>NC_062214.1:160939906-161243968 GCF_902686445.1 Sciurus carolinensis | reverse complement strand
AAATTGACAAAACAAAAAATTGGTTCTTTGAAAAAGTAAACAAAATTAATAAACCCCTAGCCACACTAATGAAGAGGAGACAGAAAACTCAAATTACTAGAATTCATGATGAAAAAGGAAAGATCACAACAGACGCCATTGAAATACATAATTAGAAGCTGCTTTGAAAATCTATACTCCAAGAAAATAGAAAATATTGAAGACATTGACAAATTTTTAGAGACATATGATCCTCCCAAACTGAATCAGGAAGATGTACACAAACTAAACAGATCAATTTCAAGCACTGAAATAGAAGAAGCCATCAAAAGCCTACCAACCAAGAAAAGCCCAGGACTAGATGAATTCTCAGCTGAATTCTACAAGACCTTTAAAGAAGAACCAATACCAATACTCCTCAAAGTATTCCAGGAAATAGAAAAGGAGGGAACCTTTTCAAATTCATTCTATGAGGCTAGTACAACTCTGATAACAAAACCAGACAAAGCCACATCAAGGAAAGAAAACTTTAGACCAATATCCCTGATGAACATAGATGCAAAAATTCTTAACAAAATACTGGCAAATCGCATACAAAAATATATTAAAAAGATAGTGCAGCATGATCAAGTAGGGTTTATCCCAGGGATGAAAGATTGGTTCAACATCCAGAAATCAATAAATGTAATTCATCACATCAATAGGCTTAAAGTTAAGGATCACATGATTATTTCAATAGATGCTGAGAGAGCATTTGATAAAATACAGCATCCCTTCATGCTTAAAACACTAGAAAAAATAGGAATAGTAGGAACATACCTCAACACTATAAAGGTTATCTATGCTAAGCCATGGCCAACATCATTATTAATGGAGAAAAACTGAAAGCATTCCCTCTAAAAATTGGAATAAGACAGGGATGCCCTCTTCCACCACTTCTATTGAACATTGTCCTTGAAACACTTGCCAGAGCAGTTAGACAGACCAAAGAAATTAAAGGGATACAAATAGGAAAAGAAGAACTAAAGTTGTCATTATTTGCTGATGACATGATCCTATATTTAGAGGATCCAAGAAAACTCCACTAGAAAACTTCTAGAACTAATAAATGAATTCAGCAAAGTAGCAGGATATAAAATCAATATGCATAAATCTAATGCATTTCTATTCATAAGTGATGAATCCTCTGAAAGAGAAATTAGGAAAACCACTCCATTCACAGAAGCCTCAAAAAAAAAATACTTGGGAATTAATCTAACAAAAGAGGTGAAAGAGCTGTACAATGAAAACTACAGAACGTTAAATAAAGAAATTGAAGAAAACCTTCAAAGATGGAAAGATCTCTCATGTTCTTGGATAGGCAGAATTAACATTGTCAAAATGGCCATTCTACTAAAGGCTCTATTCAGATTCAATGCAATTCCAATTAAAATCCCAATGACATTCCTCATAGAAATAGAGAAAGCAATCATGAAATTCATCTGGAAGAATAAGAGGCCTCGAATAGCCTAAACAACCCTGGATCCAGCTTCCAGACTGGATCCAGCTTCCAGAACACCTCCACATACTGGGGGGGTTGGCCCCGTACACGGGGACAGAATCACAGGGCACCTCTGAACTTTCCCTTATGTATCTCTACATCTGGCAGTTCATTCATATTCTTTAAAATATCCTTTGTAATAAACAGGAAAGAGTAAATAAACAATTTTCCTGGGTTCATGAGCCACTCCAGCAAATTATTGAATCCGAGGAGGAAGTCAAGGGAACCTTCTATTTGTGGCCAAGTCAGACAGACGATGTGACAACCTGGGGGATTATTACTTGTGATTAGAGTTGGGGGCAGTCTTGTGAGACCAAGCCCTGAACCTTTGGGGTCTTATGCTATTTACAGGTAGATGGTGTCAGAATTGAGTTCAATTGTAGGACACCCAGCTGTCGGAAACTGGTTAGTATGGGATGGGGCTTGGGCTGGGGCTGTAGCTCCAGTGCAGAGCGCTTGCCTAGAACACGGAGACACTAGGTTCCATTCTCAGCACCACATACAAATACATAAATCAAAACTGGTTGGTATAGGAGAAGCCCCACACAATTTGGTCTCAGAAGTGTTCTGTGTTGAGTGTGAGTACAGTGAGGAAAGACAGCAGGTGTTTCCCCTACACATCTGTTGTCATCAGTGGTGCTGAGAATACGGTAAGAGAAAACCACTTGCTTTTTCCTATTGTAGAGGAGGTTATCTGCTTATAGTAAAAGTCTGAACTGTCAGCCAGAAGCTTCTACAACCAACACTTCCTCTCTTCCTTCCACACTTCTTCAAGCAGATTATACTGTAATGATTGATATTTTTAAAAATACAGGTGGCTCCCAACTTAAATTGATTTGACTTAGAATCTCTCCACTTTCCAGTGGTGCAAAAGTGATGTACATTCAATAGGAACCATACTTCGAATTTTGAATTTTGATCTTTCCTTGCTAGTGAAATGTGGTACAATGTTCTCAGTCAGTCACACAATCTCAGGGGGAAATAACTGATGGTACCCAGAGTTCTATGCTGCTAAGTATGATGTTTGGGAGGTGAGGTGTATAAAATGTGTTTGTGACACATGATGTTTTCAATTTGTGATGGGGTTATCAGGATATAACCTCATCATGAAATGAGGAATATCTGTAATCCTCAAGTAATGAAAATTGAAGATTGTATATAGTTCAGTACAGTAGTAATTGTATTTTACCCTGTTTCTTTAATTCATAAAAATTGGCAAACAATTATAGTATACATAGAAACTATTAGCCATATGGTACTATGCTTTCAAATTGCTGTTCCAGCTGTCCTTTCCCCATCCCTATCAGTTATTGTCCTCACCAAGATTTCACAGAGAAGTAGAAGCACCTGGACAAGACCTCATTTGACTTTTTGCATCCCCCTTGACAAACTTATCTGCAACTGTTCCCATCCTACCTCTTTTTAGGAAAAGATGTCTCTCCTGCTGCCAGCAGCTAATCTCTGCTCTTGCATTTGGTTTTCATCGCCTCCTCTTTCTTCAGGGATCTGGAACTATCACTTATCTCTTTTCTCACCTTTATCACCAACCCCCACACTGATTATTTCCCCGTTTTTCAGTTCATATAGGCTCAGATGCCTTCCATCTGAAACACAGACTTTCAGTTGCACAGTTCCCTTGAGCTGTCATTTGATACATTCCTTCTTTACAACCAACCAAGTTTTCTTAGAGGAGTAGTCTATGCTCATTACCTCCACTTTTCCACTTGCTGATCACTGCTTATTTGCACTGTTTTCTGTTCTCATCGCTTCAGGAAACTTCCATTTGATAGATGTCCAGAGTTCTCATTTTGCTCCACTCTGTGGAATCTGGTACCATTAATTTCTTCCTCCTTCTTGAAACACCTCTCTTAATTTCCAGGATGCCATTACCCTTGGCTAGTTTTCCATCTGTCTCTTCAGTTGCATCTTCATTTTCTTCCTTGTTTTGGTTACTTTGTATTTCATCTTTAGCCTCTTCTCACTTTTTTCCTCAATATTTTGTTATAAAAACACAACAAAGTTCAAAGTTGGAAGATTTATTCAACGAACATCAGTTTGCCTCTTTCTAACTTTACCTAATCAGTCCTGAGGCCACTCCTGTCCCACATATCCAGTTTAGACCATTTCTGAGTTCAGTCCTATGAGTCCAAATGGACATTTCTACCTGATGACCCAGAGAACTCAAACCCATGGTGAAATTGAAATCATCATTCTAGATTAACCTTTATTTTTCTCTTTACCTTATCAATCTGTCACCACGTCCTACCAATTCTAATTCTTTTTTTTTCCCACTACGTATACCAACTTTATTAGTTTCTTACAATTTTCCAGATGTTCTTTACGCAAATGTAAGCAGATATAAATTCATTTTTATAATATTTTTTTAAAAATACAATATAGTATTATATGCATTGTTCTACCCTTTAGTTTTTCACTAAAAATACATCTCAGAGACCTTTCCATATTGGTAAAACAAATGGTTCATCATTATTTGTATCTGCATGATATGTTTTGTATTGTTACACCCTAATTAATTTAAATGCTCCCTCATTTATGAACATTTGAGTTATTTGTTATATTGTGCTACTAAGAAGTTGCTATGATGAATATCCTTTACATTATTTATATCTGCATGATATGTTTGTATTGTTACACCCTAATTAATTTCAATGATCCCTCATTTATGCACATTTGTTATATTGTGCTACTAAGAAGTTGCTATGATATCCTTTACATTCAGCATTATTATTAGTATATATACACGTGTGAGTGTGTCTTAAGGTAAACCATGGCAGTGGAATCAGCGTGTTCATGTATTTACAGTGTTGATGAGTATTCCCAGATTGCCCTTTCCAGGGCGTACCAGTTCATATTTCCACCTGCATTGTATGAGAGTTTATTTCCCCACTGCCTCAAAAGCATGCATGTTGACCAACTTGAACTTGGCTAATTTAGAAGTAAAAACATAGTATTTCATGTGACTTTCATTTGCATTTTCTATGAATGAGATTGAAGATCTTTTCTTAGTTTTGAGTCATTTTATTTCCTTTTATATGAATTTCTGTTAATATCACAAGCCCATTTTCTTATGGATTTTGATTTATAGTGTGTTAAAATCAAAATTATGTAAACATCCCAGATTTGGGTAAATCTCATCAATTGATCTCTCACCAAAATCAGTCTTTCTGAGACCTACTGAATTCTTGGAATATGTCTACCATGGGTAGAAAAATGGCAATCCTGGTCATTCTTGGAACTTCCACTTTCTTTTGGAAACAATTCTAATTAATTTTTTTTTTGAAGGTAAAAATTTTAAATTCATAAAGGGCATCTTTATGTTTAGGTATATAAATATATGTAAATGTAAATCATATATTATATATACCTATAAAGATGTCCTTTATTTATTTATTTTTATTATTATTGTATACAAATGGGATACATGTTGTTTCTCTATTTGTACATGGAGTCAAGGCATACCATTTGTGTAATCATACGTTTACATAGGGCAATGATGTTTGATTCATTATTTTTTTTCCCTTCCCCCGCTCTAATTCTTGAGTATGTCCTCACACAGTCCAAGTTCAGGCCCTGATCATTTCTTGTCTCAGCTGCTCTTCATTCAGCCAGCCTTACCACGCAGGTGCCAGAGGGCTGTTTGTAAATGCAAGTGTGCTCATTTCAATTCCTTTTTTAACATCTTTCCAGAATTTCAGTGTGGGCTCCTAACTATGCTTCATGATCCCTCTTTAGTCTCATTTTTCACCATCCTTCCTCTTAAACTTTAGGAACCAGGCTCCATCAAGTCAAAGTCCCTGGAAAATGCCTGAGTTCATCATGCTAGCTCTCTTCACTGCATGTTTTCCCTTACCATTAAACCGACTTGCTCTCCTAACTACCCAACACTGTTTCCAAGTTGTCCTTCAAAGTCTAGTTTAGGTACTGACTTCTTAGAGAAACTTCCCCCACCCGCGACAACCCTCTGTTCCTATTGTTCTGCTATCCCTAGGCCTGGGTGAGATGTCTCTCACAGGGCACTTTTCTATAGCACCTTGAACTTATTAGCTAATAATTAATTGATTTATTTAATAAATATGCCCAGTAATGTGTTAGCCAATGGTAATCTAACCATGAGTAAAATATACCTCCTGTCCTCAAGAAATTTACACACTACCTGGAGAGTTAGACAGTAAAAGGAACAATTATAATAAAATGTAGTTACCTCATGAAAGAAGCACATGGAAGGCACTCTGGGGACACTCAGAAGGATCACAAGTCCAGACTTGGCCAGTAATGGATGGCTGCTTGGAGGATTCATCTAAGATATGGAGGAAGAATGGGTCTAATCTAGAAGCCAGGAATGGGTATGGGAGAAAGTGTCTGGGAAAAGGAAGGAGTGAGCGGATGTGGTTCAGGCTGCTGGGTAGTGAGCACTTGGCTCATTCAGAGTAGCAAGTGTCCCCCATGTTTGCCTCATACCCGACACAGAGTAGGCACTCAGTGAAAACTTACTGAACAAATGAGCAGATGAACAAGGCTGAAGAAGAAGGGGCCAGATTAGAAGGGCCTCATATGAAAAGGAGTTTAGATTTTTCTCCTGAGGACTCTATATAGATACTCCATGGAAGAAACACCAAGCAAGAGTTTGACGCAATCACATTTGTACTTTATAAAGATTATTTTGGGTAAAAGGAATTGAAAGGAGAGTAAGCAGTAAGTGTGATGTAGGGGATCAGCTAGGAAACTGGTGTGGTGAAAAACATCAGAGATGAAGGTGACCCAAAAGAAGGATGTGTGGTTAGGATGGAGAAGAACTGACTATTTAGAGAAATTAAGGAGACAGAGGTCACAAAACTTGATGGTTTACTGTCAGAATGAGGATGGAAACCAAGTGTGGTAATCCCAGTGACTCAGGAGGCTGAGGCAGGAGGATGGTGAGTTTGGGGCCTTAAGGCCCTAAGCAATTTAGTGAGACCCTGTCTCAAAATTAAAAAAGTAAGAAGGGTTGGGGATGTGGTTCAGTGGTAAGGTGCCCCTGGATTCAATCCCCAGCACCAAAAACAAACAAATAAAAACCAGAATGAGGATGGAAAGGAATCGAGGTGATATCCAAATTTCTGACATGGGCACTTCTTGGCAGTAATCCATAGGGCAGGCAACAGGCAGATGAAGAGGTTTCTGGGGATGGGAGCAGGCTCTGAAGATGAGAAGTTTGGGTTTGAAAGTTGGGAGTGATCTGAGGCTGCCCTGGCTCTGGGCTTGCTTGCCCACATTTTCTTTGCTCTTTTCTTCCTCCTTGTGTGTCATTGGGAGCTATCTTGCTGACTCCAATTCCCAGGCCTCCATATTGGCAAGATTTTTGGCATGGTTTGGGCAATAAGAGGCACTGATGAGGGATTACAGTGCTTGAGGACAGGAAAAGCCAGATATTACTCCTTCCCTTTCTACCTCAGGCAGCGTCTACAGCGGATGTCTCTTTTCTGTAACTCCAGTCCCTCAGGATAGGCTGGCTCCAGTCTCCTCCAGTAAGCCCGTGCCTTGTGCTCTAATGACACAGCTGCCTTCCTTTGTCCATCCATGTGGGGTGGGGATGAGGGGTGGTTGACAGTGACTTCCTGCTGCAGCTAGACTCAGGGCTCCCTCCAAGTCTCCTGTGTGGCCTCTCATCTTTTCTCTCCTCAGTGCAGTACTTAATTCTGTTTTGAATGCTCAGAGTTCTTTCAGTTTTTCTGAAGAACATCCAAGGGGAAATATCCAAAAAGTGGCTGAGTGTGTGGACAAAAGTCACACTCTCAGTGTTGGACTGAGGAGTTATCAAAAGGCAGAAAATTGGAGTGCCTGTCACAGCCTTGCTTCCCCAGAGGGCAACTGTCTCCTCCTCTGTGTGTCTTGTACCTGCCTGAGTGATCCCTGAGTACAGAAGTGTGTCTTATCTCTGTTCACTTTCCCAGTGTCCACTCAGTTCCTGACACACAGTAGGTGCCCAATACTTTTTATTAAATGAAGAATTCAATGAATGAACCCTAAGCACTCTACTTCAGTGCTAGTAATTGTTGGATACATTTTTATAATAAAATGGAGCTCCGACAACCTGGGGAGTACCCAATCTGAATCACTGAATATTCGTTAACATACATAGTTTTATTACCCTCAAGGCTGTCAGCAGGCAAAGAAATGGACAACAATAAGTTGCCCTAGTTGTTAAGTCATTTATCAAGTAGATAAGAATAATTAGAAATCATTGCACTTGTGTATATATATCTGCGTATATGAAGGGCATTGCTAATTGAACTGAAGATAGCAGGTTTGTGTAAGTGGGTTAAACATTCCCCTGACTCCCCTAATCTTGGATAAACAATGAATTTCCCTGGCAGTGATCTGCAGATGTGGCCTCAGCAAAGGTCCTTACTACCAACTTGAGCTAAGTTAATCAGATGCTATGAATGGGCATTGTGAAGCACAGATGTTGCTCTTGGCCCAAAGGAGAAGTCAGGTCTGATCCTAAGAGTTATGGATGCTTTGCTTCTCTCACCAGGGAGAAGGGCCAAGTTGGGTTCCAGGGGCAGTGTGTATGTTGGATGCCAAAGAATCTGTGGTGCAGAGGGAAGAAACAAGGCCAGTGACAACTTCAGTTTGTTCTTTGTCTTCTCATGATTGGAAACCCATAAAAAACATTTCCTCCTGCATCCTACATCAAAAAATGGAAGCAGGGATAACAGATTGAGAGGCAAAGAGAGTAAGACTACACCAAGTAGAATCGAAGAATCATCAAGGTTGCTTACAATAATAAAAAACATTTTGAGATAATTGCCAAAATGGACAGTAGCATTTATATCATTAAAGTGAGAATATAAGTGGGAGAATGTGAGAATATTAAGTGAGAATATAAGCCAGAGAAGGAAAGATGGTGGACTGAGACAGATATCATTACCCTATGTACATGTATGATCACACAAATGATGTGACTATACATCATGTACAACCACGGAAATGAAAAGTTGTACCCCATTTGTGTACAATGAATCAAAATGCAGTCTGTAAAAATAAAATTTAAAAAATTAATTAAAAAGTGAGAATATATCAGTGAATGAATGAAAAAAGAATTCTTCTGTGAAACACTTGACCAAAACCTGAGCGAGAGTTTGTTTTGGTGGTCAGGGTAGTTAAACACAACTTTTAACTTTGAAACAAAAAAAATGTCAAGAACCCTCATTTTATGTCACTCATGTGCATATCATATGTTGAACACTGCCTTTAAAAAAGCTTAGAAAGTCCTTTAACTGTGATTCGGATTCTTTTTTTTTTTTTTTTTTTTTTTAATAGTGTGTTTTCTTGTGGTGATTGACTGGGGTTAAAGTATTTTGCATTCTTGCTTTGCATCATAGCCTTGGAGAAAATGAAAGGGGAAGGAGTTAGCTTCCCTTTTCCCCAGCTGTTGTGCCTGCTTCCTGTTTCAGAAAAATTAAAATGAGGTGTGAACCCACTTTCTCTTGAACATTACTCTTTCCCATATTTTGGGGTAGATAGGGCAGGATGTACATTTGTGGGGGCTGGAGGATGGCCTCTATTACAAAATTTCCTAAGCAGATGTCCTATATATACTAGGGGGAACAATGAAAATCACACACACACACACACACACACACCAGTGCATTTGATTTTTTTTAAATAAATTAACACATATAGACAGAAGAACTACCCTGATTCATCTCATGGGGAAACTGTGAGGCAAAAATGAAAATATTGATGTGAAAGTGTTTGGTCAACTCTAAAGTTCTTTACAAGTTCAAGGTCTTAATCACTGGAACTTTCTTAGACTCTCTCATCTATAATACCATTCAAAGGCAGAAATGTCTGCCACTTTCCCACACCTGGGTGGTGGGGTGGGGGAATATGACTATTTTCTTGCCCTTTGTTCTCTCCCAGTATACTCTTTTCACAGACAAAAAAAAAATCAGGAAAATGCCTTTTCCTCTGTTAAATCTATCAGAAAGGGGGTCAGTTTTCCATTTTTCAACAGGACAAATAACCAAACAACAAATAAACAAAAACCTTTCAAGACTTGTTCATATTAATCACATTCAGCATGGAATCTTGTCCTGTGTCTCTGACACTTAGACACAGAGCAAAGAAGGGAGAGGGTGGGTCCTTGCTTCTAAATGCTCCTAAGGGCACTTTAATTAAAGCACTAATGTTACATGCCCAACAAGTTTGGCATGACTCAGTAAAGGTGAGTCACTCCACGCCATCCACCCCAGAAGTGCATGAGCACATCCAGTTACCACACCACTAGAAGGGCAGATTGGGGGTGGGAAACCAAACAGGTCTACCTGAACCGCACACTTTAGTCAGTCTCATTACCAAACAGAGTGAGGGCAGCATAGACCACTGGGGGTCTTCATGAAATTACTCTGTCATGTTACCTCGTGTCTAACTGGGTGTATGCCAACTACCTCTCCAGAGGGTGCTGAGGCAAACCTCCTCCAAGAATTTGATTTCTATCTTTTATCTGGAGAGGACTTTATTCTGTTCATTGATGCATGGCTTTCCTTTGCTGTGATGCTTTGCACACACAAATGCACCCTTCCATCACCAACCGCATCATACCTCTTTGTTTTTTTTCATCCTAGGATCTACAGACACTTTAGAATGTCCCGCATTCTGTTCTTTCCGAAAGCGTAAGCACTTTCTAATTTGCTTGCCTTGTCATTCTGAAATCTTTTCTGCACACAGTTCAGACATCCTGTTTGTTGAATATGAGCAATATCCATTTATTTACTGTAATAACTGTACTTTATTCTTCTGGAAAAAAGGAAAATGAAACACAAAGGCCACCTTTAAGCTAGTCCAGAATCTAATGCAGAGAATGTTGCTGAAGTACTTTAACATAATGCTGGGGAATTCCACAATCTTATATGCTTTTAAAATGATCTGTATATCTATATTTCTATTTGCACATACATATATATGCATGCACACTGCAGTTCAGGGTAAAAGAATAGTTTTAGTGTTTGACTGATGCACAGCCTCTTCATTCACATAGAAAGTTCGAAACTGGCCAATTTTGATAGAGAATTCAAGAAAACTAATATATATGGTCAACCATACATTTATGGTTCAGCTTTGCATTTTAGAGATATCATAGAGTCAGATTTTTAAAAATAACATCTGCAAATGCTCCAGCAATTCTGATATATAAAATTTGTGTGAGTTTTATGTAGAAGCTTCATAACCTGCATATTACTCACATGTATTTGTGGGTTTGATTTTGAAAGTGGAAATATGCAACTTAGCAAAAATATATTTTCTTTTGTTTTTCAGAGTATTTGTATTTAGTTTGAAAATCACTAATATGTGTCCCTTCGGGCTTGGTATCCCTGGGATGCTACATTTATATTTCTACCTTTTTTTTTCCCTGTAAATTTCATTATGTGTTTGAATGTCCTTTGCACAAATTCACTCCCCTGTGTAACAGAGATCTTGCTTCTTTCTACCTTCTTTCACTTGATTTTCCTTAAACAAATAGCCTGACAGATTTTACAGTGACATGCTTAGGTCTCAGAGTAGAGTGACTGCGGTAGACTGTATTTGAAATTCTACATATGCATTGATTTCTGATCTTTTTGAAAATGTGAACTTGAGAAATCAACATAGGTTTTCAAATGCAAGATAGTTTCAGGTTCAGCATGGGTTTTTTTTGAGGTTGTTGCTAGGAAATAATTTGAGCAACGAGTCGAGTCTAGTCATCACCATATCCTGATACCCCACCAGAAAGATAAATTACTTCCTGTAAGTTACGACATTTCACCTCCACCCATGACAGTTCTTTCTATTACCCAGCTGTCTTCTAAGCAAATGATGTCTGTAAGAATAGTTGAGAGGAATCCTATTTTAAATATTTCTCAAGTATTCACTTAAGTACAAAGACACATAATCTTTAAAAATAAATAAGAAACAGCCCTGTCTCCCTTTAACTGTATCAATTATTAAAGTTTTCTATGGCATCTTGATACAAAAACAAAATAAAACTAACAAAATAAAACAAAATAGAAATTCACTTAATCTATCCTCAGATATGTGATCAACTAGTTAGTGTTGTGCCAGTCTTTAACAACTGTGGTCAAGCTTTCTTGATGCAGTTTTGCTTTATTTATGACTTTTTTTCCTTCTCTCTTTCTCTTAGTTGATTCTATCTGACTTAGAGTACCATGTTAATGTCAGGCCCCACCTAAAGGAGTAGAAAGAGAAAGACTTGCCAGGATTAACTTGATGAAAGTGATCATATTTTAATTTGGAAATTGTTGTCAGATCACACAATATATAAACAAAGACATTTGTGCAAATTATTATTAAAGGGCCATCTAAGTGTGGCCCTTTAAATCCTGCCTAATCGTTCCATCTGCTGGCTATTGCACCTTCTCTATCTTTCCAAAAAAGTAGTTCAGGAATGGAGCTTTTACAACTCCTGTCAAACAGCCATGTATTGATGCCAGTTAAGGAACAACCTAACATTTAATTCATGTCACAGTGACCCAGACAGTGTGCCTATTTTAGGAATGGAAATGACAAGTCATTTAATATATAGCAACTTTTTTCTTTCTCTGGTCCAACAAGTTGGGCATGCTGAGGGCTACATCACAACTCTGTGCTTCTTCCTCATGTGGTTTCTTCTTGTCTGCTTGAATCCTTTCATGACTTTTCAATGTCTAAATGTAATTTAGCACTTCCCTACAATTATGCCTTTTTAAAAAGCATATCTTTTATGCTTGTGGTTTTTTGCAATTCAGTTGTTTGCTCATTCAGGAAATCTTTTATACTTTTAACCCAGATAAACAATTTATTTAGGACCAATTTATTCCCTTTAGTTATTGCTATTTGTTATTGTTGTTGTTATAGTGAACAGTGTATTTTTATCCTAAAAAGAATCTGTCTAGTCTGCTCCTCTTATTTGTAGATTGGAAAAACAGCCCAAAGAAATTATGTGAGCTCTTCAAAGTTCATAGATACTGTGGTAGTTGACAGAATTACAACTAGAACCTGAGTCTTTCTGATATCTAGTCTAGGGATTTTTTTTTTTTCCTGTGTATGTAGGGGAAATTTTAAAAAATCACATGATATGTATTGTCACAGGGCTTTCAAAAATTATAACAGTAACTTAAATGAGTGGCTCACTTCTCTGATTATTAAGATTTTATCAACAGTTTTTTAATGATTTAAAATTTAGTACAAGTGGGATTTTTCTCCTACTTGAAAGTAGAGACAGCGTTTTCCTGACTCATTCTTCTAGGAAGCATTAAAAGAGAAGTTAAATAGGGATGGGGGTGTAGCTCAGTGGTAGAGTGTTTGCCTAGCACATATGAGGCACTGGGTTTGATCCTCGACACCACATAAAAATAAATAAATAAAATAAAAGTATTGTGTCCACCTACAATTAAAAAAATATTTAAAAAAAAGAGAAGCTAACTATTTACACCTGGGTGGACATAGTATTAGACCATTTAACTTGCTAGTTATTGGTCTGAGTCTACATTTGAAATAGCTGTGTTCCGATTTTTTTTTCTTTCCAGATAATATCAGTAATACATAGCAATTTCCATTCATCTCCTTGCTTAAACCTCATTAGAAAGAGCTGCAGAAAAAAATTTGAATAAACCATATTGAGGAATTCAAACTTCATCTGCCATGCAGAACACAGCTCTCTGATCAGTTCTTACACTAACTATGATATGTGATATTTCTTCCAAAGGGAAACTGAAATTAAAGCTCTCTAAACCTGCTATTTGACTTGGCATTAGTATCACTGACTAGTACATCTGAATTAACTCATACCTAGATTAATAAGGTAGAAATCATCTCAGAAAGCTGAATTGGATTTGGATCCATTGGGAGCTCAGGGACAGGTGAGATAGACTAGACCCAGGAGTCTCAGGTTTTGGTCACTTACTGAGCACTTTTTACAGCTTTTGCTGTACCCCAGGGGCTGGGGTAGTAGTAGCTCAGTTGTAGAGTGCTAGCATGTGTGAGGCACTGGATTCGATTCCCAGCACCACCACATATAAATAAATAAAATAAAGGTCCATTGACCAAAAAAAAAAAAAAAAAAAAAAAAAGAAGAAGAAGAAGAAAAGAAAAACCAAACGAGTTTCTTTTGTTTTAATTAAATATCATCAGTTCAGAAGACTGTGATCCCAAAATCTGGTATCTTTTATAATAGAAGGGTAGGGTAGTAAATATCAGAAGAGTATTAAATATGTGTATATGTGTTAACATCAAACTGAAACTTTTGTCTTGGGACAACCAGAAGGACTGACAGAAAATTAGAAAAGGGAGAATTTGCCTCTGCAACATCGTTTCCTGTTATTCTCCCCCACATTATCCCTTGCTGACTCCTGGGACCTCAGTGCTATTCTGACAGTCCATCAGACTCACTCCTTTCTCAGAACCTCTGCTCTTCTGATTCCCTTCCACTAGATAAGGGGTTTTCTCCAGATCCTTGCAGAAATCCATCTCTCACTGGCCTCTACTCATATTCTGCTTTTCCTGACAGGTCAGACTTGACTACAGTCATTAAAACAGCTGCCTGTTCCTTCGGTCGGTCAGTCTGGGTTAACTTCCTCTGCAGCCTATCCAACTAGCTTTCTTCTTTATCTTGATCCTCTTCCTCTCTGAAGGGCTGGGTTCCCTTTGATTTATAAACAACTGCAAAGTGTAATCCATTCTCTTCTTGTTAGCAATAGTATTAATGTATATAGTAGAATCAGTTTTTGTAAAAAAACGTGTATATGCAAAAAATACAGAAGAGTATAAAAACATCTTAACCATTTCATCTTCAGATAGTGGCAGTTATGGTGATTTTTAAATTTGTGTTGTTATACTTTTCTGTATTGATTGATTTTATTCTCAGTCTAATCAAAGATTAGAAAATTTTGTCTTTGTAATCAGAGAAAATAATCATGTGAGTTCCATGTGGAAAAATTAGTGCTGTTTAACAGGAATCCTCATCACTTTGTACCAGACAGCTAATAAGAATAAGGGCACAGAATCAAGCACTGTTTAAACAAGTTAAGTTGCAATTTAAATCCTTAACTCCAGACAGCTATTTCATAAATGAATTTCTTTGGTCAGACAAGGTAACTATGGGTCACATGGGATAATGTTGAAAAAAATGAACCAGGGCTTCTGTCTGATTGGCAGTGGGTCAGATATTTTCCTCTCTCTTGGAAAAAAAAAATAGGCCATTCTATAATGATTCCAAGCTTGTTAAGTCTGCAGCAATAAGCACTTTTTTGTCTGCCCCCACCCCAATACTACTTGGAACATTATAATGCAATGATTAAAATTATCAAATAAAATTAAGACCTGTTAAGTAAATAATTTCATTTTCCCAATTAAGGATTTATTTTGCCCTTAAAAATTGAATTATAGCCCTATGTATATTTTGAATGTAGGAAAATACTAGTGAAGCAAATTTGTCATCTTCATTTATGTATTTTGGAGAAATGTTTATTTATACTCTGTAAAATGATAGCTTTTTCTGGTAATTTCTCCTTTTGCCAGCAAAGAAAAAGCTTAATCTTCTTTCTGAAAATGATTCTATTTGGGCAGCAAATCCTACACTGAAAATTGTTCCAGATCTCAAGTTATGTAACTGAACAGATGGCATGCTCATGACTTTGACATGTCAGGTAGCAACCATAGGGCATTCTAAGGAACCAGCTCTGGAGCCTTCCAGTGGACAAGCATGAAGATCCTGTGAGCAGGCAGTACTTGGGGTTGCAGTCAGATGAAGAATTGCTCTCTGACTCAGCTCCCCATGTTCACGGCCCAAGAGCAAATTCCTCAGGATCTTGAAAGATGTACAAATAGTTCTGGAGAAACCAGTGGTAAATTGGATTTAATCACAAAAATAAATGATCTCTCCTTTGAGAGCAAACAAAAGACTCCCAGGGAATGTTATCCGAGAAGAGTAGTTTCATTTTTGGCAATAGTTGAAATGGCACAAGCGGATGGACATTGAACTGGATGTGTTCTAAGTGCACCATGAACTAGGGGAATATAGGGGCAAGGAGGAAAATGATCTCTTCACAGAGCTTATGATTTAGTTGGAAAGACAGTCACTCAGTCAGTAAATACAAGCACACGCACACGCACACACACACACACACACACACACACACACACACAGGTGAAAAATGCCATGGAGGATAAAAATGTTGAGAAAGATGATAAGAATGGGATGTATAAAATTTTTGATAGAAGTCCTCTTGGAAAATGATGGCATTTGAGTAAAGACCTGAAGGAAATGAGTAAACTCTGTGTGTGTGTGTGTGTGTGTGTGTGTGTGTGTGTGTGTGAAAGAGAGAGAGAGAGAAAAAGAGGGAGAGAGAGAGAGAGTGAACATTTTAGAGAGAGGACATAGCAAGTATAAAATGCCTTGAGCCCAGGAGATGCCCGGAGTGTCGAAGGAACTATAAAAAACCCAGTGTGTCTGAGGCAGATCACAAGAAGTGAGAGTTTGGGAACCAGCATGAAGTCAGATCATACAGGGTTTTAAAGTCTGTAGTTTGGAAATTTGACTTTTACTCTGAGTGAGACAGAAGCCATCAGGAGCAGATAAACAACATGATCTGAATGATTATGAACTAGGTTCCCTCTTTGTAAAAAAGCCCAGCAGTAGATGGGGAGTGAGGGGCAGGGAGGAGGCTGTTGAAGTAATCCAGGCATCAGATAATGGTAAGTCAGACCACGAAAACAACCGTGGACATGGGAAGAACTGGGTAAATTCTAGAGCTATTCTCTAAGCAGAATCAAGAGTTCTGTTTCACAGACTAGGTGCACTATATGAGATAAAAGAGGAGTCTAGGATTACTACAAGGTTTGGAGGCAACGCAACTGTAAGGATGGAATAGAGCTGACAAGATTCATGAGAAGAATGTGGGAGAGCAGGTTTGTGGGACATTGGGAGGTCAGTTTGGCATGTATTAAGTTGAGATGTCCATGGAACATCCAAGTGGACACGTTGAGTATGCAATTGGATGTACAAATCTCACGCATCATGGAGAGATGTGGACTGAAGATAGACATTTGGGAAGCAGCTCTATATACTTGGTATTTAAAGTCATAAGTTTCAGTGAGTTCCTTAGAAATGAGGGTGAGTAGAAACCATGTGAGTATGGAACAGTGGCGATCTACAGAACATTGTTGATAATTACAATGAGCTAAGTTGACCATTGGACCTAACTACATGGAAAACATCATTGATCTTTATAGGAGCAGCTGTGTAGAATCCAGGGTAAAAGGCTTGCTGTGTTGGGATCAAGAGAGGATGCAGACACCAGACACAGAGAACAAGGACAATTCTTTCAAAAACATTTCCTTTAAAGAGAAATAGACAAATGGGGTGCTGGCTTCATGGGGAGATAGCATCAAGAAAGGGTTTTAAAAATCTTTTTATTGAAGTATACCATATATGGTAAAAGTGCATATTTCTTTTTTTTTTTTTTCTTTTTATTGTAAACAAATGGGATACATGTTGTTTCTCTGCCTGTACATGGCGTAAAGGCATACCATTTGTGTAATCATAAATTTACATAGGGTAATGTTGTTTGATTCATTCTGCCATTTTTTCCCTTCCCCCCCTCCCCTCCCACCCTTCCCCTTCATCTATACAGTCCTTCCTTCCTCCATTCCTGCCCCCCTCCCTAAACCCAACTCCAACCCCAATACTAACCCTTCCCACCCCCCATTATGTGTCATCATCCACTTATTAGCGATATCATTCTTCCTTTGGTTTTTTGAGATTGGCTTATCTCACTTAGCATGATATTCTCCAGTTTCATCCATTTGCCTGCAAATGCCATAATTTTATCATTCTTTATGGCTGAGTAATATTCCATTGTATATATATACCACATTTTCTTTATCCATTCATCAATTGAAGGACATCTAGGTTGGTTCCACAATCTGGCTATTGTGAACTGAGCAGCTATGAACATTGATGTGGCTGTATCTCTGTAATATGCTGATTTTAAGTCCTTTGGGTATAGGCCAAGGAGTGGGATAGCTGGGTCAAATGGTGGTTCCATTCCAAGTTTTCTAAGGAATCTCCACACTGCTTTCCAGAGTGGCTGCACTAATTTGCAGCCCCACCAGCAATGTAAGAGTGTACCTTTCTCCCCACATCCTCGCCAACACCTGTTGTTGCTTGTATTCTTGATAATTGCCATTCTAATTGGGGTGAGATGGAATCTTAGGGTGGTTTTGATTTGCATTTCTCTTATTACTAGAGATGTTGAACATTTTTCCATATGTTTGTTGATTGCTTGTACATCTTCTTCTGTGAAGTGTCTATTCATTTCTTTAGCCCATTTGTCAATTGGATTATTTACATTCTTGGTGTAGAGTTTTTTGAGTTCTTTATAGATTCTGGAGATTAGCGCTCTATCTGAAGTATGATTGGCAAAGATTTTCTCCCACTCTGTAGGCTCTTTCTTTGCATTGCTGATAGTTTCCTTTGCTGAGAGAAAGCTTTTTAGTTTGAATCTATCCCAGTTATTAATTCTTGCTTTTATTTCTTGTGCTATGGGAGTCCTGTTGAGGAAGTCTGGTCCTAAGCCGACATGTTGAAGCTCTGGACCTACTTTTTCTTCTATAAGATGCAAGGTCTCTGGTCTGATTCCGAGATCCTTAATCCATTTTGAGTTTAGTTTTGTGCATGGTGAGAGATATGGGTTTAGTTTCATTCTGTTGCATATGGATTTCCAATTCTCCCAGCACCATTTGTTGAAGAGGCTATCTTTTCTCCATTGCATATTTTTGGCCCCTTTGTCTAGTATGAGAAAATTGTATTTATTTGGGTTTGTGTCCGTGTCCTCTATTCTGTACCATTGATCCACCTTTCTATTTTGGTACCAATACCATGCCGTTTTTGTTACTATTGCTTTGTAGTAGAGTTGAAGATCTGGTATTGCGATACCCCCTGCTTCACTCTTTCTGCCAAGGATTGCTTTAGCTATTCTGGGTTTTTTATTCTTCCAGATGAATTTCATAATTGCTTGCTCTATTTCTGTAAGGTACATCATTGGGATTTTAATTGGAATTGCATTGAATCTGTATAGCACTTTTGGTAGTATGGCCATTTTGACAATATTAATTCTTCCTATCCAAGAACATGGGAGATCTTTCCATCTTCTAAGGTTTTCTTGAATTTCTTTCTTTAGTGTTCTGTAGTTCTCATTGTAGAGGTCTTTCACCTCTTTTGTGAGATTGATTCCCAAATACTTTATTTTTTTCGAAGCTATATTGAATGGGGTAGTTTTCCTAATTTCTCTTTCTGAAGATTCATTGCTTATATATAAAAATGCCTTCGATTTATGTGCATTGATCTTATATCCCGCTACTTTATTGAATTCACTTATGAGATCTAAAAGTTTTCTGGTGGAATTTCCTGGTTCCTCTAAGTATACCATCATATCATCAGCAAATAGGGATAGTTTGAGTTCTTCTTTTCCTATTCGTATCCCTTTAATTTCTTTGGTCTGTCTAATTGCTCTGGCTAGAGTTTCAAGGACGATATTGAATAGAAGTGGTGAAAGAGGGCATCCCTGCCTTGTTCCAGTTTTTAGAGGGAATGCTTTCAGTTTTTCACCATTAAGAATGATATTAGCCATGGGTTTAGCATAGATGGCCTTTACAATGTTAAGGAATGTTCCCACTATCCCTATTTTTTCTAGTGTTTTGAGCATGAAGGGGTGCTGTATTTTATCAAATGCTTTTTCTGCATCTATCGAAATAATCATGTGATTCTTGACTTTAAGTCTATTGATATGGTGAATGACATTTATTGATTTTCTGATGTTGAACCAACCTTGCATCCCTGGGATGAAACCCACTTGATCATGGTGCACTATCTTTTTAATATGTTTTTGTATGCGATTTGCTAAAATTTTGTTTAGAATTTTTGCGTCGATGTTCATTAAGGATATTGGTCTGAAATTTTCTTTCCTCGATGTGTCTCTGTCTGGTTTAGGAATCAGGGTAATATTGGCTTCATAGAATGAGTTTGGGAGAGTTCCCTCCTCTTCTATTTTCTGGAATACTTTGAGAAGTAGTGGAATGAGTTCTTCTTTAAAAGTTTTGTAGAACTCGGCTGAGAACCCATCTGGTCCTGGACTTTTCTTTGTTGGAAGGCTTTTGATGACTTCTTCTATTTCATTACTTGAAATTGGTCTATTTAAATTGTGTATGTCCTCCTCGTTCAGTTTAGGCAATTCATATGTCTCTAGAAACCTGTTGATGTCTTCGAAATTTTCTATTTTGTTGGAGTATAGATTTTCAAAATAGCTTCTAATTATGTTTTGTATTTCGGTCGTGTCTGTTGTGATATTTCCTTGTTCATTCCGAATTTTAGTGATTTGGGTTTTCTCTCGTCTTCTCTTTGTTAGTGTGGCTAAAGGTTTATCAATTTTGTTTATTTTTTCGAAGAACCAACTATTTATTTTGTCAATTTTTTGTATTGTTTCTTTCGTTTCAATTTCGTTTATTTCAGCTCTCAGTTTAACTATTTCCTGTCTTCTACTACTTTTGGTGTTGGTCTGTTCTTCTTTTTCTAGGGCTTTGAGCTGTAGTGTTAGGTCATTTATTTTTTGAGTTTTACTTCTTTTATTAAATGCGCTCCATGAAATAAATCTTCCTCTAAGTACTGCTTTCATAGTGTCCCAGAGATTTTGATATGTTGTTTCTTTGTTCTCGTTTACCTCTAAGAATTTTTTAATCTCCTTCCTAATATCTTCTGTTATCCATTCATCATATAGTAGCATATTGTTTAATCTCCAGGTGTTGGAGTAGTTTCTGTTTTTTACTCTTTCATTAATTTGTAACTTCAATCCATTATGATCTGATAGAATACAAGGTAGTGTCTCTATCTTCTTGTATTTGCTGACATTAGCTTTGTGGCATAATATATGGTCTATTTTAGAGAAGGATCCATGTGCTGCTGAGAAGAAAGTGTATTCGCTCTTGGTTGGATGGTATATTCTATAAATGTCTGTTAAGTCTAAATTATTGATTGTGTTATTGAGATCTATGGTTTCTTTGTTCAATTTTTGTTTGGAAGATCTGTCCAGTGGTGAAAGAGGCGTGTTAAAATCACCTAGTATTATTGTGTTATGGTCTATTTGGTTTCTAAAATTGAGAAGAATTTGTTTAACATATATGCATGAGCCACTGTTTGGGGCATAGATGTTTATGATTGTTATATCTTGCTGATTTATGCTTCCCTTAAGCAGTATGAAATGTCCTTCTTTATCCCTTCTAACTAACATTGGCTTGAAGTCCACATTATCTGAAATGAGGATGGATACTCCAGCTTTTTTGCTGAGCCCATGTGCATGGTATGTTTTTCCCCATCCTTTCACCTTTAGTCTATGGGTATCTCTTTCTATGAGGTGAGTCTCTTGCAGGCAACATATTGTTGGATCTTTCTTTTTAATCCAATCTGCCAGTCTATGTCTTTTGATTGATGAATTCAGGCCATTAACATTCAGGGTTATTATTGAGATATGATTTGTATTCCCAGTCATTTGGTTCATATTTAAAATTTTTGACACATCTTGGTTCCTCCTTTATTTGACAGTTCCTTTAGGATAATTCCTCCCTTTGCTGATTTGCTTCTTTGTTTTTTATCTCTTCCTCATGGAATATTTTGCTGAGAATGTTCTGTAATGCTGGCTTTCTTTTTGTAAATTCTTTTAGCTTTTGTTTATCATGGAATGATCTTATTTCATCGTCAAATTTGAAGGTAAGTTTTGCTGGGTATAAGATTCTTGGTTGGCATCCATTTTCTTTCAGAGCTTTAAAAATGTTGTTCCAGGCCCTTCTAGCTTTTAGGGTCTGGATTGAAAAATCTGCTGATATCCGTATTGGCTTCCCCCTGAATGTAATTTTGTTCTTTTCTCTCACAGCTTTTAAAATTCTGTCTTTATTTTGTATGTTAGGTATTTTCATTATAATGTGCCTTGGTGTGGGTCTGTTGTAATTTTGTGTATTTGGAGTCCTATAAGCCTCTTGGACTTGATTTTCCATTTCATTCTTCAGATTTGGGAAATTTTCTGATATTATTTCTTCAAATAGATTGTTCATTCCTTTGGTTTGTTTCTCTAAGCCTTCCTCAATCCCAATAATTCTCAAATTTGGCCTTTTCATGATATCCCATAGTTCTTGGAGATTCTGTTCATGATTTCTCACCATCTTCTCTGTTTGTTCAACTTTGTTTTCGAGGTTAAATATTTTGTCTTCAATATCTGAAGTTCTGTCTTCCAGCTGTTCTATCCTATTGGTTATGCTTTCTATGGAGTTCTTAATTTGGTTTATTGTTTCCTTCATTTCAAGGATTTCTGTTTGGTTTTTTTTCAATATCTCTAACTCTTTATTGAAATGATCTTTTGCTTCCTGAATTTGCTCTGTTAACTGTCGATTGGTGCGATCGTTCAATGCCTGCATTTGCTCTTTCATCTCATCGTTTGCTTCCCTAATCATTTTAATTATGTACATTCTGAACTCCCTTTCTGTCATTTCTTCTGCCATGCTGTCGTTGGATTTTATTGATGTAACATCTAGATTTGTTTGGGGCATTTTCTTCCCTTGTTTTCTCATATTGTTCAGGGATCAGTGGGTCATTAAGATATTGCAGATTTCCTCTATCAACTTATAATGTCCCTGAAGATTGCTAGTATATCCCCTCTTATCCTTCAGTAGTCTGAAGTCTTGGAGGAGGTTGATACTGCAGAGCTCCACGAAGAAGCTGCCTCTCTAGGGGTGGTGACCCTCAGGTGGCGTATATTCCCTGCTAGTGGGCAGAGGTGCCTCCACTGGTTGACCAATGGTCATCCAACGGGGAAGTAGGCTGCGGGCTGAGGCAAGGCCTGTTTGTGCCTATGTCTCTGACTTTACCGTCCCTGTGGGAAAACCTCCCCCGGCCGGGAAGAGTCACTCGGTGGGGACGTCTCGCTAGTCAGTTGCCCTCCTAGAGGTTCCCCTCAATCTACAACTGCCCCCTGGGCTGGGCTGTCTTCTTCTGCAACGATCCCAGGGGCCCGGACCTACGTCCTGGGCCTGGGAGCCTCACCCTTCGCAGGCGAGTCTCCTTAGGCTGCCTCTCCCAGAGAATCTGCCCGCCGCCCTGGAAACTTCGCTGCGCCCCTAGGCGTGTCTCTGTGCGGCTCTTCCAGCAAGAAGCCACCTAGCTCCTGGGACCCTGCTCTGCACCAATCGCCTGGCTATGCAGCCCCTCCCCTGAGCCACCACCTGGAGCCCCGTACAATAGCTCCGAGACACAGAGACCCGCCACACACCTCCTCCTCCGGACAGCCGCCCGGTTTCCGACGCAGTCACTAGGAATCCAAACAACTCACTTTGGGTCTCCTCCTCCCGCCAACCACCCGTAGCCCTAGGCAGTCACTCCAAGTCCAAGTAACCCGCCCTGTTCCTCCTCCTCCTCCTTGGGGTAGCCCCCCAGGTGTTCAGGAGCGGTGGCTCCGAGACCAGGTGACTCACCACGCTCCTTCTCCAGGCAGGCCACCGGTGTTCCGGAGCGGTTGCTTTTAGTCCAATCAACTCACCACTCGCCTCCTCCTCTGGCAACCGCCTGTGGTTCTGATGCAGTCACTCCCAGACTAAGCGTCCCACCGCTCTCCTCCTCCAGGCAGGCCACCAGTGTTCTGGAGCAGCTGCTCCGAGTTCAAACAGCTCGTCACGCAGCTCCTCCTTCGGCAACCGCCCGCAGCTCTGATGCAGTCACTCCCAGGTCAAACAACACGCCGCGCTCCTCCTCCTCCTCCGGGCAACCTCCTGGCACTCAGGAGCGCTCGCTCTGAGTTCAAACAGTTCACCACGCAACTCCTCCTCTGGCAACCGCCCGTGGCTCTGATGCAGTCACTCCTAGACCCAAGCAACCCGCTGGGCCTCTCCTCCTCCTCCGGGCATCCCCCCGGTGTTCGGAAGTGGTCACTCTGGGTCCAAACAGCTCACCACGCAGCTCCTCCCCAGGCAGCCGCCCGGAGCCCCAGCGGCTGCTCGAGTCCAAGCGCTATGCTGAGCCGCCTCCTCTACGATGATCCCAGTTGTCCGTGTTTACCGCTCCAGTGGGGGGAGGGGCGTCTCGCCAAGCAACTCCACTTCACAAATTCCCTGCGTTCCGGGGCTACTGCCCCATCCGGGACGCCTCCCCAACAGGAGAGACTCACCCGGCGGCTTTGAGTTGGTCCCAAGTCTCTCACTATCTCCTCTTTTGAATCTTGCGTCCTGGAGCAGCGTGAAATGCAGCCGCCCTCTAGTCCGCCATCTTGGCCCGCCAAAAGTGCATATTTTTTAATTGTATAATTCTATAATTTTCACAACCAAATACACCCAAGTAAGTAGTACTCATTGAAAGAAAAAGACTATTACATCTAAGATGTCTACTGACTACTCCCTCCCAGTCACTGTCCCCACACAAGGGCAGCAAATATCCTGAACAGACTTCTGAAACCATAGATGCATTTTGTGTTTGTAATTTGCATACATAGAATTATGCAGTCATGTTTCTTATTAGCTGACTTCTTCATCTTTATTTTATATTTCTATGTTAGATTTCATTGTATATCATCGAATAGCCCATTTCTAGGAAAAGGGTGCTCCAGTCTGACATTGAACTTTTAATTATCACAATCCTTAGGAGAGCTACATAAGTTGTAAGTACCGTGTGTAGTTCCTTGTCCTTTTCAGTATCTGGGTGGTTATTTAATCAGTAAATTAATGTACTTCTGTAATTTAAAAATTCCTTTCCCAATATCTATGTTCATCTAAAAAGAGTATCTGTGGCTAAAATCATTGTTACATTCAAGGAAATAAATTCACTTTTACTGAAATGTTTCTGATTACACATTTCATCTCCACATTAAAGCATAACTTATGGAGCTGATGAGAAGTAATTTTTTTTTTCAGGGATGTTAACTTTTAGGTAAACCCCAAATCTGCCCTTTTTAAAAAAATTTTAAAGCAGTTTTAGATTTACATAAAATCATAAAGTTAGAACAGAAAGTTCCTATATATTTTATACCTAGTATCTCCCATATTAATATATTAGTATGCCACATTTATTATCATTAACAAACCAATATAGACATAGTATTATTAATTAAGGTTCATACTTCGTTCGTATTTCCTTAGTAGTTACCTAATATCCTTTCTCTATTCCGGTATCCCATCCAGGTTGCTACATCCATTTAGTTGTCCTATCTCTTCAGTATCACTTTTTAAAAATATTAATTATAGATCTTTAAAAATTCTTTTTAGTTATATGTGACAGTAGAATGTAATTCAACATATCACACATGGTGTATAACTCCCCATTGTTTTGGTTGTACACCATGTGGAGTTACACTGGTGGTGTATTCATATATGAACAGAGGAAAGTTATGTCCAATTTATTCTATCATCTTTCCCATTCCCATCCCCGCTTCCTTCCTCCCATTCCCTTTGTCCAGGCCAGTGAACCTCCACTCCTCCCTCCCCACAACCTATTGTGAGTCAGCATCCACACATTAGAAAGAACATTCGGTCTTTGTTTTTTTGGGATTGGTTTATTTCACTTAGCATGATAGTCTCCAGTTCCATTCCTTTACTGGAAAGTGCCATAATTTCATTATTTTTTATGGCTGATTAATATTCCATTGTGTATATGCACCACATTTTCTTTATCCATTCATCTGTTGAAGGGTTCAGTATCATTTTGGTCAGGAGAATTCCTCAGATTTATCTTGCTTTTGAGGAATACCAGTCAAGAATTCTGTAGAATGCTCCTTCATTGGGATTCATCACATATGTTTTTTTTTTTTCCTTGATTAGCGTGGGTTACGGGTTTGGGGGATGACTACAAAGATAAATAAGTTGGGTGCAGAGGCACACACCTGTAATCCCATCTACTCCAGAGGCTGAGGCCAGAAGATCCAAGTTCAAAGCCAGACGCAGCAAGTGAGTCCCTTGGCAACTTAGCCAGACCCTGTCTCAAAATAAAAAATAAAAAGGATTGGGGATGTAACTCAGTGGTAAAGTGCCCCTGAGTTCAACAAATAGTACCAAAATAAATGAATAAATAAGCCATTGTCTCACACTGTGTCAGAGGTATATTCTATCAACATGACTTGTTACTATTGATATTGACCTTGATCATTGGCTGAGGTAGTTTAACAAATTGCTTCACTGTAAATTGAAACCATTTGTACGCTGTACTCTTCTCCCCCATTTTTTTATTTAGTTATCGATTCATATTAGCAGGGATTCATAGTGCTTATTTTTATGCAATATTTTATTGCATAAAGTGTCCCAGTTTTGGCTATTGGGAGTTCTTTCAGTTGACTCCTGTATTTTTTTGACATTCTCCTGTCAGGGCAGTGTGTGTGTGTGTGATTTCTGTTACTGTGAGAAGTTCCAGGATCATCTTGTATATATGCTGATACAATCCTAGAATCAGCAGTTTTGCCAAGGAACTTTGGTTCCTTTTACTGGAGAACAGTATCAGAACCAAGATCTGAGCACTAGGAGTCCTTGCTACTGGGATATCATTGCTTTCTAGGTTTTTTCAGTTGACAGAACAAAGAAATACACATGTGTATATTACCTTCTGTGTATGAGTCTATATATTCCTATATGAAACCATATGCATTTACATCAAGTTAAATGTAAGTTCTTACTGGTAATTCCAACTCTAATTCATTACTGCTTGGACCACTCTAGCCTATTCCTGTTGCTTTTCTGTTATCTTCTACACCATGAGAACTCTGGCTCCCATCATTAATCATTTACTTAATTGTTCAATTCCAGTTTGTGAGTAGGACAGTATTAAAATTGTAAACCTGAACCCCCATGGCAAACAACTGGATCAACTAGAGTAAAGTTTTATGTACAAGTGGCCTTTGCCCTTAGCCTTACAGATTCCACTCATTTCCAAAATTACTTCCCACCTCCTTCAGGTTATTTGTTTCATACATTCATAACACAATTGAGATAATTTTGTCACTTCCAGCATTCCTTCCCAGGATTTTCAAACCTCCTAAATGATTTTTCAAATTTGCATGCATTAAAGTTCATTTGTGCTGTAAAGTCCTGCAGTATCAGGTATCTACAATTACAGTACCATTCAGAATAATTTCACCACTCTATGGAATTCCCTGTGCTTGATCTATTTAATGCCTTGTTTTCTCTCCTGGAGTCCCTGGAAATCACCGATCCTTTTACTGCCTCTATAGTTTTGCTTTTCCAGAATGACACATAATTGAAATCATATGGCATATAGCTTTTCAGACTGGCTTCTTCATTTTGCCACTGTTATTAACTTAAGATTCATGTTTTTGTGACTTGATAACTCATTTCTTTTTATCACTGACGAATATTTCATTGTTTGGATGTAGCATAGTTTGTTAATTCATTCACCTACTCAATCTTAGTTGCCCAGTTAGGCAATTTTGAATATGGCTGCTATAAACATTTGTGTGCAGCTTTATGTGGGGACATAAATTCTCAGATCAGTTGGGTAAACACCTAGGAGTTCAATTGCTGAATCATATGACGAGACTATGTTTAGCTTATCTGCCCTGTTTGGCTGGCATGTGCAACTCCTCAAAATCAGGTGGGGACCACCACTCCAATCATTGACAGCCATTACCATCAGTATTTTCACTATTTCTTCCACACACTTTCCAATGTTCAGCATGTAAATATGCACACTGAGTGACTTTCCTGTGGAAGAATAACCATTCTTTATACTTTTCAAAATCCTTTCACATTTATTATTACAATAACTCTAAAATAGCTATAAAGGAGCCAACCCATTGGAGGGAGAATCCTGTCTCTGTCCCTAACTTGTGGCCTGACCCTGGGAAAGTATCCAAATCCTTCCACCTGTAAAAAGAGATACTAATAGCACCTATGTAAACCTGCCCGTACAAGTTGAGAGGATCTAGTGAGTGCTGAGAGGAGTGTCCTTATTTGCGTAAGCTACATCACTGTTGGAAGGATCAGCCAATATTAGAATGTGGATCTTTCAATTCCTATTCCTATGCTTTGTCCACTAGAGATGAGATTATACCCTGACCTCATTTTCCTGCTACCTAAGCCAATATGTGGGCCTCATTGACATCGAAGCAATAGATCTAACCAGTCAGTTTAGAAAGTGCTCTGGTAATTTTTGTGCATATGCATGGCATGGTTGGGATCTGTTTTTAATCAAATAGAATGATCCAACAACCATTGGCAGCAACAGTTTTCCTCATCTTTAACTGGAATAAAAAGGACAACAGATTTGATTTTAACACTAGGCTCTTAGATCAATGAATGGGCTAAGCACTGAAATAGTTTAATGATCCATGAATTGAACTGTATGAACATGAATTAGTGCCTCAAACTCTATGGATATAAAACGGATCTGTTCAAAAACAAGTTCGGGCAGTTCACATCTGGTACATAGTGTTTTCAGGGTAAGGTTTAATTATTTTAAGAGAGTTTAGCACTCTCTAGCCAAGCCAGAGAATGCTTATCTGCTTTATGCTAGTTTTTACCTGCAGAGTTTTTGTCTCTGTGACATCATGTATTAGCTCCTGTATTTTTAAATATATTGCACAACAGTGGGAACTGACCTAAGAAGATTAATCATACCTGGCAGTCCTTGAGCATTTTGGCAGTTACTGAGAAAATTTCAAGAAGGATGTTATTTCAGCATACACTAGAGTTTCTTTTATATAGTCAAGTTGACTTCCTATGATCATTTAGTTTGTTATCTAAACAGTTAATGTGTCAAAATCTTCCAAGACTGACAGGTAAAGATTAATGTTGTGTCAGGAAAATAATCAAACACAAAAAATCCACAATGCTTTCTCACACTTATACACACACACATGTACACACACATATGTACACATGCACACACAAGCATAACTGTGCTGCAACCTGTTTGGCTTGGACTAGATATATGTGTGAGACGTGACTGTAGCTACCATAGAGGATCGTCAGATTTTCAAATGACTTACAATGATTGATATCAGGCATAATAATGAATTGTCCAATTGATTGGGACCACAGCATAGTTTGGAAACCATTTATAAGTAAAACCACATTCTAGTCACAACCAAAATTTAAAGATAAAATATCTTTATAAAGTAGAAATATTTCAACAAAATGTTAATTATTGCTTAATTATAGTTAATTATGACAATGCCATTGAGCAGGGAAGAAAAATGTTCTGATTCATCAGGTGTTGTGTTTACAATTATAATGTGAAGAATAATTTCCACTGGGTGGGTCAAATGTCTGTCCCTGAATATGGGTGTCATGACACACAAGTATTTACTTGTATACGCCTATCAGAAAACAGCAGGAGAGGTGACACTTTTTTATTCATTAGTTTACTTAGTTCACTCATTCTATAAATATTCAGCATTTACTATGTAGCTGACATTTGACTTGGCACAGGGGAACAAAAACCTCAGTGGTATTTGGAGAATTAAAGCATTACCGAGCAAGCAATCTGACTGACCAAAAATTTTAAATTGAAAGTTGAAGATTCAGGCAAATTAAAACAATCAAAAATTTTTGAGTAGTTTGCCTGCACACACTTTAATATGTTCACACCTATCTTCCACCTAACCTTTCTTACTTTCTTGCCCACTTTCTAATCATTGCCTATTGGCTATTTCCCCAATATGTTGGCTATAATTGAACAAATTAATGATATTCAAATGAAATCAATCTTTTAAAAATTTTGTAGTTGTAGATGGACAGAATGCCTTTATTTTATTTGTTTATTTTTGTGTGGTGCT
Source organism: Sciurus carolinensis (assembly GCF_902686445.1). Taxonomy (NCBI): domain Eukaryota; kingdom Metazoa; phylum Chordata; class Mammalia; order Rodentia; family Sciuridae; genus Sciurus; species Sciurus carolinensis. Next base: position 161,214,601 of record NC_062214.1, on the reverse strand, counting down.
AAGGATTGAACCCAGTGCCTCACACATGCTAGGTAAGTACTCTGCCACTGAGCTACAACCCCAGCCCTACAAATGCAATCGGTTTTAATCAATTCACTTCAACTGTGCTTTATGAGTCAAATAAATGGGTCATTTAGAAATGAGGTATGAGATTTTAAATTTTCACTTAAATACATCAAAACTGGACCCCACAACAAAGACAGATGAACATATCTTAGAACCTCATCCTACTATTTCCTGATACTATTCTTCTAAAGCTTCTGCTTTTATTTTGTATCACAGATAACTATTTCGTAAGTATGTTTAATTCCTCTGCAATTTAGATTTGCAGAACAAATTATTTCATTTTAATGGAAAGGTTTTTGGATTGCAGCCAAAATGCTGTAGGACAAGCAGATTTTGTTTTCTTACAATTTCATTAGTAAAAAATGAGGATACCAATATTGAAATGTCACAAATATGGAATTTTAAGTCAAACATCTGTGTTCCTGTAAAGGAGACTATCCTTTCTGAAGCTTGGGAGCTTCCATTAGTGAACAAATGAATTAAGTAGACATTTATAATGAAAGAAAATTCCTATTAGTTTGGTTGGATTCTTTTTGTTTTGTTGTAGGTTTATTTCATTATTTTAAAAAAGAAGAAAATGTATAAAATTAGAGAGGAATAAGAAAGAAAATGATCAATGCTGATTCCACTACACAAATAGTCCTGATGTGCTTCACTGAACACATGGTTTGACTTGAGCCCCCAAAGAAACAAGTTTCTATCCCTGTCTTGACAGAGCATCTTGTTTCTCACAAATGTCTGGGAAACAAAATAGAACCCCAGCCTCTTTGGATTGCTGGGGCTCCATTTTGGTCACTGTGCTACTGTTAGAGCAGAGTGCACCCACACATCATCTTTGGAAGGAATGGAAGGCTGGAGGTGGTTGTGTTGAGCATACTTTGAAATCTATATATGCTCTTATACTAAAAAGAAAAGAATCACACTTTATTCATGGCCCTTGGTTGTACAAACAACCAGGAACACCACATCTAGTATTACAAAGAACCAAGTAGAAGAAAATAGTCTCTTACTTAGATATATGGTAGTACTAAAAGCACATATCCAGTACAATGGAAGGGGTAGCTGCTTTCAGTTCTGGAGATTGCTAAATTTAATAACCTCAGTGAGACCCTGACAAGCTTGGGGTACTTGACTGTTTTTTCTGCTTCGGGATACACATTCCCTTGTACAGAGCCCCCAGTGGACAAGCATAAAAAAGTATTTGTTGAGAAAGAACAGAGAATAGCTAGAACTGTGTTGGAATTCTAAAAGAGGACTAAAACAGGCCCTGTGGTTAAAGGAAATGTAGAGTTTTAGCCAGAGACGGGGAGACGCAGGGGACACAATAGGTCTTTTCAAAGAATTTGAAAGAAATTTTTTTTATGTAGAGGAAGACTCAGACTCAATGTAAGTGACTCTCTGGGGAACAAAAAAAGCAACTGTGTAAAGAATAACTTACAATTAGAGCTCCCCCAAATGGAAGAGTAACTGCTGTAATAATTTTGGTAAGTCCTGGCCTTTCTAATTCTTAACTAGTTCCCACATCTTCCTCTCACTGGAGTTGCTTATACACTCACCTGTTTATTCAAAAACACATATTTACATGGGTGTACACTTATCTCTAAACTCATCAAGTTGTGTATATTAAATATGTACAACTTTTTGTGAGTCAATCGTCTCTCAATAATGTAGTTTAAAAACCAGGGACCACCACCATGAAAAAAAAAAAAAAAAGAAAGAAAAGAAAATCCATATAGAGCATCTTCAATACACCAGGTACTCTATTAGGTTCTGGGGGACCCAACAAATGTTTTCTTCTGTCATTCAGTTTATAAGCTGGTGAAGAAAACGGACAACAAGGAAATCAGACACTACAAAGTCATTTGTTTAAACTGAAGTTGTAAAATCACCTGAAGTTGATGGTGAAAAGGGAAATCCTGAATCATGTGTAAGGTCTGGACAGAATATTTCACTATTCCTTCTACTTTTTCAGATTTCTCAGATATTACACTTTCTCCTTATATTCCCATCTCAGTCACTATGATGACAACTGGGAATGATTATGTTCCCGTTCATCCTCCTCACCTCTCTGTCAAGATTGCTACTGAGTCTTGACCATTCTAATTCTGGTCACCATACTCATATCATAAGGTCATCCTCATGGTTGCTGATACCTCCTAACCAGGTCCACATCTCTAGTCCAGTAGTGTACAAATGAGAAAGTGTAATGTTGCACTTTCCACTCTCTATTGATCACAGATTGAGACGAGATTCTTCCTTACAGTGAGTTGAGCAGTGTCCTCCCCTTAAAAGATATATCTATGTCCAAATATTTGGAATTTGTGACTATTGTCTTATTTGGAAAAAGAGTCTTTGCAGATGTAATTAAGGATCTTGAGATGAGATCACCCCATGTGTTCCCCAGCTGGGCCCATACTGCAATGACAAGTGTCTGAATAGACGACAGAAGAGAAGAAGACTAACATGTAGAGGAGAAGGCAATATAAAGATGGAGCCAAAGATTGACCTGATGTGGCCACAAGTCAAGAAAGCCCAGCATTGCCAACAACCACCAGAGACTGAAAGAGGTAAGGATGAATTCTCCCCTGAACTTCCAGAGGCAGTGTGGTCCTATTGACAACTTGATATTGGACTTCTGGGCTTCAGAAATATGGAAAATTTCTGCTGTTTTTAAGTCATCCAGTTTGTGGTAATTTGTTACAGCAGCCCTAGGAACAGAATACCCCTACTATTTAATACAAACAATTCTTCAAAGTGCTGTCAGGGGAATCTTGCTAAATGCACAGTGGACCACTTCACCCTGATTAAACCCTTTACTGTCTCTCTGTAGCCTTTCATAGCACTTCTTTTTCTTTCCATGGTGCCCATGAAAGGCAGCATTCACTTGATGGACACCTGTCTCTTTGCACCACTCAGTACACAGGTGATGCTCAACTCAGCTTGATGGAGGTAATGCATACATGGATAACAGAAGACATCAGGGAGGAGATAAAAAAGATTCTTAGATGTAAACGAGAACAATGATACAACATATCAAAATGTCTGGGACACTATGAAAGCAGTACTAAGAGGAAAATTCATTGAATGAAGCACATTCAATAAAAGAATAAAAAGTCAACAACTAAATGACCTAACATTACATCTCAAAGTCCTAGAAAAAGAAGAACAGATAAACACTAAAAGTAGTAAAAGACAGGAAATAATTAAAATCAGAGCTGAAATCATGAAATTGAAACAAAAGAAACAATTCAAAAAATTGACAAAAGTAGGTTCTTTGAAAACGTAAACAAAATTGATAAATCCTTAGCCACACTAACAAACAGAAGGAGAGAGAAGACTCAAATTACTAAAATTCATGCTGAAAAGGAAGTATCATGACAGACACGATTGAAATACATAATTAGAAGTTACTTTGAAAATCTATACTCCAAGAAAATAGAAAATCTTGAAGACAGTGACAAATTTTTAGAGACATATGATTCTCCCAAACTGAATCAGGAAGACATACACAATTTAAACAGATCAATTTCAAGCAATGAAATAGAAGAAGCCATCAAAATCTACCAACCAAGAAAAGACCGGGACCAGATGGATTCTCAGCTGAGTTCTAAAAGACATTCAAAGAAGAACTAATACCAATACTCCTCAAAGTATTCCATGATATAGAAAAGGAGGGAACCCTTCCAAATTCATTAAATGAAGTGTGTATCACCCTGATACCAAAACCACACAAAAATGCATCAAAGAAAGAAAACATTAGACCAATGTGCCTGATGAACATAGAAGCAAAAATCCTTAACAAAACTCTGGCAAATTGCTTTCAAAAACATATTAAAAAGATAGTACAACATGATCAAGTGGAGTTCATTTCAGGGATGCAATGTTGGTTCAACATCTGGAAATCAATAAATGTAATTCACTACATCAACAGGCTTAAAGTTAAGAATCATATGATTATTTCAATAGATGCAGAAAAAGCATTTGATAAAATACAACACTCCTTCATGCTCAAAACACTAGAAAAAATAGGGATAATAGGAACATACCTCAACATTGTAAAGGCTATCTATGCTAAGCCCATGGCCAGTATCATTCTAAATGGAGAAAAATTGAAAGCATTCCCTCTCAAAACTGGAACAAGACAGGGATGCCCTCTTTCACCACTTTTATTCAACATCATCCTTGAAACACTAGCCAGAGCAATTAGACAAAGAAATTAAAGGGATATAATAGGAAAAGAAGAACTCGAACTATCACTGTTTGTCTACAACATGATTCTAAATTTAGAGGATCCAAAAACTCCACCAGAAAACTTATAGAACTAATAAATGAATTCAGCAAAGTAGCAGGATACAAAATCGGCATGTATGAATCTAATGCATTTCTATTCATAACTGATGAATCCTCTGAAAGAGAAATTAGGAAAACTACCTCATTCATAATAGCCTCAAAAAAAATGAGATACTTGGGAATCAATCTAACAAAAGAGGTGAAAGACCTGTACAATGAAAACTACAGAACACTAAAGAAAGAAATTAAAGAAAACCTTAGAAGATGGAAAGATCTTCCATGTTTTTGGAAAGGTAGAATTAATATTGTCAAAATGGCCATTCTACAAAAGTGCTATACAGAGTCAATGCAGTTCCAATTAAAATCCCAATGACATTCCTCATAGAAATAGAGAAAGCAATCATGAAATTCATCTGGAAGAATAAGAGACCCAGAGTAGCCAAAACAATCCTTAGTAGGAAGAGTGATGCAGGAGGTACCACAATACCAGACCTTAAACTATACTACAGAGCAATAGTAAAAAAAAAAAAAAACCAGCATGGTATTGGCAATAAAATAGGCAGGTAGACCAATGGTACAGAATAGAAGACACAGAGACAAACCCATGTAAATAGAGTTATCTCCTACTAGACAAAGGTGCCAAAAACATACAATGGATAAAAGATAGCCTCTTCAACAAATGGTGCTGGCAAAACTGGAAATCCATATGCAGTGAAATGAAATTAAACCTCTATCTCTCACCCTGCACAAAACTCAGCTCAAAATGGATCAAGGTCCTAGGAATTAGACCAGAGACCCTGCACCAAATAGAAGAAAATGGAGGCCTGAATCTTCATCACATACACTTAGGACAAGACTTCCTTAACAAGACTCCCAAAGCACAAGAAATCAAAGTAAGAATCAATAAATGGGATGGATTCAAACTAAAAAGATTTTTCTCAGCAAAGGATACAATTAATAATGTGAAAAGAGAGCCTACAGAGTGGGAGAAAATCTTTGCCACATGCACTTCAGGTAGAGCACTAATCTCCAAAATTTATGAAGAACTTACAAATCTTTACACCAAAAATACAAAGAACCCAATCAATAAATTGGCCAAGAAACTGGGCAGACACTTCACAGAAGAAGGTATCAGGCAATCAACAAATATATGAAAAAGTGTTCATCATCTCTAGTAATTAGAGAACTGCAAATCAAAACCACCCTAAGATTTCATCTCACTCCAATTAGAATGGCTATTATCAAGAATAGAAGCAACAATAGGTGTTGTTGTGGATGTGGGGAAAAAGGCACACTTGTACATTGTTGTTGGAGTTGCAAATTGGTGTAACCACTCTGGAAAGCAGTATGGAGTTTCCTTAGAAAACTTGGAATGGAACCACCATTTGTCCCAGCTATCCTACTCCTTGGTTTATACCCAGAGGACTTAAAATCAGCATTCTATAGTGACACAGCCACATCAATGTTTATAGCAGCTCAATTCACAGTAGTTAGATTGTGGAACCAAACTAGATGTCCTTCAACAGATGAATGGATAAAGAAACTGTGGTATATATACACAATGGAATATTATTCAGTCACAAAGAAGAATAATTATGGCATTTGCAGGACAGAGTTAGAGAATATTATGCTAAGTGAATAAGCCAATCCCAAAAAACCAAAGACCAATGTTTTCTCTGATAAGTGCATGATGATACACAATGGGGGGATAAGAGAAGAATGGAGGAATTTTGGATTGTGTAGCATGAAACGTGGCGGGGAATGGTGGGGGAAGGAATGATAGTAGACTGAGACAGACATCATTACCTTATGTACATGTATGATTACATGAATGGTGTGAATCTACATCATGTACAACTATAGAAACAAAATGATGTACCCCATTTGTGTACAATGAATCAAAATGCAGTATGTAAAAATAAAAATAAATTTGAAAAAAATTTGAAATTTACATTAGAATGGAACTGATAAAGATGGAACTTTGTAGGGATAAATACTCTAATTTTCATGCAAAACAAAAACAGAAAAGAAATTATTTTGACCTATTAGATTACTTGGAACACACCCCTATTGGTTACCTTTACTGACTGACCTGAGCCACCTGGGACCTGCCTTCTTATCCAGAATCTCTCCTGAACATGATATGCTTCAGCATGGCCAATTCACTTCTAGTTCCTGACGCGGCTTGCTTGTTTAGGTCTCTTGACCTTGTGCATCCTGTTCCCTTTATTTGAAATGACCTTCTTGCACTTAGCCAACTCTTAAACTCCTGTTCATTTTATAGAGCAAAGTTCATATTTCCTTTACTTCAGGAAGCCTCCTTGACCACTTAAGTTTTGATCATGCCTTCTTTTATGCAATGATCTTTGTTTTTATAAAATACAAAGTCTTATTTTACTTATTACTTTATATTGCAATTCTTGGTTTAAGGGTCCATTTCCTTGAAAGCCAGTCCCTATTAAACCCAGTGTTCTCAGTGCCTTGCACAGAGAAAAAACTCAGTAGCAGTCTGTTGAGTTACATCAATTCAGAATTTATGCTATGAAATTGGTGGTCATGTTTGAGGGCTGTGATACTTCTTTGGGGAGGGAAATAGCATAAATATCAATGTTTAATGGAGTGTTTCATGATTTTTAGGGGAGAGGTTGTGAGAAACTGACAAAGCGAAGAAAATGTGTTTACTCTTTAGGGAACCCAGGAGGCAGCCATCCGTGTTGGTTTTCATAGAATCAACTTGAGAATGGAGAATACGGTAATTTACATTATCCAGTCCTGCTGATAAAATTGAAATAGGGATAATTTTATTCTCCACGAGGAGAAACAAAAGTAACTTTCAGAGCGAGTCAGCCTTTTCTCTTGGTGTTTCGCATGCAGACTTATCCCGAATCCTGGACCGTGTGTGCCCTTTCACATAGCTTTCCCAGACCTTCCAGAAACATCCTGCTTTCCTCAGTGACAGAGAAGGGCACTGTGGCTCAGGGTCCCTTGGGAGATGAATGTTTGGGATAAAAATAACAATACGACACTGCCGTGTCCACCAGTCCTCTAAATGGCACCAAAGGAAGCCTCTTGGTAAAAGCATCACTTCCATCCCTGACCTGAAGCTGGGATTCAGTCAGAGCTATTTTTGGCCTTGTTTCCAGTTGCCGCTGGCCAGTGGCAGATTTCACACTCTGCTGCCACTTCTCATTACTGCCCAGTGCTCCCTTTTTTCCAGGAAGGCCTCTTCTCCCAGCACCAGTGCTCACTTAGAAGCCAGGCAGGCCAGGGCTGCTGTGGGCAGGCTGAAGTATTTGCATTTGACCCGGCAGGGCCTGCATCTCACCTTCCAGAAAGATAGTCATCTCTCTCCTTAGGCACAGGAGATTTTACCCTTTCTTAGAAAGCTGCAGCCTGAAAACTTATCAGGATAACTGCAAATGATGCATAGATAGCCTTCCTTGCACTCTGGCTTCCAGAGGGGCTTGGCCAAAGGAGAACCCCAGGGGGACACCGAAGAAGGGAGACCGAAGTCAGGTTGTATTTGCCATGACTCCCTCCCTGTCAGGTTGCCTCAAGCAGGCTTCCTTTCTTGACCTAAGTCGTTTTCTTTCTCAAGGTATTTCTCTGCACAGAACTCACTTGTTGTGAGTTCTATTCTATTCTAGTCTACTAGTATTCCTTCCCTTTATCCTTTCAGACCGAGGTGTGGTAACCCCTCCAAAGGTACTGACCTTGGGTTACTGTACTGTTTCCCATTCTCCATCGTATCTCACTCACATCTTGGTAAGTTGTACTCATGTAAATCTTCATATTGCCCAAAACTGAATGAACCATCTATTTGCTATTGGGTCTGTTACCTAATACTCCCCTAGACCCGAGGTACACTAAATGTTTAATTAGCAGAGATCTTTACAGGTTTCAATGAAATATTTGATTTCAAGGAATAGAGAGCCACTCAGAATGTCAATGAAAAGGGGGAGGGAGGAGGGGAGAGAAAGAGGAAGTACTGGGGATTGAAATGGAGCAAACTCTGTTATATGTATTTATGAATATGTTATATGTATTTATGAATATATGTATTTATGAATATGTTAAAATGAACCCTACTATTATATATCAATGTAAAGTACAATAAGAATAAAATCGATAAAATAAAAAGAGGGTTGATTTAACGGATATAGGAGAATCCAAATGCAAATGAAGTACAATAAGGACAGTCCTCCCTGCTGAGATAGAAAGACTTTATTTCTTGATTCCAGTTTTTTCAGGTTTTTATTATCTAGCATCTGTTTCATATTCTCTACAAAGTATGCTCTTCTGGTTTTTTCTTGATTCTTCTCTGTACCCCCTTTTTACACCTTCAGATTTTTGCATGATTTTGGATTGCAAAGATATTGACTTCTTTCTTGACCTTTGAGCTGGCAGTCACCCTAAGTAATTAATTGGAAATTATTGGAGCACTAATAAAATTAACAAGTAACCTAACAAGATTGTAGATATCAATGAGGAAATGAAAGCAAACTCAGGTGCCTTTTAGATTAATGTTTGTCAGCAATGGACAACTGAGTTGGTTAAGATATGCACTTATTTCTACAGAATCGTAAGTGATGACATATATCAATGTTTTTAAACTTTACTTATTTATTTTTTTATGTGGTGCTGAGGATTGAACCCAGTGCCTCACACGTGCTAGGCAGGTTCTCTACCACTGAGCCACAACCCCATCCCTGATATTTATCTATTTGTATACCTGCATTTCTCAGAAATGAAATCAATTCTTGCAGGCAGTTGAAGAGAACATTATTGTTCTCAAACATGACACCTGGGGACAAACTGGGATGACAGATTGGAAGTTTTTGGTACACAGCAATCTAGTGGCTCTCCTCCCTCAAATTGATCTGAGCGTCTCTGGCAGCACAGGGCATGCTTTAAAATGGTGATAAATAATTCACAGCCACATCACGATGGTTGAGTTTATTATACTTCAAGAGGTACTTCGAGTAGACCACCACAGGACATCTGACACTCTAGTGTGCAATACTGGAAACAGCCCACTGACCAAGAATTCCTTTTTTCATAGAAATCCAACCCATAAAGCTGAATTGGAGAAAAGAATAGAGGGCTAAAATTGGGTTGATTTCAGCCAAAATGACATCTATTATTTATAAAAAATATCATTTGCTTTAATGTCCTTGTTTTATGCAAAGAAACTGACCCCCAGGAAACTTACGTGACCTACTCATAGGCACATAGATAGCTGATGTACATTGCCCCAGCTGCTTTTTTAGTTGACCTCTAGTACTGAAAATGTTTTTAAACTAGGATGACCAGGTTGAAGGCAGATTTCAGTGTTCATAGAAAACCTGTAGGAGAGTGACTTCCATGGTAGGTGGATAAGAATTGGGGTTAACCGTATAATTTGTTGTCTAAACTGAGACCATTGTGAGAGTAAAAAGGAGTGCTGGTAATAATTGGGCCAGAACATCAGACATAATCTGGGAGTGTCTCCCTAAATAAGAGGCCACCACATAGGAATGGTAAAATTAACCTCTGTGCTAACCCAGAAACCCAGAGAGGACTGGAGAATAGGTATCTCTGTGAACAGGACCTTGTCAGTGACGTTTGCCAAGGTTCTGAGCCTCTGACGCCTGAACAATATAGAAGATAGATTCATCTAAAACATGGAGCCTTAGGCTGAAGTTCTTCATATAATTGGGGGTTTACTGTTCCTTTGATGGGAAAGGGGAACCATTTATCTCTCAAATTATAGACTGCTGGTTTGTTGGACAGCTCTCAGAAGCACACTTGTCTTTTCAAATTATGGGGTAAACTTTTTCAGTTTAGTACTTGTATGAGGAACAAAGAAATTATGGTGTCAATTCCACTACTGATTTTGCTCTCTTCTGTTTTATAAAAAAAAATGAGTAAAAGTGATAGAAGTACTTTTACAGAACAGATTCTCTCATCTATCTTACTCCATAAATATCTAATCTGTTTCTAAGTCCCTGTCTGTTAATGCTTCTTCTATGTCTATGGTATGGTATCACTATGGAGGTCATATGTTATATGAATATCTACCCCTAAATTTTAAAAAGTAGGGATGCGTTTAAGTTCCCTAACTCTTCTTTCCAATATATATTTAAATAGCTTGTTTCCATTATGGAAAAGAATATGATCCGTGTCTTCCAGGTAGATCAAAAGGGAAGACAAGTTTCTGCTGAGGATTTTGTTCTGTTTTTTTCAAAATAGAAGCAAATGAACCTATTGTCTAAAATTTTGCAGAAAGAGCATTCTGGCCAAAGAATAATAAAACTAAAATTTCTCATTTGGTACATTTTCTTCTTCAATTAATTGAAATATGAAACAACTTTACCAAATAGATCATTTATTCATTCACTGGTTATTTCCTTCCACCAATAGCTTTTTGAGTTCTTTGGGTCTGCCCTGAGCTCAATGTTAGGTGCTAGGTTCATTTATTATATCAATTTTTTGGTACATTATTTTTTGTAATCCATTCTGCTTAATCTATCATGGAATAATATTATACAAAATTAGATCTCTTTAAATAGACCTGGTGAAGTTATTTTGTAATCAAGGCAATCAAATTGCTAGTACCTATTTTTTTTCCTGTCAAAATCCTTTTTTCCATATTGGCACAGAATGATGCACTGTCAACCAAGTACTAGTTTAAAAGTATGTTAGATTTAAAGACTTTCTTTAGGAAAAACATTAGCCTGATGTTTCCTGGGCCTTCTGACAACTTAGGCCAATAATGAAGAAGAATGACTCTGTGGCCATCTCTGAAGGTTAAGTCTTCCTTTATTCCTCAAGAGTCCAGCTAGATCTCCTTTCAGTCCACAGTGGCATCCCCAGACTTTTCAGGGTGAGGAAATGCCTCTGAGACATGTGATATTGGAAAGGGACCATCAAAGGATGCAATCTGCTTACTCTTATAGGTTATCTAAGTTTTCTCCCTGTGTTGCAATAGAGCAACTTCTCAGTCACAGTGTCTACACCTGCCATTACTTTGGGAAACTCTCAGAATTACCTAAGTGGAAAGGCATTCCAGGACTGCATTCGCAATGACCTTACTTAATGAAGCATGCTGTATACAGATAAAATCTAAAGTTTAAATACAAAAGTGTTTTTATGGACAATTTCGTATCCTCTATGTAATACAAGGAATCCTGTTTCTGTCATTTGCTTTTCTAGTAAAGAAAGGGGTGTTACTCCCTCCTGACTGTCCCTAGTCTAATGTGAGGGCAAACTGTTTCATATTGGACACCACTGCGAAAATATCAAGAAGGAAAAAAAAAATGGGAAAGCCATGGATTTAGAATTTTTTTTTAGTTTATAATACTATATAGGTAAAAATGCATCATATCTGAGTCATTTCTTCACTCCTTCTGGGATTGGTGAAATAGGAACTATTGATAGGCCACTCTTTGCACCTTAATTTCTTCAAAATTCAAGTTGAAGATCCTACAAAGTTGTTACCCACAATTAACTCTACTGTAAAGGATCAGGCCAAGTTTAAGACAAGAACATCATCAAGGTATGGAGTTTCTCAGAGGCAATACTTTTCTGCTTTCTTTTATGAGAAAAATAGAAGAGTTGTATTAAGAAATTAAGTTGTTAACATTTTTTGAACCTCATTAATAGTAAATCATTCTATTTAGTAAATGTTTGTCACTTATTTAAACGCACATTTAAAATAAGTCAACATTAAAGTTGAAAGAGATCATTAAAGTAGAATAAAGGAAAAGACCCATTTTGGAAAAGGGCCCATGTTGCAATTTGATACTAGTTAGATGGCTGAAGTTTGCCAATGATTTGCTTTTTCCCCCCTAATATCCATTATAATGTTCCCCTAATTTCCATTCAGATGTGTTTTCTTGAATGGGAGAGAAAGGGGAAAGAAAAATGCAGAAGGAATTAATTATCCATAATTGTGAAATTTTAGTGGCAATTTGTTAGACTTGTGAGGCTATGTATGCATCTGTTTTGGTGAAACCACAGAATTAGATCATCGAAAAAATAAATGTCTTATACAGTTTCATACAATAAAATGCCTCTATGAGTTATAATTTAATTTTATACCTTCAGGCTCCCTATAGAGGGTCAATACAAAAATGTTTCTAGAACCCTTTTAATTTCATATTTTAGCTGAAAAAATCATGTTCAGTTTTCTAGGGACAACACAGTAATTCATCCTTGAGTTTAGATCAAAAATGTTTTCTTTCAGAAAAGTCTTGTTTACTTCCTTTTGTCAGACAAGGAATACAATATATTTTTATATATAGCCCAACATGTTTCTATTTTTGTCAAAGCTATGAAAAAACTCCAAATTTGATTCATTGCCTAACAGTAGCAATTAATTTAGCTCAAGTATATGGTGATTCTATTTCTTTATTTTAAAAAAGTCTGCATCCATTTTTAAATGTGATGGTTTATATTAATCATAATGAAATTAAAAAAGTAAAATTATGAAATAGGTCAGAGTGGGCATTTACATTTACATGCATAAATTCTGCTTGACTGCTTTTTAAAAGTATTCTCATTATTCAAGAGTCATCTGTTTTTATTTTTTTTTTTTTTGACAACATGAACATTGTTCATAAGGCTGAAATAACTACACTGATATTGTAAATAGGAATGATTACAAATAGTAAGTTTGTAAAAATAATATCTACACTTGACACTTTTATTAAAAGTGATCATAATGTTAATTTCTAATTCTTTGCCGGATAGGCTAATGGTCAGAAATAAATGTTGACAGCTTTGTTAATGTTTTTATTTTCAGTTCTTTTCCAGTATGGTCTGCTGTCCTTTGGTCTAAAAAAGTAATCATGGTTATAGATTTTGTTCAAAGCTTCAGAGTTCACCTTGGTAGATGAAAACATTCTTTCCTTTACCATATCTTGATGGAAAATAGGAATTTATTTACATGAAGTAAGCAGCATGTTGCCTGGGGAGAGATGAGCCTTAGCTGAAAAGATGGAATTAGATTTAGGAGACGGCAGCTGTTCTGCAGTATGTGTAGCAATATCAACCAATTTCGATTCTTGGAATAAGTCTGCTCATATTTCTTTCTCACTTCCAACCAAAGTATTGCTTAGGTAGGGATTATAGCTCATGAGGATACCCACTTCATCAATATTACATGTAATAATTACAACTAAAATAGAAGCTACTTGGTGACTTATAATATAAATGGGTAGGCTGGCAGCCAAAACGTTTGTCAAATTCTGCATCAGTTAGGACTAAATTTGGCTACATAGATGGTAGTAACAAAAGAAAACACATACACCAAATCTAAAAACAAAGTAAATTGACTGAAACAAGTAGAAGGGCTTATCCCTCAGAACATAAGAAGATCTGAGGTCAGTTCTCTGTGGTTCATGCAGTTCTGTCATCCTTATTATGCCCTTTTAAAGTCCATAATAGCTACCTGCACTCCAGCCTTCATGTCTACATTCCAACTGAAGAAAGGAGGAACAAGAGAAGGGCCTGCCCCCCTTCCATTTTAAGAGAGCTCCCCAGGAGTACGACCTAGCACTTCCACTTAAACATATTAGTTTGCACTTACTACCTGCAATGCCCTTAACTGCAAGGGAGTTCTGGAAGCCACAATCATTTAACTGGACACAGTGCTACTCTGTGTGGAGAGTTCTATTACAAGGGAGGAGGGATAGGATGGATATTGTGCTTAGGCAGTGTTTTGTTCACTGGATAAAGAGCATCATGCAATGGTTAAGGACATAGATTTGGAGTCAGGTTGCCTAGTTTCAGTGTCTGGCTCAAGTTTTGTAACCTTGATCCAGTAACTTGGTTCAGTGCCTCAGTTAGTAAAGTGGAGATGACATGGCCCCTCAAACCCTGGAGTTATTGATGATAAGGATATAAATCACTTAATACAGTGCCTAAGATACAAAAAAATTACCAGTATAGCTATTAATAGAATTTTTATGCATATTTTCTCACTGAGTGGAAAGAACAATCTATGAAGTACAAATTCTGACCACTTTACAGATGAAGAATCTGAAAATTATAAAGGCTACATTTTCTGTATGGGCATTCAGTCAGCAAGTGGAGAACGTGATCTAGATCAGAGCCCAAGTCCCTTGACTCCAAATCCTTATTTCTACCCTGGAGACTGCTTCATTACTAGATGTTCATATGATATCTTAGCTTGGGTTTTCCTGAAAGCAGATTCCAAGGTAAATATGGGCATCACTTGGTATCAATTGCAACTGACTCTTTAATCTCCAAGACTGTCACACGAAAAGTCATATGAACTGCTACATTTTGGGACAGCCAGTACTGGGGGTAGAAAGGAAAAGACTGTATTCACCAGCTCTGTCTTCCATTGATGAAAAATTTGCTCCTTGTCTGGGCAGTAAATGGGCCTCACAGCATCACATTTTAGAATAGGAGCCACAGGGTGTGTGGCAAGAGGCATGTATCACAGACACCAGGCAAAGCATTGTCAGGTTGCTCCTTTGCAAAATCGGTGGAAGCCCACACAGAGTTGAGTTAGTACCACAAAATGGCCCAAACAGAAACGGTGTCCATAGGCCCTAAAGAGAGGTGAGACCAAGAGGATATGGGAGTGCATAAGAAGTGTTTGACAAATATGGTAACCAATACTCCCTTAATAAATCTTTTATAGCTCTTAGCTTGCAGCTAGGTCAAATGGAATATTGCTTAGAGTAATCATCTAATTTATGCTCGTCCTTTCAGGTTTAATAGCAATTAAGTATAAACAGCAATAAGTGCACTGTTGACTAAGGTAACATACCACTGGAGTTGCCAGATGAAACACAGGATGCTCAGTTAAATTTGAATTTCAGAACGATAATATATAAATAATGTCTCACATATTACACAGGAATCATGTTAAATTTGACTTTTAGGTTAACAATGAATAATTCTTTTAATATGAATATGTCCCTAATATTGCATAGGACATATGTATATTTTAAAAGGTGTCTGTAATTTATCTGAAATTCAAATCAAACTGCAGGTCCTTCATTTGTTCCCCTTTATTTGGCAACCTTAACGTTAGCTCACATGGCCATTTAGGATTCTAGCAAAACCCCCAAGACTGGTTCTGCACAAAAGTAAGGAGACACACAATAAATGTGAATGAAGGGAGCAATGAATATTTCTACTTAAGAAATCTTCCCTGTGGGTTTGCAATATAGGAGCTGACATTTCTACCATTTGAATAATTTACTTGTATTATGACATTTTGTCTGCAGAGGTTTTAATTGAAATGCAAGTAAAGTAACCCAGAAGGGTGCCTCTCAGCTTACCTACTACAAGTTAGAATGGCTTAGTTACAACCCTGTTGCTATACTACCTGAAACATGTTGACGTATTGACACCTATGGGAGGTAATGAGGAACAGGAGGATTATGTGTGATTCAGCTTCACTCCACATTTCTTTGACTACAAGAAGTCAGGTGGCCCTGACAAGGTGGCTAAGCAGTACAGTCTTTCTCTATCTACATGGAATTGGATGTTGGTGAACACGGGTGATGTCTTTCGCATAGAACTGTAAGGAAGAAAAAGCTTGAAAAGTTAGATTTTGATTAGAGAGAATACCAATGACAATAGTAATAATCATTTTACATTATATAGATTCATAATTCACAAAATTTCATTTGAGAATTGCAAAGTCCTAGAAGTCATTTAAATATAAATAGTCCTGTTTCACTGATTAAAAATTTGAGACTGAAAGATTAAGTAACTTACCTGAGATTGCAAAGCTGGTAAGAAACAGAAAAGAGATAAAACATGTATTTTGTGACTTGAGATTTTCTGCATTCTCTATCTGTGGAGCTCAAATTTATTTAAGTGGTAAAGCCTCTGAAAGTTCTGGTGTTCCTTGAAGCCCATCTATTGTATTCACAAGACTACATTACATGTACACAATATAAAAAACACGAGCATATATGTCCGCATCAAAAACCGATAAAATGAAAATGAACCGTTTTTATGTTTTCCCACGAATATTACTAGGGGATTTAAACAATCCTCTAATTAATATGAAAAAAAACAGAGATCTAGTAATCTCTTTCAGATATAGCTCCAAGTCAGAATTAAGATAACAATTAATAAGCAGTTTGCAACAGTCCTACGAGGTAGATCCTATTGTTGCCCTCATTTTTCAGATGAGAAAGTGGAACAGAGAAGGTAAATAACAGAGCAAGTCACACGGCAAGAGATGAAGATGAAATGATTCCTGAATAACACTGGTTTCCTTGGTTTGTCACATTTTCTGCCATTGTTTTACTATCACAGTGATATCTTTAAAAAATTTTTTTTAGATGTTGATAGACCTTTATTTTATTCACTTATTTATATGTAGTGCTGAGAATTGAACCGAGTGCCTCACACATGCTAGGCAAGTGCTCTACCACTGGGCCACAACTCCAGCCCATGACAGTGACATCTTAATGTGCTTTATAGATTGGCAGCTGCCCTGGGAGAGAAGGACTTTAATCCAGTTTATTTAACTAGAGGTCAGGGGTTTTTAGTTCTCAAGTATATGAATGCCCTTCTCCTAGACGAATGAGAACCTTATGTTAGAACTGGAGAGGGAGAGAGAGGCAAAATTCTGCACATGGCCTTTCCAAAACATGGTTCTGTTCTATAGTTGGAACTGTTTTGTGCCCACAGGTGGATGCCAGGGTAGCAAACAAAGGCAAGAGTTGTGAGTGATGATGTAAATAGATGAATGCTTTGTCCTCTCCTAAATATTATCCTGAAAATGTGTATTTCCCAGGTTCCCAGCAGGAAACCATTGGCACTCAAACTGGATGCTTGGAGAGTTGGATGAGTTTGAATATACAGAAGAGTAAAGGTAGAAATGAAGAAAACCAAGAATGGATATGGAAACCCCCTGAACTAGAAAGAGCAGAATTATTACCACCCCTATGATCTCTAGGCCTAAGAAGCAAAAGGAGGGGAAGGTAACAGAAACCTGGAGAAATTCACCAAACAGAACTGTGGCATTTGGTTGAGGAATGCAGCCATGTCTCTTTGCTAAACTAGGCATGGCAGGGAGGAAGCATCCTCTCTCCTCCTTCCTTCTCATCTTTTGCTGGTGACACTCATTGGCCAAACCCAACCAGAAACTGGAGAGCCTAGGAACCTAATGGATAGAGCCCATAGCAGTCAGCCTCTTGGGGCACACGGAACAGGGTAGAGGAGGGTAGAGAATAAATCTGAATCAGGAAAATGAAAAGAGGTCAGTAAAACATATACTGAAATCAATGACTATCATGTTTTAAACATGGCTATATCTGCTCACATTGTGTTAAACACAATGTATACGCTAGTCTAGCAATTATGGGTACAAGTGAATCTCAGGTATATAGCATGATTAAAGTCATCCCTCTTGTCCAAAACATATTATATGCATACCATAAAATTCTGAATTCATCTTTTATGAACTATAGTTTTTATACAAGTTTCTTAAGGGGACCCATTATCTCATGTAGAACACCAATATAATTCATTTTGGACAACTTACAGACTTTTTTGTCAGGCTAAAATTTTTGTCACTCTTCTGGGAAGATATTTACCCAAGAGGTAAGACAGGAATGTTTTGGGGATTCATAGCTGTCCATGCAGTATGATTCACAAACATCTAGAAAGTGCTTCCTAACTAGACCCTGAGATGGTACATTAAATAATTAGAAATTCCTTTTTATGGCTTAGTTGTTTTGTGGTATTAGTTTTGTAAAATGCAAATGTTATAAGAATTAGGATATCATTCATTTATTAATTCTTCTAATTCTTCCTTTATTAAACATTTATTTTTACTACCTATTAGTTTTATTAGACATTGGATTAAAAAAAAGATAAGTCCTGTCTTCAAGGTACTCAGAGTCTGATTGGACAAAGTATTCAAGAACTCCAGAATTGCTTCATACATGCTATGGCAGAGGAATGAACAAACTACAGGAGAATATCTAAGTCTTTCTTGGAGGATGAAAGAAGGGAAGAGGGTAGTGAGGATCAAGACAAGACTCTTCGTAGCTGAAATAATACCTGAACTGAAGATATATGGAAAGTGCATCAGGTGGATAACATAGAGGTAAGTGGGCTTTTCAGACCAATAGGTTCTTCATCACTTGACCCCAGAGCATCTGAAGTCATAAGAGTGCTCTGAGCTCAAATGATGAAGAACCTTGAATTTCAACCTAAGGAGTTATTGAAGGATTAAGTAGAGGAGAGGTCCTACTTAGGATTGCATGAAGGAGGCAAGACTAGAAAGTGAGTCAGTTAAAATGGTTTTGCAATGAGGTGGCAATGAGAGTAGAGAGGATGGAGGGATTTTGAAAAATATTTAGGAGCATGACTTTGTAATCAATTCACTGGCATGAAGACTAGCAGAGGGTAGGAAGAGCAGAAGAAAGATTAGAGTGATGCCCATGTGTTTGTCTAGAGTGACTGAGCCTTTAGTATTGTTATGGTTTAGATGTGGTGTCCCCCAAAAGCTCACATGTGAGACAATGCAAGAAGTTGTGGAGGAGAAATGATTGGGTCATAGTCTTAACCTAATCAGTTCATTAATCCTTGATGGGAATAACTGAGTGGTCACTGGAGTCAGGTGGGGTGTGGCTAGAGGAAGTGATTCATTGGGGGCATGGCTTTGGGGTATTTATTTGTATCTGGCAAGTGGAGCGCTCTCTCTCGCTCTCTCTCTCTCTGCTTTCTGATCATGATGTGAGTTGCTTCCTTCCACCATACTATTCTGCCATGATGTTCTGTCTCACCTTGAGCCCGGGAGAATGGAGTTGGCTGTCTATGGACTAAGACCTCTGAAACTGTGAGCCCTTAAGTACACTTCCTCCTCTATAATTGTTCTTTTAGACACAGTAGTGAAAAAGCTAGCTAAAACAAGTATCAACTGAGATGAGGAATGCAGGTGGAGGACATGTTTGCATAGGGAAACATCTTGAAAAAGACCCTGTGAGAGAGGTCTGAGGGCCTTGCCAGAGTGTGGGTGGTAATTGAAGTAGTGGGCTGGGAGAAGTTCTCCACAGAAACTATATGGATTTAGCAGATAAAAGATATGAAAGCTAATATTTTAGGAAGAAATTATGCTTTGAGGGCAATTTTAAGGCAGAAGAGCTCATAGATCAGACCCAGAACTCTTAAGGAAATAGTGGTCTAAAATGTCAACTGGTAGGGAGACCATATTAATTTAGGATAGATCTGACCGCAAATAACAGAATAAAAGTGGGGTTTAGGCATTATAAATGACTTACCAAGAAGTTTGAGGTAGGTGGTCTCTTTGTGGGTTCTGTGACCCAACAATGTCATGGAGAATCCAGGTACTTTGCATTCTTCTGCTCTGCCATCTTCAGTATGTCAAAAATTTCTACCTGAGAGCCACAGGCTGGATACTCCAAGCAAGAAGTCTACCTCAGAGAATATTCCAAGCAGAAATCAAGGAGAGTTGAAACAGTAAGGCTTTCTCCTTGTGTGCCTCATTCTTTTTCAGGGAGGAAAAATTTCTCCATGGGATCCCATCAGATTTCCTCTGATGCCCCACAGACAAGGTTCAGTCCCACATCTAGATCAGGGGCTGAAAGACAGTGATCATGGTTGTCATGACTGGCTTAGGTCAAACATGACTCATCCTTGAGGGCTGGGCAAGCAAAATAGTCCTGACAGCAAAAAGGGTGTGAAAACAGCAATTTTCAATGTTTCTCTGCTATAGGAGTCAAGTAAGTACAGGATGGAAGGATGTCCACCGATTTGACATTTAGGAGTTTGTTGGTAACCTCAGTGAGAAAAGTTTCAGAAGGGGCCAGTGGGGGCTGAGTTAGGAAGTGGCACTGAGGCAGGCTGCAATGGATTGAAGGGTACATAGAAGGAGGCAATATGCTACCCTTCACTTAAGGGTGGATACGTTCATCAATCCTGTTTTGAAAACAAGTTGTGATAAGTGGAGAAATGGTGTAGGTTGCCTGAAGGTTCAGGAAAAGAGAAATCAAGATAGAAGGTGGGACATGGAAGACAAACTCTGCCCAATTCACCATCTGAAAAAGGTACTGTCTTTGGCAAGGATGATGATTTTCTCCAAATTTGAATTTCTTCTCATTGTTAGGCTTGGTCACAGCCTGTAATTTTTAAAAGACCCAGTCAGCAACGAGAGGTTGTTTTGAACTCTAATAAAGCCTTACTATTCCACAGCTGTGTACAGTTGGGGAAAATGTGATCAAAAGGTTTCTACAAAGCACTTAAATTACATTAGCTGGAAGGGATTCAATTTTGAACTCTTTCCAGGATTTTTAATAGAGAGATTATATATTTCATTTAAAAAGCAAGGATAAGGCAGAGGGTGGGTGATCTATCTAATTGAACAAGAACACAGATTTTCTACTGAAGTCATGCACTGTATTTTTTCCCCACTGGTGCTTGACAATTAGTGTGTGCCTCAAAATCCATCTTTTCCTCCATCTGCCCATCGCTGGGAGGACTGGTGGGTTGCCTCTTCTTCACGTCAGTCATCTTGAGGACAGGCAGAAACAGATAATCTTCCTAGTTGATGAGTCCTATCTTCTGCTGTGAGGTCACTAGGCTTAGCTCTTAAGCTTATGAAAATGTAAAGCGGTAGGAGAAGGTTGTGACTTGTGGACAAATGTACTGATGGGAAACATCACCGGACAACCGATCGCCTCTCTTCCTGGTCGTACAGCACTATCTCTAAACATGCACTTTAGGGAAAGAGTCTTAAGTACAGAGAAGTTAAATACAGGGTAATTCGGTCTGACTCTATCTGGCTGGCGCCTTTTTGAGCTGCTTTACCCAATTTGGAACAGTATTCCCTCTGGGCTTTACCAATTTAGAAGCAGACTATCAGAGATGAAGGATTTAAGCAATCCTCTGATTAATATGAGAAAACAGAGATCTAGTAATCTCTGTCAGACACAGCCTCCTAAAAGTCTGCAGCCTTTGCTCTACTAGACCTGGTAGGCCTCACTTTTATAATATCTTAGTTAATTAAGAGAAAACCCCAAGAAAATCTTAATATCCAGACCGTTGTGGAGCTCTTTTGAATGTTCAGGCACTTAAAATGGTTTAAAGCCTGTGCTGACCCTGAAGTTCTCATTCTAGGCAATGAGAAGCTGCCAGTTCAGAAAAGCTTGCTATGTGGGGAATTGTCAAAGGATGGTTAAACTGCATTTTGCTAATTTATACAATCCCTCACATTTTTTTTAAAAAATGGAAGGTTAAAGGGTGTTTCATCTAGTTATACTTTCTTGCAACAACTGTCCAAAAGCTAGGCATTGCACCAGTCAGGATTCTCAGCAGCAAACAACAAACTCTGGCTAAGTTAGGCAGGAAATGAAGTTGAATAAAAAGGATATTGGAGAGTCCCTATACTGTCCAGAATGGGTAGGAATCAAGTTTAGAGGATACACAGTCAAACAGTGCTGAAAATCATGTTGTGGAACCAGTTCTACAAGCACACACTGCCACCACTGCTGGTTGGTGGACATTGCAGATTGCAGATGGTGTTCCTAGCATTGTCAGTAATGGATCATGGTGTTGTTGCTCTTCCTGATGACTCTGAGAATTGGATGTAGCTGCCATTAGTGAATGGCACCACCCATGAGTAGGAAAAAATAGGTTCAGTTCCCTCTCTGCATGTCTAGTTTCCAATTTAAAGCCTGGGGCAAGAGCAACTGATTGGCAAAACTCTGGTTGTAGCCAATGTTCTAGCCGCAAGAGAGGAGGGAAAAAGATGTGTCTGACATATTCAGTTTATACAATGGGAGATTTAATACTTCCTCATAACATGAGTGGTTCTGATACTGGGCAGCCAAAAAGGACAAATGTTGACTATAGTGACCTGCGGTAGTTTCATTTTATTATTTTTACTATTATTTATTATTTTGAGAAGGTAATATAATCAGATATTGCAAAATTAAAAAGAAAAGATACATAGTAAAAAGCCAGTCTTCCTCTCCCCTGTCTCCCTTATCTAGTAGATTGTTTACTGTCACCAATACTCACTTTCCCTCCCTGAGGAGGATTAAATTCCCCTACCATTTGTAGTCAGGCTTGGCTATGTGATTGGCATAGACCAATGAAACATAAACATTTGTGGCCATTCACTTCTGGGATGAAGTTTTAAAAGCCAATAAGTGTTTTGCCTTTCTTTCCTTTTGCCAAGTTAACTGGCAATGTTTCAAATGGTGACAACCTAGGTCCCAGAATATATTCCATATTTCTTATTTGTTCCTACAGGGTCTATTTTTTCCCATGATCCTTTGTACCTTGGAGACTGCCTCTTATGGACTATAACAAAAAGTTCTTTTGTTCTCTGACTTCTGGTTGAGTTTCACTAATGAGAGCTACTGGCCAGAGATCAGAAGGTAAAGGTGTGTGAATTTGGGATATTTATCCTCTTGCTCCCTCCCTTCCAACTCTCCTTGGGATGATTGCATTCCTCTACCAAAGATCTCCAATTCCTGCTGGGTAGAACCTCCGCTCTTTAGGTAATGGCCATTGCTTGTTGATTTCCCTCAATCTTATCCTCATCTCCCTTTATAAACCTTACCTTAATTACTTATTTGAATATGTCATCCACCCTCTACCAGGACCTGACTAACACACAAAGGACAACTATCATGAACAAAAGATTCCTCCCTTAACCAGCATTGATCAAATAGCATGAACACCAGAATTTTTTTTTTTTTTAACCAAAGCAAAACCTTGACCATCCTGACTGATATGCAGTGTTTCTAGTTTCTTATAAGGCAGTTATATTTTAATCAGAAATAGTTTTCACAATTATTGTGGAGCTTAATAAAAACATACATGTTCAAGTTTTACTCCTGGAAGGTCAAATACAATAAGTCTTACATGGGGCCCAGACTTTTTATTTTAATAAGTGCCAAACCATTTGTTTTTGAGGATTTCTCATATTGGCCTATTTTTTTCAGATGTATTTTATGATTTGTGGAATATGATGGTGCATTATACAGGGTTCTCCAGAGAAACAGAACCAGTAGGATGTATTTTAAGGAATTGGCTCATGCAACTATGGAAGCTGGCAAGTCCAAAATCTGCAGCTCAAGTTGGAAGGCATCTGCTGGCAGAATTCCCTCCTGCTTGTGGGAGCTCAATCTTTTTTTCTATTAAGGTTTTCAGCTGATTAGAAGAATCCCACCCACATTATGGAGGGCAATCTGCTTTACTCAAAGTCCACTGATTAAAATGTTAATCTCATTCAAAACACCCTCACAGAAACATCCAGAATAATGTTTGATCACATATCTGGGCACCATGGCCCAGCCAAGTTGACACACAAAATTAATCATCTCAGGAAGTTGTATGACACATGAGTAGGATTAAATGCAAAGTGTTGAAGAGGATGGTAATACTCCATTGGCAGAGACACTTTAAAAGAAAACCAGATACATGTTAGTATCTGTATCTGTTGGTGTCAGTCAAATGAGACACTGGCTAAGTAAAATTTCTAGATTCATCATGTATATGGAATTTCCTTTAAAATCCATACAGAATACTTCTGTGTAGTTAAAAATGTGTACCTTGTTATTAGACAGGCCTTGTTTTGAGCCCTGCCTCCTCCCTTGCTAACTGTGTGAATGTGAACAAGCTCCTTAGGCCCTTTGTCTTTGGTTTTCTTTAATATGACAATTAAATTGGAAAAGGTACCTAAAGAACTTAGTAAAGTACCCAAATAAAAGTAGATGTTCAATATGTCTTTAAAAGAGTGCAAAATTGCATTTCAGTTCATAATTGTATGAAAAGAGATGAACCACCATGAAATATTTTCAATATCTTTTCTTTAAAAAAATTAGAAATGATGGTAATATCCCTTCCAGACTTTTATCTGACATGTGCCAGGAGAGTTCTTGGAAATGAGGTAGAGCAAAGGTCAGAGGGAGAATAACTCAGATGTATATGTATTCTCAACTCTTGTGTCTGGGAACAGTTTGATTCAAAATAGTTGCATGAATGTATTGGCAACGAACCTGTCTCTCCTTTAACTAAGAGCAATGCCTCATTCCCAAACTTAATGAGAAAGGAAGTGTGAGTCCCAGTGTTGGCAGGCAACATTTATGTACACGTCTCCACCTTTTGACAATCAAAGCCATGGGATATTGTACAAAGCTAAGCTTCTCCTTGTTTGCAGAGAAAACTGATGTTGTTGAACTGTGTTAAACCAGGGATGGATTCTGTTTAGTACACGAAGGGAGCAGGCATATAAGCAGCAATCTTGTAGCTTTTATAGATAGAGGTAGCCAGAGCTAACCACCTGCTCCCCTGATTCATGTTCTTGATCTTTGCCTTCCATTTTATTTATCGGCTATGTTTCTGATGAACAGTTACAAATATTCTAAAAGCATTAGTCCCTAATGGTCAAAAACCATGCTTTTGTTAAATTGACTTAATCTCACACTACTTAAAAGATGGGTAAAATTTCATAGCTTCTCACAGTGCTCTGTAGCAGTCATGAAATTCTCCCTTTGTGTGAAGTTCTGAACTCTTCGCTTACGCATTTTTGTCAGTTGATGTCTTGGGTTCTAGGGTATTGCCACCAAAAGGTTCTGGTGAGAAGTGCTTTGGGTCATTTGAGTGTTTGGTAATCCTCTAAAAGCAGCATCCACAACAAACAGGATTTTGCAGAAGCCTGTCTCTTTTGTGTTTTCCAGCTTTTTTTTTTTTTTTTTGCATTTTCCTGCTCTTAAAAGTAAAAACACAAAACAATGATCACATGACTTCAGTGCAAAAGAATGTCAGTTGGCATAAATTTTTCACAAACAATATTCTACTTCACTTTCAGAAGGTAACTGATAATATTTTTGAGAGAAAGTTCCTTGAAGCATTGGCACTTCAAGTTTGCTCCTATCATGTTCAGTGTTCTTTTTTCTGCTTCTGCCTCTTCCTTACCCCCTCCTTCAGAGACAGTGTGATACAGAAGAAAATCTAGTGGATGAACTAGGAAGGCAAGGGAATCAGTAGGACCAGCTGTCATCAGAAACATAGTCTAACATTTGGACTCTGTGACTTTGATGGATTTTGTGAGACAAAATGGAATAGAACAAGATCATTTTTACATCTCTCTAACTCTATGATTCTAGGAACTCCACGAAGTACATAAACAAGGATGTTATCCTCTTCAAACAAGAACGTGCAGGATTATACAGAATGCTGTGCCACACGGGTTTAGGTTATCCCTAGGTACATCATTTCATCCCTGTTTTGAAGGACTGGGTATTTACTGACATTTTAAACATAAAGAACATTTTTAAATATTAATATATAACTAGTTAATATCTTAAAAAGATTATCTTTTATTTTGCATTTTTGTTGGAGTAAAAAATTCATAACATCTAAAATTTTAACCATTTTAAGTGCAGTTTTATAACATTAAGTCTATTCACATTGTGAAACAGATCTCCAGAACTTTTTCTTGCCAAACTGAAACTCTATGGCCATTAAATGACAACTGCCTTGGCCCCTGTTATGGTTTGGATGTGAGATGTTGCCCAAAAGCTCACATGTGAGACAATGCAAAAAGTTCAGAGGAGAAATAATTGGGTTGTAAGAGTCTTAACCAATCAGTGAATTGATCCTCTGATGGGGATTAACTGCATGGTAACTGAAGTGGTAGGGCATGACTGGAGGAGGTGGGAATTGGGGCGTGGCTTTGGGTGTATAATTGTATCTGACAAGTGGAGGTCTCTCTCTCTCCTGCCTGATCACCATGTGAGCTGCCTCCCTTTGCCACACTCTTCTGCTGTGATGTTCTGCCTCACCTGGAACCCCGAGGGATGGAACTGTCCTTCTGTGGACTAAGACCTCTGAAACCATGAGCCCTCAAATAAAATTTTCCTCCTTTAATATTGTTCTGTCAGATCTTTTAGTCACAGCAGCAAAAAAAGCTGACTAAAACAACCCCTTTCCATGTCCCTAGTAAACATCATTCTACTTTCCATTTCTATAAATTTGACTACTTTTAGATAAGTGGAATCATAAAGTATTTGTCTTTTTTTTGTGACTGGTTCACTTTTCTTAGCATAATATACTCAAGATTCATCTGAGCTGTAGCATGTGATAGAATTTCCTTCTTTTTAAGGCTGAATAATATTCCATAGTGTATATACAAATTTTGTTTATCCAGTTATCCATGGGTTGCCTCCTCTTCTTGACTGTTGTGATATCCCTGTTTTTAAAATATTGAAATTTAACTTTTACCTCTGATTCTCTCTGGTTGATTTAACAGACACCCTATCATCTGTAAGGCACATGGTCCAATAAGCAAGAGTGTAGCATGAGAACTAACAGCAGAATCCTAGGGAACACAATCTCTTTAAGATGCCATCAGATGAAAGAGAAGGAAAGTAGCCCAAGGAATGGGCTTCCAAAGGAAAGCAGATGTCAGAAACTACAGGAAGACCAAGGAGCACAAGGATAAAAGGGCGTTAGCACTAAGTAGGCTGTTAGGGTTGTTTGCAGTTCCAGAAGAGGCTACAAGGTTGACTGAAGTGGATGGAGGAGTGAGCGGGTGGCGAGAAGGTACAGGAATCTGTTGAAGACGGCTCAAGAAGTTCAAGTGCAAACAAAGGGAAGAGATTGGGTGGGAGCCAGAGGAAGACAGAGTAGTTTTCTTCACTTCTTATTGTTGTTTCTTAAGTCAAGAAAACCTAGAGAATGTTTAAATGCTTGTTTCAGTTTAACTATTGTGACTTAAAAAAAATTTCCAAACTGAATGACTTTAAAAATCCATTTTCTTTTCATCCTTGTGGATCAGAAATCTAAGATGAGCTCCCACTAGGCCACTGGGCTCTGAGCCCTGTGGTGTCAGTGTAGAGGCTGAGACTTGAGGACCCACTTCTGAGGTGGAGCTCCATCTGCACATGTGGTGCGTTGGTCCTCCTTGACCTCTCTTTCCTCCAGGGCCTCTCACAGAACAGAAGTGAGAGTTAGTCTTAGGAGAACCACACTCTTCACCTCACAACTCACTTCTAAGAGATCCAGATGGAAGCAGCAAGATTTTTTTTGACCTAGATTTAAAAGTCAGAGAATGTCACTCCTGTTACTTCCTATTAGCCATTAAGTCATCATGGCCTGCACAGATTCGAGAGAAGCAAAGGTAGAGACTCAACCTCTTGATGAGGGATGGCAGGGAAGGACTTGAGGGCAGCTGCCTTGAGACAAGTAGAGAGACAGGGATTGAAGTTCCTCAGGTGTCCCAGGAGGCAGGAGTGGATGATACTTTGGAGATCTGAAACCACAGGTGGGTAGATTGAGAAGTCTTCAGCAGGAGGATGAAGTTTCAGTATAAAGGACATTGCAGTCCTTTATAAAACACAAACTCAAAGGTGACCTGAGGACATTTCTCAGTGTATTGTAAAGTTTCCATGTTCTACCTACTTTCTTCATGCACCTAATACTCTTTGAGCGGAAGTTCAGGTACTTAGGGAAGCGCTTTGTAGAACCAACAGATGCTGTGGTATACTGAGTGTCTTGTGGCTGGATATTGGTCTTCTGGACTCTCCCATCTCAAACATGTGCTGAGGAAATCTCTGTGGTCCAAAGTCACTCTTGTTATCTTCTTTTATGAGTGATCAGCTGTAACACCTCTAATAAAATCATTTTTCTGTCTCGTGGAGAGAAAGTACAGTGGATAGTGCCTGCAGTTAAGCTAACTATTCCAAACTGCACCATTTAATAGGCTTGGGGCAAATTACTTGAGCTGAGTATCAGTTTTCCCATTTGTAAAATGGATTTTTGTGAGAACAAAATAATAATTCACATAAGGTGGTACTTAGAAAACTCTCAGAAAAGATTAGGGATTTTCAAATTGAAGTCGGATTTCTTTACATGAGCTCTTCAGTTTCATCTGTGAGTGGGAAGCAAACATGTAGATCATTAACATCTGAAAGTACTTTCTGGACAAGCTGGAAATTGTTATGATTCGCTTTACACAAATAGTGCACTTAGTGTAGGAGTGGAATTTTAACTCGTGTGCCTCAAAAGCTTTACAAGCGTCTCCAAGGGCTAGTTTATAAGGAGAAAGTGTCTTGGGCACTTACATAAGACAATAAACTGAGTCAGAGGTAAGAAAGGGACTTTGAGCCTCTGTCAAGTTCGCTACCACCTAAAAACCACCCAGACATGTGAGAATCTGCCTTTGTGTGAACAGCTCATGGGTCTTCAGATTCCATTTCCAGCCCCCTTCTCTCCCAGGCAGCCTGCCCTCCCTGGACCCAGCCAAGCTCCCAAAGCCAAGTCTGGTCTGGGTTAGAGCCTGGGTCTCCTTTTTGCCTGGGAGCAAAGTTAGAACAATGGCATTTATCAATCTTTTGCCTTATTTTAAAATGAGATATGACAACAGCATACTTTGACTAACATTTTTATAAATACCATAGAGGAAAGACTTCCTTGGGCCAGTTTCAAGAATTTGAGGCATTATTCTGGTAAGCAATGATGCAGAACTGACTTGATCTCTGTTTTGGCTGCCAAGTACCCCTGACTGGTTACAACCACTTTGTTGATTCCTCAACATCCCCTTTGTCCTTCACAATATCCAGCCTTCAGCAGTGACAGTCATTTCTACACATGACTTCTGAGCACACCCACACACAGTCATTACACTCTGGAGTCCAGACTAAATATAGCCTGACCTCAAAGCTTCACAGTGCCTGCTCACATCTGCACCCTTGACAGGAAGGCTCGGACTCAGGTGGATCCTGGGTATCTTTCCACCAGCCTGTGCATGACAAGGGCCTCTTCCTTCCTCACATGCCAGGAAGGGTTTCCTGACCAATTCTTCCACCCCCGTTTTCTCCATTCCCCAGAGCTCCTGATCCTTCCTCTGCCTGTCTCTGTGTATCCTTAGTAGGTTTTAATGACTGAGTTTCTACATATACTTACTGTTTGTTTCCCCCATTTTTTTTTCTCACTGCTAAAAAGCAAAATGAAAAAACTTAACTCTAGATCTTAATACAAAAAGATTTTGCCCAGACTATGAGGAAAGGGGTGTGGGTGGGATGGTGAGGGGAGCAGGTAGGATACTGGGAACCAGGTGGCACACCTGCTTCTGGGATGCCTTGCCCAAGGGAGCAGTCTATACCCAGCCACCTTCAGCAGTTATTGGTAGAGGGTCATTCCCAGGAGAATATTCATTCTCTAGTAATTTTATTTTGTCCTTACTGGGGCAGAATGACCTGCAGAGGACAAAGAAAGCCCTTAGGCAGTGTTGTGGGTGTTGCCAGCAGTCTTAGGTGCTGGTCAAGGACATGACAAGAGCACCATTTGTAACATTATTTTCCTTCTCTTTCACATTCCCATGGTATGCTATTTTTTGCACAGTTGTAATCACAGTAGAAATATGATTTTGTACTGTTTTTTTTTTTTTTTTACTGGAAGCATGTTTTCAGGTTGATACCATTTTCATAATTAAGGCTACATAATTTCACCTCCTGTGCATGTACCATAATTCCCACAACCATTCCCCCATTGCCAAACATTGTTTATTTCAATTTTTTCGGCTATTATAAATTGCTAAAAAAAGAAAAAAACTCTAGAAGGCATAAATATAGCAAAATGTTAGCAGTAGTTGCCTTTAAGTGATAGCATTATAGGCATACTTTATCCACTCTGTTTCCCTATCATTGCTTTTATAACAGAAAAAAATAACAGTTTTGTGTGCTAATTGGTGAACTAAATAGTACCCAGTTATTCAAACACTAATGTAGGTGTTGCTGGGAATGTATCTAACAGATGTGATAAATAGCTATGATCCGGTAACTTTATGGAAAGGAGATTATTTCAGATAACCTGCGTTGACCCGATTCAATTGATTCAAAGACCTTAAGAGCACAATTGAAGATTTAAAAAAATGTTTAGATGTTGATGGGCCTTTGTTTTATTCATTTATTTTTATATGGTGCTGAGAATTAAACCCATTGTCTCACCCATGCCAGGCAAGTGCTCTACCACTGAGCCACAACCCCAGCTCACAAATGAAGGTTTTTTTGAAGAAGAAATGTTGCCTTGGATGCAGCCTCAGGCCTGCCTGGGTTCCCAGTCTCTCCTACCCCATGGATTTTGAACTTGACCAACCAATTTCCACAATCACATAGGCCAATCAATTCCTTGTGAAAACATTTGTAAGTGTGTGGGCACACTCATGTGCCCCCCCCTCCCCCCATACACATACTCTGGGGGAATTCTTAATGATACAATAATTTATCATTGCTCCTCCCAAAGACACCACCAAGAACATTTTAAAGTAAATGGAATTTTTTCACATTTTGCATTTTTTTCTAAGATTGAGACTTCTGGATGCGTGAACATACTTTACTAAAATGTACATTCTTTACTATGAACACCAAACAACTGATATAGTGAACCCAGAATCAAATTAAAGGGTGAGCCAGATGAGTATGTAATAAGATGTCAATCTAAAATGGGTCTTGAAACATCTCTGAAGGAAACTGTGTTCACCAGGAGCCTTCTCAGGGAGAACTTTCTCTGTGTGTGCATAATTAGAAGGAATGATTTAATAAACTACTTGAGCCAGGGCAATGAGACTTTCAAGGAGAATGCTCAAAGGAAAGCTGATGGTTTCTAAACTGCCCTCTAAAAGTGGTGGATTCAGTTAACTCTAAATTTTTTGGTGGTGGGGCATGCCAGTTTGGGACCAGATCTGAACTGTAAGTGACAACCAAGAAGAGAGTCAGCTTACCCGCCCCCCTAAAGATTTTTGCCTCCCCTCTAAGAAAATTTAAATATTTAAACAAATGTCTGTTGGAGTGCCAGAATATTAATTGGCTTGGGTTGCCCATTTATCTAGGCCTCCCTAATGGACCTCAAGCTGACACCCAAATTGTATTTATTAAGCACATGCCGTGTATATTTACTGCAAATATTAGGACTTTTTTAAGGTTTAGAGAAGAGAGAGTTTGCATGGTGTGGGGGTGGGGGCAGGATGTGAAGAGTCTGAATTCCAGAAGGTCCTATAAAATATGTGAGGTTTCAAGAGTTTTTTTTTTACTTATTCAAGAAAACATATTTTGAATACCAGGCTAAGTATGAGGCTGCAGAAGAGAGACAGGATAGACCCTCATTCTAATGGAGTCTGGGGAAAAGACAGGCAGTCACTGCATTGTGAATACTTAATTACCCTGAAGTGAGCATGCGTGTGCTGCTCAAAGGACCTAGGATGAACATATCTAGATGAGTCAGAAGAGTAGAGGCAACTTTGCAGAAGCAGGTGTTTTAATGGGACGGATAGTGAAGCCGCCTTTCCCAATCTGTACCTGAGTCCCCGAGTCAGAGCTGAGTGTGTCTGTGTGCTGGTGTGGAAAGGAAGGGCAGGTAGGGGACAGGTGGAGGAAGTTGGTACTGCAGCTATTCAGTATTTGGAAAGATACTCTTAGCAAAGTAGCAGAAGGAAGACAAGAGTGAAAATCTGGGTAGCTTTCCAGTGCCTTAAATAGTCCTTGCCCCTTAACAGGTTCTTAGTAAATATAACTAAGTGAAAGACTAAGGGAAATTGCCCAGTTCTGTGCTATGGGTCAGGCACTGTATTAAGGTGCTTTACATACACTTTTGTTATTAATCTTCCCAAGAATGGGTACCAGAAAGGTCATTTTGGAAATGAGTAGAGTTTGCATTGAATTTTTACACTAATTTATTTATTCCTGTGGTGTGTGATGAAGTTAATGTTTATCTGCAGTTTGCTGGTGAACTTCCCCATTCCTTTGATACAAGAGCTTTCAGAGCAAACAATTAACAAAAATAAATGTTTGGATGAGACATTTTTAACTTAGCTTTCACTTTTGTTGATGAGCTACCTTCTGTTTCTCTATTATTTCTGAAAATTTTTTTTTGCCTCAACCATAACTCTTTCAAGAGGTTTCCAAATTGGTTTTTGCTTGCTGTTAATTTGTTTTAAATGGAGTCAACTCTATGAAAATCTCTTTAATCAAAGAGATCCCCTGGTTTTTGTCTTGCTGGATCTCGTAAGATCTGACCCGGGTAGTCAGGGACTGGTTAGCATGTGAGGAATGTTTTAACAAGTTGTGAGATATGCTTTGACATTTCTAGTAAGACCACTGAGCTACATGTCTAGGGCTCTTGTTTGTCTATGATACACAATTATTATGGCTCCAAAATTCATCCTCAAGGGCTGCAGTTGTAGCTCAGTGGTAGAACTCTTGCCTACCATGAGTGAGACAATGGGTTTGATTCTCAGCATCACATAAAGATAAATAAGTAAAATAAAGGTATTGTACTCATCTACAACTACAAAAATTTTAAAAAATTAATTCTCTAAATATTCCTCTGAATCAGGAATGTCAGTCAGACTTCTTGGCTGCAAATAACAGACACGAATTCTGGTTGGCATAAGCAGAGGAGAAATTCACTAGGAGATCTAGGAATTCAAAGAATCAACTGCAAGTGCATAGAATCAGTATTGACAAACAAACAGAAACCAAGGTGGCTAGACACAGCCTGAATCACCATACAGGGTCTACTCAAACATCTCTGCTGCTGGGCACTGGCTACCACTCCTGAACATGCCCACAAAAATGAATTCCAAAATATCATCATATCTTTGAGTTACTGATTCCAGATTCAGAATTTGAAGTGTAATTCTGCTGTCCCTGGTGGGCCACATTTAGGTCACATGCCAGAGCTCTAGTAGCTGCAACTCAGAGAGAGCAAGCATAATATGTTTTTTTTGACTTCCACAGAAGTAGGCACAGCCAGGAGTAGGGTGAGGCACACACTCTCAGGGCTCTTCGCTTTCAACACTGAACAATCTTTTCAAAGAATATAATTTAATTTTAAGTATATTCAAGTTCTGTAAAATATTTCATGTGTGAACTAAAATTTGCACATAACAAAAATATCACACCATGCAGTTTGCAATCTGTTTCATTGTTTTAAATTTTAAACACACATACTACTCATGGTCAAATAGAAATAACTCACATTCTGTTTCTTTGTCTAGACAATCATGTGCTATCACTACTGCTTTCCAATCTGTTTAAATGCAAGAATGTGAAGACGCCCAAAGGTTGAAGATGGAAAGTGTTCTGAGGAGGGAGTTTGGGTGATTCCAATCTGCCAACTTACTTTCCAAAAGAACACCTGTGTCTGAGCCCATTTGGGTGGGGTTATGCAGCAATCGTTTAGAGCTTGTGAGGAGGTGTATTTTCTCAGTGACATTGTTTAAATTGTCAGCACTTGATGATCATAAGCGATAACTTGGAGTCAATTTTATTATTTTAAAATTCTTATCCCCTTATGGCCTTTCCCACTGCATGAACCTCTTTATTCAGGAGCTGGCTCTAGAGATACTGCACTGGGAAGGAGGGTACAATGGGTGGAAGGACATAGATGTCCACCAGGCCCATATATTACCTGTCCAAATGATCAGTAAGATAAAGCAAGATGGTTTCTTAGAGGTGTCTTAGCTCTAACTCTTTCTTATGGTAGTGTTCATGAACAAGCAGGAATGTTGGGAGTCCAGGTTCGTGTGGCCCACTTAGTGGTCTGCAACTCAGCACTGGCCAGCGGCCTGAGAAATGAGTGCCTTTGACCAAACTGGCAACAGGGGCAGGAGAGTTATCAGTTAGCTTACATTCCTTGCCACTGTGAGAAAGACAAGAAAAAACTGTCTGGCCATGGATGTGTCCTCATCACTGAAAGATGGGACACTGCTGATTAAAATCAGATTCCCATCCTATAAGCACATCTTCCGCTAATTAGACGCATTAGCTTTGTGCAAGGTTGGGTGTAAAACAACTTTCATTCACTCATTTCAGAAGACAGGCTGATGAGGGTGAGAGGATATAAGAAGAGCCACTGTTTGGATCTTTAGGAAGGAGTTCTCTATGCAAAGCAGGGAAATTTTCACAGCTGGACTCACCCCCCAAAAGATGATTTTATAAATAGTGGTTTTGTTTTGTACCTTTTCAGCTGCATTAGAAAATACAAGATTTACCTAACCCTAACCCCCAAGATGAATAGACATAACGAATTCCCAGACACACAGACTTGGCAATGACTGCTTTGCCCCCGAAAGGGCGCTTTGCGCTAAGCGCTTCTGACATTAATGTTCATGCTTAAGCAAACACATTACTGAGAGAGAAGAATGGCTCTCTCAGCCTGCCCAGGATGCTCAGCACAATAGGAACTGCAACTGCCCTGGGTCTCATTAAAGTAGATGCAGGGAGACACAGTTCTGTGGATGCACATGGGGATCCTTGGATCCACAGACCCTTACTTACGCATCACATACAATTAGCATCAAACAGCTGACTTCGAGTTCCTAAGGAGAGAAAAAAAAAAAAAACCTTTACTTGTTATTAATAAGGCTGAGATATCTGCATCTCTGAATTCTCCTCTTCCTCTTCTTTTCCTCCTTTATATGAAAAAATTCACATTTGCCAGAGAGAGAGACAGAGAGAGAGAGAGAGAGAGAGAGAGAGAGAGAGGAGAGGGAGGCCTGTTGGAGAATCAGATGAGGATTTCTAGAGAGAGCTATATTTGGGATTATTTCTTAATCTTTTCCACTGTAGCTGTATCCTTGGAGTTACTGTGTTCACATTAGCATTTCTGTCTGGGGCTATGAATTACCCTGTCAAAAGGAGTTTCAAACTGGGTTTGTTACCTGGATACCCACAAATATGCTCAGTCTGTTTGTATAAATCTGAAAAACCTTCCTTGTCCTTAGGAAACCAGGCCATTCTGCATATTAGGAAGGGGAGAGTGAATCCAGTCTTCCACCGGTGCTTTGGGCTGTTAGAGGAATAGTGCCTGGATAAATAATGGTAACAGGGAGCCTAGAGTTAGTTCTTGACTGGGGTGGTTGTATTCCATTCACAAGGAAGTAGACTTCTGTGGTTGGGGATACAGGACTAAGTATGCCATCAGACATCCCAAAGGCAAGCTTAAGTCCACGTCCCATCTGCCTACAATAATAGCAGTCTCTATTAAAAATCTCCTCCACATGGTATACAATATGCCACAGAACAGTCCAGCTGTTGAAGCACAGACCAGAAACAGGGACCACAGGAGACAAGGGCAAAGCAGACGCTGGAGGGATGACAGAATTCCATGGCTCAAATCCTGGACCATCTGCACCCTGAAAGAGCC
Source organism: Sciurus carolinensis (assembly GCF_902686445.1). Classification (NCBI taxonomy): domain Eukaryota; kingdom Metazoa; phylum Chordata; class Mammalia; order Rodentia; family Sciuridae; genus Sciurus; species Sciurus carolinensis. The sequence continues at coordinate 161,179,081 of NC_062214.1, read as the reverse complement.
CAACAGATCCGCTGAGAGACGGTTCAACCGTTCTTCTCTCCCATGTGTCACTCTCACTCTTTTCATAGCCCGCTTCCCCTAAACCCAGAGCCTGATGGGGAAGACAGCTATGAGTCAGGTGATCACGTCATGCTCAGAACCCCTGGAGGCACCACACCCAGCAGCATCCTTGCAAAGAAGAGGCCTCCAGTGGCTTCCTGTCTACAGATGCACTACCCAGACGGTGGTTGTCGATTTCCATCACCCAAAACCCTCTGGGCCAGACCCACTGAGATTGGCTCACCAAGAGGGAGGGGTAAGAAAGGCAGTGGATGCTGACAGGGCCAGCTGCTTAACTGTCATTTTCTTGCTGCTGGTGCTAGGCAGATGTTCTACTGCCAAGGCCCCTGCAACTCATTGCATATAACTCTCCTGGCAGCTTGATTTTACTTATTGCAAGATGTCCCCAAGTATGCCCCATGATCCATTTATGGGAGAGAGTATCTAGGGTGCATGTTTAAAATGTAGGTTCAGAATCCCTGATGCATGTAAGTAAAGTTTTGAGAACCGTGGGAGTTCTTTTACCACTGACTGTAAGTTGATCCTTTATTTCATTTGGACCTCAGAGAATGGAATAGAGCTAATCACGCTCATCATTCAGTTTGCACAGCACTGTCATCATTAAACTTTGGTCAGCCATCCATGTTGCTTTGTATAAATATCCCTTACTGCTTGTGATCTGACCAGTGACCCATCTTGTTTATGTTTATGCTATACTAAATCATTGCTGTATTAGCAAATGCCAGGTTGTTTCCAGGTCCTTGCTCATCCACACACACCACTCTCATGAAGAACGTCCTTCTCATGTATTCTTAGGATCTGCACATCAGTGTTTCCTTGTGTACATACTCAGAGCCAAGACTGCATCCTTGATTTCTCAGACCTGCCTGCTTTGCACGATGGCCAACAGCTTACATTGCACTAGGGGTGCATCTTTGCTATACTTGAGTGTATCTAATTTTCTGTAAAGTGATCTCCCAGTGATGTTTTAATTTGCATTTCTCTGATGGCTAGTAATGTTGAGCATCTCTTTGTGTACTTATTGGCCATTTAAAGACTTTATAGACTTTGCCCATTTTCCTGTTGTTTCCTCTCTTTTTGTTGCTGTTTTCTAGGATCTAAGATTCCTAGCTCCTTTGGTTTGGAGTTAGTAACATCTCCTCATCCATGGCCCACCCGCTGACTTTGTCTTTGGTGTTTTGGTTAGAATGGATCTTAAATCTTGTTCTGGACACAGGTCTATCAGTTTTTCTTCTCATTATAATTTTTATGTTTTGGATTTTCTTTAGGAAACGTCCCCATTTGAAAGTCATAGTAAGAGTCACAAATACTTTCCTCTATTACTATAGAATTTTACATTTAACATTTGGGCCTTTAATTTATTTGGGGTTTCTGTTTAGATTGTCTGAGGTGGGGCTGAATAGAGCCAATTTTCAAAATGCTATCTACTGGTAATACTGGTAATATCTACTGATACTATTGCCTCCCTAGAGATTTACCATGCTCTCTGTCACATGCCAAGTTCCCATGGATAGCAGGGTCTATTTCTGGGTCCTCCATTCTGTTTCTTTGGCTAATTTCTCTTTCTCTTTTTAAAATATTTTTTTTAGTTCTTGATGGACCTTTATTTTATTTATTTATATGCAGGGCTGAGATTCAAACCTAGTGCCTCACACATGCTAGGCAACTTGTGTACCACTGAGCTACAACCCCAGCCCTAATTTCTCTTTTTCCTTTTTTAAAATCATGATTTTTTTTTTGATGCTTCTTAATACGTAATACATCAAATCTCTTTTTTGCTTCCTTTTTAGAAACTGCTGTTTGTAATTTTTTATTCTTCTATATAGAAGGGAGGGCATTTTTTTCTTTTTTTTTACTGGAATCACATCAGATGAATAGTTTTATTTGGGGAGAACTGCTATTCTTAAAAATGTCAAATTGTCCCACATAATTGATGTATCATTATTTACTGAGGAATTTGTTTATGTCCATTATCCAAATCAACCAAAAGATCCTGTGCATTTTTATTCAATTGCTTCCTAGATAATTAAGAATTTAAAATCTTCTTTCTTAGTTCCTCTAGACCTCTTCATTGTTGCCTTGGACTTTTCTTTCACCCTGGTTTTGTTTTCCCTTTGAGTTTTTTTTTTTTTTCCTTCTTAATTTTTTAGTTGTAGGTGGACACAATACCTTTATTTTATTTATTTTTATGTGGTGTGGAGGATGGAACCCAGTGCCTCACATGTGCCAGGCAAGTGCTCCACCACTGAGCCCCAGTCCCAGTCCTGACCTTGAGTTTTTATAGCCTTAGTTTCAGCCCTCACTACTCTCCCTCTTCAGTTCTGCCTTCCCGTCCCATTCCCTTGATCTGCTGCTCCAAGTAGGACCACTTAGATACTCCTTGTTCTGAGTGCTTTAGAGATATCACCTAAAGTCACATCAGACATATATCTCAGGATGTTAATGACATTTGTATCTCAAAGTTGACTGTAACTTATATGAGGGAAAAAATAAAACCACTGACTAAGCTTTAAGTCACAGAATGCATGTGAATTGGATTTATTCCGAAGAGTGACAGTTAGAGAAAAAAATGGTTCTTGGCAATATAAAATTCATCTAACAATAGCCTAAATAATAAAGGCATTTATGGTTTCATATAACAAAGAGTCTGGGGTAGTTCCAGGGTTGGTAGAACAGTTTCCTGAGGACATGTTGACATTTCTTCCAGTTTTTCCATCATGGTGGCAAGATGGTCACTGTGGTTCCAAATATAACATGCTCTCCCTACCACATATAAAAAAAAATAAGGGGCTGGGTTAGAGAAGGCTAAAGAGAGTTCTACTTATTCTGCTTTCCTTGTATTAAGCACAAAGGTCTATATCAGAATCCCCTGGAGGATTTTTCTTTCTAATTCATTAGCCAGAACAATGTGGCATAGCTACCCTTAATCATTGTTAGCAAAAGGAATGGGACAGCCATGATTAGTTTAGACGAATTCATGATCTAGTCCCCGAGCTGGGCATTTTTCCAACAAAACAAAATCAATGTTCTGATAGCAAAGAATATATGCAGAATGGAATTTGGTAGAAAATTAAAAAGGTTTCTTAGAGGAGAAAAGATTAAGGCAAGATCAACTAAGTTCTTAAATTTTAAGGCCTTGAAGTTAGTTGTTTTTCACTTATTTAGCAATATTGATTGAGCTAGACACTGGGAATACAAGGATAAGCAAAACTTCAGAGAGTCCCCACCACCACAAAGGTGAAAACATTAAATGGATGTACACACACACACACACACACACAATTTTTTATATATATATATATATACACACACATATGTACATATGCATATATATGTATGTATGCATAGCTGCATATATATGGTTACCAATTTAGCAAAGCACTATGAAGGACAGGAGCAGGGAACTAGGGGAGCAGATAATGAAGACACCTGTCCTGGACAGTGATAATTTTTGCACATCCCAGAAAGATGCTAAGAAGGTTGGTGGTGCCCCAGAAGCCATGAAAGGGAAGGGAGTTTATGAGGTTAGAGGAATGCTGGGCTCTAAGATCCAGTGGCACCCAACCATTGAGCTCAAACAGCCAGATGGGAACAACTGCAGATCAATGCTTACCAGTCCAAGGAGCAGACTTGTACAGTGGCTCCATGGCAGAGATCGGACAGGTTCTAGATAACTGCGTGGGCTGAAGAACCTGGCTCTCCTCTGTTGCCACAGGTCACGGATTCATAGACCTTTCCTCATATATGTAGATGCCATTGTGAAAGAAGAAAAGGAAATACCATCTTAAAGCCTTAACCTTTATCCCCAAAGAACTTATATCCCTAAAGAAATATTCAATATATTAAGTCAGTATAAAATGGGTGGTTTGGAAAAAAATAGTGTTCTTTCTATACTACTCAGCAGATGGAGTCAGTGAAGAAAACTAAAGCAGACAGCTAAAATTTAAATATTCATTACAACTGAGTTAGTGTGACTATATCTGAATTCCTCAAAACAACTTTCTGAAGACATTACCATTGTCAACTCTGTTAAAAGATAAACTTTGGCACATTAAAAATTTAAAGAAACTCAGTGCACTGATGCATGTATATGATCCCAGCTACTTGGGAGGCTGAGGCAGGAGGACGCTAGTTTGAGGCCAGCCTCAGCAATTTAGAGAGACCCTGTCTCAAAATAAAAAGGGCTGGGGATGTAGCTCAGTGGTAGAGTGACCCTAAGTTCAACTCCTAGTACCATAATTAAAAAAAAAATTTAGAATGTGTTTGGGCAAACAGTGACTCATGAATTGAACAACTTGAGGCCCAATTTGGGCAGGTTGGGGCTCTACTCATGGGGCACAGGGGAAGGCATTTTTATAGGGTAGAGGCAAAAGCAAGGCAAAGAAAATGTTTAATTGATTAAAGTAGAGCAGTAGCCTTATTCAGATCAGTCAGGCAAAAAGTCCCTAGTTAGAGATTAGTTGGTGGTTTCTGGTTAAATTTAATTTTCACTTACCACTTACACCAAGTTGGGTTTTAGTTTGCTTATATAGGAACTCAGGGCACTGAAGCTGGTTCAGCCTAATTATTTCCCAATTAGTTATTTTAACAACTCCATTTTATAGACAAGGAACTCGAGGCTCAAGAGATAAATTACTTTGCCAACGTCACAAAATTAACAAGTGGCTGCTCTTGAATTTGATCCCGATGTAACTTTACAACCTCCAGGCTTTTAATTATTACAATATACTAATTTATATGGTGGTAAGTGCAATACTAATTACAGATAAACTTTCAGGATTATATGGGGGAGGAAAGATGAATTCTAGAAAGGGGGGATGGATGCTTTCTGGAAGAGGCAACATTTGATTCCATTTTTTTCACTGTTGTGGCCCATCTTTTCCTCTTTAATATACAATACCAGTTACTGTCAGTCCTTGTTAACTAACTTCACATTTGGATCACTGATTTAATTCTAGACTTTTTATCCTTGGTTTCTCAGTCATAGGAACCTATTTTTTGGTATATCTAACAAATTTTAAATGTATGACAGGCATGGGCTATATAAAGTTGTAGAGATTTTGGATTTCTTCCTTTAGAGAGGGGTATACCCTCCCCCAGCTGTTCAGACAGAATGATGGTTGATCCTGTTAATCCAATTAGTGACCTTCCCAGGCCAGGTTGAATTTTAGCTCTGCTAAGTCTCAGTCTTCCACTGGCTCATTTCCTACCTCCTGGATTTTCAACAGAAATCCTATTATATTTCGCAAGGCCTCTCTTTCAGTTTGTACTAATTTATAACCTTAGACCTACAAGACTCAGAAAAACTGCACTTTTCTTTTCAGAGCCAGGTTTTGTCATTGCTTTTAAAAACTCCTGGTCTGAAGAGCCGCAGTCTTTGGGAAAAGACCTTAGGTGGAAACAGGCTTTACGTTGAGTCCTTCCCAAGTCTTCCACCCAAACTCTCATTTCTTTCCCTCCTCAGCAGCCTTCTGCCAGACTTTGCACTGCATCTTGCCCCAGGATTCTCAGCCTCCTGCAAGTGTCCAGAGGGTAAAATGCCTGCAAAAATGAGCTCCTTCTGCTCAGGTTCTTCCCTCTGCAGGGTCTTAGCCCTTCCTGTCTTCCTTGCCTCAGAAGATCCCAGTTGCCTTCAAATTGATATCTGTACTTTATTTGGTCTTTCTAATTATTCTAGGTGGGAGTGCTGGTCCATCCACCAGCACTTCCATCCACCCAGAAGAGGAAGTAGTTGGGTTGAGAAGGGTTGATGGACTCAAAAAAGACAAATAACCTGCTCAAAAGAGCACCAGTGATCTCCCTGTCACCAAATCCATAGTTTCCCCCCCACCACTTACTGTCAACCTCTGGACCTATCTGTATTATTTGGCTCACCTGCAGAGACTCTCCGTTGTATTTAGTTACTTACTTACTTGTCTATTTATTTTTAGTTTATGATTATATTTTTGATTTCATCTGATTTGTTTTCCAGTTTTTTATTTTCACATCTTCTGTTTTTGTTTTTTTCCCCTCACTAAGGCATATTTTCTTTGAAAGAGGTCAATCAGCTCTTAGAAACGTTCGTCTTCTTTAGGGTTAATTTTTAGGAACACTGTCTTTCTGTTGGTCTTGAGTATTTTCTCAGAAATCCGCTTTTTCTCATTTTCTTCAATGATTCTAAATCAAGACCTAATGAATCTGGCTAATCTTGTTCTGCTCTCCATTCTTTGTCTTTAATTCTTCCAGTACTTCTCAGCTCCTCCTCTAGTTCCTCCTTCACTCTTTTTATCCTGTAATATAAGATTCAGCCTCCATTGCTGTCCTACATATTCTTCCTTGTAAAACGCCAGCCACTCTCTGGGCTTCAGCAGCCACCTCTGTGTGCATCAATCTGGACCCTGTGCTAAGAACCAGGAGATTCCAGCCTCACACCAACAGCCATTGGATGGGGCAAATCTGCAATCTCTTCTTAAAAAAAAAAAAAAAAAAAAAAAAAAAAAAAAAAAAAAAAAAGCCAGCACAAATAATCCTACAAGTATGGGTAATATCTTTGTGGGAAAGCAGAAATGCTATGTTAAGAATGTGAGAGAGGTTTAGAGGAGGAACTGGCCTGAAGAGTATAGTATTTTAAAAGCAAAAAGAAAGAAGTAAAGGGAAGAAAATAATCAAAATGTGATTTTTTTTTCTCCTGTGATGTTAAGAGACAAAAATTAGCAAATCAAGATGTGTAAAGATTTTTTGGACAGTTGTTAGAAGTGGGAAAGTTTTATTATAAATTGTAATATCTGACAACTTTAAAATACTGATATTTTAAAAATAATACTTCAAATTCAGGTTATTTAATAAATAGTGTTGGAGATAACTGGTTAGCCATCTGGGAAAAAAGTTGCAAGCGAACCTAAAACTTTTAAACCAGAATAAATTTCAGATAGACCTAAGATTTAAAAGTAAATAACAAATCATAAAAATGTAAAAAGGAAGTCAGGAAAGGAATGCTTGTGTGTGTGTGTGTGTGTGTGTGTGTGTGTAGTGTTTTTCAATTTTAGATTAGGAAAGTCCTAATTGGAAACACAGAATCCATTAAAATAAAAAGATTTCTAAAATACCACGGTAAAGTTGAAAGACAAACAGCAGTGGGAAAAATACATACAACTAAGATCCCAGATAAATAGCTAAGCACCCTACTGTACAAAAAACTCTTGCAAATCATTCCAAAAGAGGTCAATAATGTCTTAAACAAAAAGAACTAAGGATATGAACTATTTACAAGGCAGAGATACAAATTGCCCTTAAATATATGAAAGATTTTCAATCTCACTTGTAATTTAAGAAATGCAAATTAAAGCCATAATGAGATACCATTGTTCCCCTATCACAACAAATATTTTTTTAAAAGGTCGATAACACACTATATTAGCAAAGGTGTGAGGAAACAGGTACTTTCTACATTACTGAGAGGACTTGAAATTAAATCGGTAGAATCTCTAAGAGGGGAAATTTAGCAATTTCTGTCAAAATTCAAGTTCTCATGTCCTTGTATCGTATTTCCCATTGTAGAAGTAGAAATTGGGTGATACATACACACATACACACACACACACACACACAAAGTACACACATGCAAACTTAATTGTGGCTTTGTTGTAAAAGCAAAATTTGGAGCAACATAAATGTCCATCTCTAGGGGAACTATTCAATAAGGCATGCTTCATTCATGCAATAGAGTAAAATGCTGCTGTAACAATAAAGCAGCTCTTTATGAATGCACACAGAATATCTTCAAGATATATTGTTAAATGAAAATATCAAGATGCAGGACAGTTTGTGTAATATGCTATTCTTGGTGTAAAAATTTTTTTACCAAAGAACATATTGTGTACTTATATTTTTGAATATGTCTATGAGAAAACAGAACTTGGTTTTCCTCAAGGATAGGGAATTCCATTGCTGAGGGCAAAGGGTAGGAGGGAGATTTCTGACCATATACATGGTGAATGGTACATGTCAAACTTTAATCCATATGACCATATTTCCTATTAAAAATAAATTATAAAATATCTTTAATTATAAAATAACTAAACTTGTTTTTTAAACTTGGATAGAGGGTCGTGTGCTAGAGAATGGATTTCCATGAGGTGGGAAGGATACCAGAGGGCCTCAATGGCTTTTAAAAAATATCTAAATTCTGCACTTTATTTTATGTATTTTTAATTTTGTTTTTTAATTATGGCTTTAATTATATAAATTTGTGACTTCCAAAGATTATAGTTCAAGAGTTTCCCCAATGCAGTAAAGAATACACACGCACACAGGCCTCTTCAGACTATCAGTGTTTCCTCCCAGGCCTTAGCTATAAAAAGCTTTTCTCCTTCACTGCTCTCACAGAGTCACATATTTCCTGCCTCTCAGCTGCCTGTGCTTGCTGATGTCTGACCTGAATGACCTTTACAGAGTCAACCAAGATGAGAGGCGGCCCCAGAGTCTTCTGGAGCCTCCCTTTGAAGGCCCGGTGTTGAGTAAGGTGTTGGTCTACTGAATGCACATATGTACTTGTGTGCTGTTTAGTGTGTCTGTGATGTTTCTTTTTTATGAGTTTTCTGAGTTTTCAGTCACTGTATTTAACTCCTCGTCTCAAACTGGTGCTCCAGAAACTTCTCATTTTCCCTAACGTTTTCAGCTTTGAGGAATCTAGTGATCACCCTTTTAAAATTCTGCTTTTATTGTCTTTGACAAGCTCTCACTGTAACTGTCGTTTAGCATGGTTTTAGAACTCACCTTCGTTCTAGTCTCAATCTTCCCTAACTAGCTCTGGGCCTAGTCCTGGTTCTAGTTTCAGCTCTTTATTAACAGCTATGTTAACCACCAACAGGTCAATTAATATTTTTAGCACTCATCTATAAAAATAGGGGACTGAAATAAAAGGTCTTTAGGTCTTCCCACATCTAAAACTCTGACTCAGAGGAAAAATTCTCTCCCCTACCACACCTCCAAAGTAAATAAGTTGACTTTGTTCTTTCTTTTAAAATTGGCAGCCATTATTCTAAAAAGCTTAAGTGGTCTATGGAATAAGAACTTTCAGTCCAAATAGACCAAATAAGCACGTGGGATGGAACACAGTGAACCCTGGTGTTCAATCCCCAATACCAGGAAGAGAAAAAGAAATATATACACATATATTCATATATGCATGTATGTGTGTGTGTGTATGCATGTGTGTGAGTGTGTGTGTGTGTTTCTTTCACTGGGGGATTCCCACAGTAATATTTTGAAAAAAATATTTTTCTGGTACTGGAGATTGAACAGATATATTACTTATAGTATTTATAATTGAACTGATATGTACACATATATATGTCAGAAAAAGCACAGGTAAAAATTATATGATTTTGGAGTGAGCAATACCTTTCTGATTCAATAATAAGAAACAAAAAGAAAATCATTGATCCATTGACCATTTAAAACAAAACAAAACTATGTGTCCAACCCATACACTCAAATTACAAAAAACTGAAAAAAGAGTTTGCATTCTATTGGACAGCAAAGGGTTAATTCTGAATTATGAAAAACACTTAGAAATTATGGAAAGGTAAAATATAGTTGAAACATACCCAAATTACACAAAAATGAAAAAAACAAATGGCCAATAAATATGAAAAATATTTCACCTTACTTGTAATAAATGATGTGCTGTCCAAAATCAAATGAAAAAACTTTTTAACCTATAAAATTGAAAAAGTTTAAAAGAATGATAATAAGCAGTGTCGACAAGGGTGTGAGATAATTGGTACTTTCATATACTTAAAAGAGAAGATAAATTGATTCAAAGTTTCTGGAGGGCAATTTGGCAAATTGATACAGCATTTTAAAATGTGCACACTCACATTAAATGTTCACATCTAAGAATTTATCCTAAGGAAATAGCAGAATAAATACACAAAAATGCCCATCCAAAAATGTTCCTTAGTGTGTAATTTATCATAAAACAATGGCAAAGTTAAATATTTGTCAAAGGAGAATGGAAAGAAACATACTAGTTTAAAAAGATGGATAGAGATATAATCAATATATTAAGTGACACAAAAGATTGTACAGTGGATTATACACAATATACAATGGAATGCATTATGATCATATTTTACTATGTATTTTAAAATCTGAATAACAAATATTAATAGCCATCATCTCTGGAGGTTTCGAATAACAGGCAATTTTTACTTTCTTGTGTATGCTTATTTGTATTTTCTGATTATTCATAAATAATGAATGTTCATTAGTTTTATTATTAGAAGAAAAAATAAAACCATATCCATTGTCCCAAACTCACAAATGATCCTTAGAGATTAAAAAAAAAAAAAACTACAGATGAGTGATGCAGATATTTCTGTGACATGGTTTTCGTTTCCATAGTAAAGTGAACGTAGAAATAATAGCCAAGATTAAACTTCTGTGTCTGTCAAATGTCTCAGCGAGATTTACTTCCTCTATTCAGATGGAAAGCTGAATTTTCCAGTGAACTTCCACAAAGTTGCCACTTCACTGGGGGGTTCCAGCAATAATATTTTGAATAACATCTGTCATGGAAATGATCTTTGATTTACATTTTCCATAAAGAAAAGGTGTCCAAGGTAGAAGCAGCATCCAGTTTTGTTTGTCCATTTTTCTCCTTTTCTTTATCCACTTTACCACCAGTATCTTTCCTTTCTTCCTTCGCCTTTCTCCTTTCTTCTTTTTCTTCTCCCTCCCTTCTCCTTCTCTCTCTTTCTTCCTTTTCAGTTATTTGCTTATCAAGCCTTTGCTGAGAATTTTCGAGATGCCAAGCACTGTGCCCAGCTCTGAAAGCAACTTTGGAATCATTGCAGGAGCACGGGGACCAGGACTTTCCCAGCTCCCTGAAGGGAATGGCAATTCCAAGGCAAAGTGGTAATACCAGGACATTGGGATTTATTTTTACCTACTACTGAAATACTGGGATTGATATTGTTATTATATTATATTTTTAAATATCCAGAAATGATTAGATTTAAAGCATCATGAAATAACATGTGCAGTAACTTTCAAAAGTATCCATTCATAGCACACTTTACAAACCTGTTATAAAACAGGAAAGCAAATGTGTCCATTTATGAAAATGGACACTTTGAATATACAGTGCTGTGCTGTTACAAATTAGCAATCAAATGTACAATATTACATTAAAAATAAGTTCTCATAAAATGAAATTTAATTAGCTTTTTAAAACAATCTTTGAAATATCATAGTAATATTATTTGATTTTAAAGAGTACAATTTTTAAAAAGAGGGTGTTTTGATGATGTCATTGTTGAGTTGCCAGCATATTTCTATGCAAATTTTTCCAACTGATGAAAGTACTTTTTCCAACTTTGTGCTGGGGAGTGAACAGTGAGGGGATATTATAGATTAAATTATTGTCCTCTAGTGCAGTCATCTTCAAATATTTCTTGCTTGTCTGGGGACTCTAATGAGTTGAGTGTGCGTGTGTGTGTGTGTGTGTGTGTGTGTGTTTATGGCACATATATGGTGCCTGGTGAGTATGTGTGTGTGTGTGTGTGGGGTCTGTGCATATGTGGTCGTGTGTGTTGTGGGTGACAATTGAGTGTGTGCATGTGTGTGTGTGTGTGTGTGTGTGTGTGGATACTGTGTGGCATATGTACATGTATGGTACATGTTGAGGATCTGTGTATGTGTGTGTTTTTGGCATATGTGATGAGTATGGATGATCATATGTGCCCTCTCTGCACAGAATAGGCACGTGGCCCATGTGTGCATGGTGTGTGCGCTCTGTGGGCATCTTGGGTGGGGAGCTGGTAGAGACTGGCCAAGTGCTGACCTTACTTTTTGAATCAGTATATGGATTTCTCTCCAGCTAATCTCAGCTGACTCTGGCCAGGAGGCTGAGTTGGGTGCTTTGCTTCAGACCTGCAGGGACAAACTGCCATGAGACCAATACTATTCTGCGAGGCCCGAGGACTTAAGGGGGTGTCAGCCTCCAAGAAGAGGGCATGTCACCAGCCTGTCTAGAAAGGAGGCTCCACAAACTCTGGGCAGCACCCAGGGAAGTCAGAAAGTCAGGGTTGGAAGGTATCAGAATCTCCAGCCCAGCACCTGTCAGCAGGAGGATTTTGCATTTAAATGGGTAGCAAAACCAACTTGCTGGATAATAAGATTTTTTTGAAGAACAGGAGAATTCCAAATAGAATAGGAATAAAACACAGCATGCACTAGTAAGGATAAGTATAGGTCCTGGAACTTTTTTCCATTCGTGTGTATGCATGCACATGCTGTATTATAATGTAAGATGACTTTGTCAACATCAGTCGTGGTTATTTCACGTTTTTATTTTACAGTTTGCAAACAGAGGGTACCTGAGGTAAAATGATCTGCCTTCTGAGGTCACAGCATAATAGTGACAGGAACGGAATCTTTCCGTTACAGCCCATGTACTAAGAGCCAATAGTGAGTCACTAGAAAGGACCAGAATAATAACTTCTCTCTTCCTTTAATGGAAAATAGTACTTTTTTTGAAATACTATTGCTTCTCAAAACATTCAAACTTCTCGCACTTGCCAAATGAGAAAACTGAACATATTGACTGGCGTTTAAGATCCCCTCCCACTCTGAAAATGCTAGAGTTTTACGATATTTAAGGAGGTCAGTGTGAGAGAAGGTAGGTGACTCGTCTGTGGTCAGCAGAAAAACAATTTTTATCTAGACACAGTGAACATGAGTTCAAGACTCCCCTGTCACTGTGGGCCCCAGGCAATCACTGGACATTGTCCCCACTGTGACACACTCTCTCTACTTCACAGCTACTCTGTGGGAGTCAAGTGTGACCCTGCATGTGAGATGCCTAGGAAAGCCTCAGAGTGAGGCAAGAGCAGCTACTGGTGATCCCCACAGTACCTAATCTGCTCACTTTCTCCCGCCTTGGAGCCAGTCTTTATAGGACCAGGTATGGACACCTGAGACCAACCTTCACATGCCTACACAAGATGACTTCATGTACTTCTTACCCTTCCAAGAATGATGATGATCAACTATTCTGCATTTAAAGGATTCGAAAGATAAACATGCAATGAAAAGATTCTCCTAGGAACATTAAAATCAAAACAAAACCTTGGACTGAATGAAACATTATGCACCACCTTTGTCAGTCATTGTGCCTGCCCACGCAATCGTCCTTGTAGTCAGAACATCCTGCCCATCTCTCCAGTCTCTCTCTTGGCCATGGTCCCCATCACTGCCAGATCCAGACACACTGGCCTTCCTTGTGATCTACAGACATTTCATGACTCATGTTTGCCTTGGTATGCACTGTTCCTCAGTCTGAAAACTGTTCCATTCTCCATTTTCCACTAAATACACTTGTTCAGCCTTCAAATTGTGACTCAACTGTTACTTCTCAGAGGCCAAGTTTAGTTTCCAGGAATGAGCTCCCGTGAACCTTGCCTTGAGGATTTCTAGTTATAATTTTACATTTTTTGCATGGATTATTTGATTTATGCTCATCTCCTTTACCAGCCAATAAACTCCATGACAGTAGGGAGGTTCTTACCTCTGACCAAGTCCCCAGCACCAAGGACAGCACATGGTCAAGTGCTCAAGAACTAAATGTGGCATAAACAAACACACCTGCATGTCTATGGCTCTTACTCAGAAGATATCTATATCCCGCCTACTTGTAATCAAATGCTATTCACAGGTGATGTGACAGCTGCTGAATCAATAAGGCAGATCCTGAGTGACTTATTTCAATATCTTCAGTATGACCAAAGATTATTCTTCCAGAGAACATCAGCCTCAACCTGAACCTTTTTTTTTTTTTTTTTTTTTTTGCTGTGCTGGGGATTGAAACCAGGGCCTTATGCATATGAGGCAAGCACCCTACCAACTGAGCTATATCCTCAGCCCCAACCTGAACCTTTTAATTGCACAAAGATTCTGTATTCTCAATGGGTATGTTTTGCAGTTTTCTGAATATATATTTTAGACATTGAAAGTTCTTCCTGCTGCCCTTCAACCCCTCAGTGGCTGAAGGAAGAAGGAAAGTTTGCTGCCTCCATTTTCTTTCTTTCACTGCATACAGTGGAGACTCAAAAAGTCTGTTGGCCTTGGTCTGGTCAGTACTACCCTGTTGCCTGAATTCACTGTGTACCTACCTAGGAAGAAGAGTTTGGGTACTTGCTATGAAATATTTCAGAAAGAACATTTGTATGGCATTTCACAAATACTCCTGCCTCTGTTGCCTGGTTTTAGCACCCCAACACCATCGTGAGAAGGTGGTTCTCTTCAAATGTCACAGGTGATGAAACTCAAAGGCTTAGTTCTTGTTCAAGGTCACAGAGCAAGTACTTTGGAGAGTTGAACTTAACTCCAGCTCTTTTAATTTCAGTGTTGTATATTAATAGATAATACCCCTTTGTTAGTCATATTTCACAAATTTTGTAATACATCATTACTATTCCTTGTACTTTATGACACTTCTTGTTTTTCCAAATATTGCTACATTAATTCATGTGATACCCACAATAACTTCTTGAAGTATTCATCTAATTTTTACGGATAAGTAACCAAACTGGGAGTGATGAATGACAATTAATTAGCAGAATGACTTGCGACAAAGTTCAATTCTCTGTTCCCCATGTGACAGAATAAAGTAGACAGAATAATGACTCCCAAAGATGTTTTAGCTTCCCAAACCTATGAATACTTTACCTTACATGGCAAAAGGACTTTGGAGAAGTGATTAATGTAAGAACCTTGAGATAGGAAGATTATCCTGAGTTATCTGGGTGGGACTTGTGTAATCACAAGGGTTCTTACAAGAGGGAAATGGGTGGGTCAGAGTCCGAGAATGATATGTGATGATAGAAACACAGACATAGAGAGCGAGAGAGAGACAGAGAGAGAGAGAGAGAGAGAGAGAGAGAGAGAAATATATATATTTAACATGTATATATCTAATATATATAATTTAATATATAAAATATGTAGATATAAATATATATTTAATATATATTATATATAATTTAATATGTAAGTTAAATTATATAAATAAAATACATAAATTTTAATATATAAAATATAGAGATATAAATATATATTTAATATATATCATGTATAATTTAATATATTAAAAAATATGTAGAGAGAGAGGGAGAGATTGATTTGTGGATGCGATGCTCCCAGCTTTGAAGATGGAGGGAGGGTCCACAGGCTGTGGAATGCAGGTGGCTTCTAGAAGCTGAGAAGGGCCAGGAGACAGAGGATTCTCTGTAGCCTCCAGAAGGAATGGAGCCCTGCTGACACCTTGCTGTTAGGACTCTAAGATGACACATTTGAGATGTTTCAAGCTACTAAGTAGTGGTAATTTGTTAATAGCAGCAATGGGAACCTAATACACTACTCCAAACAATGATTAACTTCAGCAAGTAAGAAGAAAATCAGCTACTTGTGGGGTACTCTAAATCCCAGGCCATGAGGGGGCCAGGGCAGGTCAGGGACAGGCCTTAGGTGGCAAAGAAAGGTCAGTATGCTACAAGCCTGCTGAGGGAGATGTGGACCCCGCCATCTTCACTAGTTTTCCAGTTGCCTCCCCAGGATATAGGGACTAGACTCCAAACTCCCTGACCCAGTCTACTTCCCCACCCTGGTCTCTCCCCGAAACTCACCACACCAGAGACCATCTTCTTCCTCTTGCTAGAAGGGTCAGCACTTCCTTCTTCTCTGCTTGAAATGCTCTCACCCTGGAATCTCACATGGTACCTTCTCATCACCTCTGCAGAGAGCTTTTACCTGACTCCCTCCCCAAAGTGCCCCCAGTCATTCTCTACTGGGTCAACTCCTCTTATTTCATAAATTACACCTATCCCCATCTGAGACTATCTTCTTGATTGTTTATCCGTGTGGTCTGTCCCCTCATTAAAATGTACACTCCGCGAGCACTACCAGGCCCACAGCTGCATCCCGTGTTTGGGATTGTTTACCATTCAATAGGTATTTGTCATGTGGGTGAACATAGCTCAAGCCAGTAACACTGGGGTTTCTGCAACCAAATCTCTAGCCCTTCAAGAGGAGTTTCTGCTTAGGCATGCACACTGGGGAACCTTAGATTCTTTTCTGTATAGGGTTCCTAACTCTCCTTAGATAAAGCCTTGGTTCTAACTGAGAAAGAGAAAAGCAGCCCCTGGGCCAGAGTGTGCTCCTGGTAAACATAAGTATTTCCATAGGGCACCTACATCAGACACAGCCACCTGGTGACCACAATGGAACAATAACCAAACAGAATAAAATTACTCCATAATCAGGTCTACACCCAGACCAAAATAAGAATATTGTTCAAATCCCTAAGTAACCAACAAGGCCTCTTTCCTGGCTAATATGAGTGACTTCTATTTCTTAAGCAATAATAGCTTTAGCCTCACCTTGTTTCTCTTGCCTTGCAGGTAAGAATGACTAAGATACCCAATCATATAATTGTACATGTTTCCTGATAATATCCAGTCCTCAGCAATGTCCCATTTCCTTGAACCCTCCCCAATATCACCCAACCCCCAATCCTATAATGAGTTCTTTATCACTTTCTCTAATTGAGATACCCCATGGCTCCCCATTGCAGCTAACTAGTCAGTAAACTCGACATTGTTCAATGCCAGGATCCCCTGATGTCTTTGGCTGGAGGGATTTAGTAGCATAGACAGGAAGGTAGACCCATTTTTCCCCCTGTTTTGTGGAGGAGAAGTTGTACTTGAGCCAGCTAGAAAATCCTGAACTATTTGCCAATGCAATAATAATGCTGGGTGCCTACTGGATGCATATTAGCAACTCGCACAAGGCAGGAGTTGGTGAGGTTTCTGGTGGAGCTGCTTTCTTACACACACAGGCTTGAAGGGGCCCTGTTGATGCACGTAGAGCCTGCCAGGCTCACCTCTGGGCTGCCTCAGCCCAAGACCCAGCCATATCCATTGCTGATCTACCCAAGGCAGTCTCCTGGAGGCAGGTTCAAAGCCCCTCCCACTTCCACTTCAACCTGTTCCATTCCCCATACTTCTTATGTATCCACCTCAAACTCTCCTTCCTGCCTAAACTAATCCACTCCACCCCACCCTGTCAACCTCACACTCACAGCCTCATCTCTCTCACAGGTCTGTGCATCCAGGCCAGCTGGGCTCAGGCCTCTTCCCTCTTTCAAAGTTCTGCTTGATGATTAACTCACAGTTTTCCCAACTTCTTCTCAGTTCAGCTCCATTAGCTCCCCAAGCTTGGAGCAGCTGCTCTCAACATTTACCAAGGGAGCTCAGGTTACAGTGGCGGTTGGACTGATTTATGGGGTTTAGGTGTTTGACTGTGATGGGAATGGGGTTCCCATTGTTCATCTCCCCATCTAGAGCCTCAGCTCCTCCAGGGTGTAGGCCACACCTGCCAGGTTGTTTTTTTATTACTTCCTCCCAGAATCTGGAGCCTGAATCCAAAAGGGTGAGTGCCCAGCACTCAGCAGGCTATGTCTTGCTGTAAGAGAAAGTCAATCAAGACAATGTTTTTCTGTGGAGTCGTAGAATAATACTTCTTAGGTGACCTCCCGTCCCACTCCCAGGGCAACTTCCATACCCCAGCTTCCAAGAAGGTGTCAGAGGAGCTACTTTCAGAGATCCTGGAAGCACATCCACTATCTTGAATAGCTCAAGTTGTCTGCTCTTAACTCTGAGCTTCATGAATTTCTCTGCACAAAACACTGATTTTAGATTAGTTTTCTTTCTATCCCTGTCTCACCAGCTCAGGGATCAGCTGACTCCCGTCAGGCATGAAAGTTAATCTCTGATGTCCTTCCAAATACCTACGACTCCTCCCAGGGCAAGGTCAAAGTTACATCTTAACATACATTTTTTTTTTTTTTTTAAATGGGAACACATTGGGATAAAAGATGTTCTGCCACCATCTTAAACAGAACCACATTAACCTAAATGCACAGTTGGAGGGAAATGTCCAAAATAGAAAATTAAGTAAGAAAAGCAAAGATTGCAAAATAACGTATACACCATGAACTCATTTTTATAATCTCATATGTTTAACATGGTTTTTATATGTAGGGAGAATTAAAAGGATATTTGCCAAACTCTTGTATAGTAGGAGTTATGAGGGTACTTCCAATATTTAGCTTTTCTAAATTGTTTCAATTATTTAACAAATTGTTACTTTTGAAATCAGTAACAAATACTTTTTTTAAAAAAGGGATTTGAGATAGCAACTCTTATTTCCACCCCACTAAATTATACTTTTAGCATCTCCCACAAGAAATAGATAATTTTGTTTCACCACTGAAAACACTCTACTTAATGAAGTGAGGCTTTGTGTATAGCTCCTCTAAATTTTTAGCTGTCATTTTCAATTTATTCTTTTCTTTTGCTATCTCAAAGCACTTGGGATTTTTTTGTGAGTGGCACACCCACACCAGCCGGGGAAAATCTGAGAAAGTAGGGACCATTCTAATTTCCTCAGAAAAATAATTCCTTAGAGAAATGGTTGAGGGGCAGTTATTCATTGTACTCATTCTATATTATTGAGTGCTCCTGACTACCAGGCTGGTGCTTGATATTCTGTGACCCCAGAGCTGTGTCGAGCCCTGACAGCCTAGGTACGCACGTGGGGTCAGACTGCTGAGCTTAGCTCCCAGACCCACCACTTATTAGGCTCAGAGGCTTATGTCAGTTAGGGGTTGGGTCAGATGCTAACAACAATGGTCAGAAATAACACAGGATTAAATAAGAGAGTTTATTTTTCTTTCATTTAAATAAACAAGTCTGGAGGCGGGCAATCCAAGGCTGGTACCACAAGTCACGGTCATCAGGGACCCAGGCTTTCTCTGTCCTTCTGCCCTGTCATCCTCAGCTTGTAACTTTCTTTTTGAAGGTTATAAGCTGGTGCTGGACACTTAGCTGTCCTCTGCCCTTCAGGCAAGAAGCAGGAAGGGGAAAGAGCAAGAACGACTCCATGTAAGCAGCATAAACCCTTTTTAAGCTTTTTTGGAGGTTTAACCCAGTGATCTCTGCTTCCATCTTATGGGCCACAGTTGCCTACAAGAGACCGGAAAATTCAGACTTTTAGCTGACCATACTGCCTCACCAAGGCAAGTCAGGTTTCCTTTAATATGTAAGGAGGGAGCTTTAGGATACTGTGTGGGCAACTAGCTCTTCCTACCCCGGGGTAATAATACTGCCTATCTCATCAATTAATAGGAGAATAAATAAGATAATGCTTCAAAGTCACCTTCCTTTTGAAGATTTCTTCTGGTAAAGTTAGTCATCCTTCCCTTAGGGATTCAGTAGCTCGTTTTTCATATTCAAATCCTTACAGCTGGCTGGAGTGTATTGTCATTTCACATCAATGTCACTCCCACGGGACTCTGGTGGTGAGGCCTATTCGCTTGTACCTGGAATGCCAGCACCATGTAGATTCTCAACAAATCTTAGTCGAATAAATGAATTTCCCTATCTTCCTTTCTTTATGTTACTTCCTGAACCTATTTTACTTCTCAATACCCTCCAGGCCTAAGCCTTCATCTTTGAGAGGTTACCATCAGGCTCTGGGCTTCTCAGGGATGAAGCAGAGTAGAAAGAGTGGACAGGACAGGCCTCAAATATCTGCTTTTCCCTTATCTGCTGTGTGACATTAGGAAAATTGCTTAACCTCAGCTCTAGTTTCCTTCTTTGGGAAGGTGGAACAATATTAGTGATCATATGTATGTGACATAAGATTAACCAAATATCAACAACAACAAAGAAACCTAAAATATAAGTAATTAAAAAAACAAAACAAAACAAAAGATTAACCCAACATGGGCTGGACGTAATGGAGCATGCTTGTAATCCCAGCAACTTGGAAGGTGAGGCAAGAGGATCACAAGTCTGAGGCCAAACTCGGCAACCTTGTCTCAAAGAATTAAAAGGGCTGGGGTGCAGCTCAGGGGTAAAGGGCCCCTGGATTGTTCAGCATGCATGTGCTTTTGGAGCTGCACTCAGTAGACAGTAACATCCTTGGTCTTCTCATCCTGTGCTAGTGTTCCTACTAACCTAACAGAGCAGGTGCAGGCAAGTTAAAAATAACTAATACTTTCTAAGTGCTTACTATGTGCCAGCTAAGTCCTTCTTCATTTAGTCCTTATCATAACCCTGAGATGGATACTACTGTCATCATTTTCATTCTACAGATGAGGACACTGAGGTTCAGGAATCATCCAGCTAGAGG
The DNA here is from genome assembly GCF_902686445.1 of Sciurus carolinensis. NCBI lineage: Eukaryota > Metazoa > Chordata > Mammalia > Rodentia > Sciuridae > Sciurus > Sciurus carolinensis. The sequence goes on along the minus strand of NC_062214.1, from coordinate 161,158,783 downwards.
ACAGAGGCAGAGTCACGATCTACCACCACTTTTCATCTTGCTCTTGGCCATCTTTAGCCCCAATGTGTCCGCCATCACCCCTGCACTACTCCTTCATTGGCCATTTCTCTGATCACTCTGGGGAGGATTCTGGCTCAGCCTACCTACCCATGGGATGGTTCTCTGAGCTTTCCACAGAACCCTGGCAGCTACTCACACTCCCCAGAGAACATGATGAGAAGCTGGCTTGCAGGGCCTGAGAACATCTGTGACCTCAGAGCAGTTGTCATTATAAAAGGCCACCCCCACCTCATGAGAATCCAGCCTGTGAAAAATTCAAACCTATAAAAAAGATCCATGTGTGTGTTCGAGGGAGGATGATGTGTGTTACATCAAGATAATTCACTTTACAAAGTGAGTCACCCCAGGCTGCCTTAATTTAGCAGTCTTGTGCACTTACAGTAATGTAATTTTTGAAAAATGCCATTTATATGAAACTTTACAGGGACTCATCTATTCAGCCAAATGAGATACACCCAGACAGTTCCATGATCTTCATGTTGCAAGGAAATTGCTACAGACCCTGTCTGAGCTGAACCGGTGTTTTTCTTTTCCAAATTTTCCTCTGAGGAGGGACTTTTTGAATCCTATTGAAGGAAGAACATTATTGAAAATCATTCAGTTGTCACAATAGAAAGAAGTTAAATTTAGCTATGCCAGGTGCTCCCACCAGTCACAACCCTTATGTTGCAGCACTGGAAAAGTACAAAGTTTCTTATTTTAAAAAGCCTTTTAAAACTCGAAGAGATCTGGAAATCAGGAGTTGAGGAGCTGGCCTCCTACCATGGGGCAGAAAGCTGATGACATCACAGAACTTAGAGGCCAGGGAAGGAGGAGATGGGCCATTCAGGGAGTTGGCTTTTCCTGGGCAAGCTGTCCCAGTGGCAAGGATTAACGATGTGCCTTTCTGTCCAGGCTGCCAGTGATGGGACATAAAATCACTGGCAAGAGAGGGCAGAAGGCAGAGAGGGAGGAGAGAGAGAGAGTGGGTGTGAGAGTTTGTAACACCACAGAGAAAAGTGAACTTTATATTCTTCCATTACATCTTGCAGAACTCTAAAACCATGCTTGAACATGCAATCTATAGGACAGGGTCTAAGGCTACTCTGTCTATTCAGCTTGAACTCAAAAAGGACGAGGAACCCAAGCTTTTAAAAATGTTTATGAGTGACCTTCCAGAGGAAACCGGAGCCTGCTGTGAGTTTACATTTCAGAAAAATCTGGCCTGGCCAAGGCTGTCCTGACTCATGCTCATGGGCTGAAGCTCATGGTCATTGCTGGAAAAGGTTGACATTTCCTTCTAAAGCAATAAAACAAAGAGAGGGGACCCAGGATTGCTCAGAAACCCTCTATAAGTTCTTCTACACAATCTTTCACCTACTTGCACCTTTTAAAGGGGAGAGGGTAAGACCAGGCAGGTGAGCAGGGTGTGTGATGTTAAAAAGGCCCCCTATTCCCTGATTTGTGCTAGTATAGGATGGGTGTCTGAGAGCCAGTGTCTCTTTCAATTTTGGGCCCCATACACCTGCCTGACCTCACTCTCCCCCCTGCCCTGCCTTTCCCCAACCCTGCATTCAGTAACCCCACTCCAAGTCAATCGGTTGGGAATGGGGTGTGGGCATTTTTGAAAGCTCCTCAGCTGACTCTGATATGTAGCCAGGATGGAGAACTTTAAGAGAATAGGGGTTGGTGGCAAATTGAAGGGATTCAACGAAAGGCTAAAAATCAACCTTGACTTTATCTTTTCCTGTGTTTTAACTGGGGGAAATTTTATCAAATTCATTTTGGTTCAGTCTGTTCACTATATTGTAACTCACGGAGGGTCCTATATAGATAATTTTGCCAAATGAATTACAGAACACGCAGTTGAATTTGAATTTTGGATAAACAACAAATTAATTTTTAGACTTATCTGAAATTCAAATTTAACTGGGCATCCTGTTTGCTAAATCTGGTCATCCATAGTCCACTGTGACATGTCAAAGCATGTGGGCTGGATTGTGTAGGCACTATCTCCTAGTTTGTACTAGAGAACACAAGTTGTAGTGATATGTGTATTACATTGAAAAACAAAATATTCCACAGTCAAATAAGTTTGACAAACACTGTATAAAGCCAAGTTAACCAAAATTTTAAATGATAAAACTTGGGAGACTTTAATACACAAACATGCAGTAAACTCTCAAGTTGGAGACCCGTGGAGCTACCAGATTTTCATAACTGGGAGACATGGTACAGAGCTGTGTTTCCAGAAAAACGGACTGTGGAGAGTCCTGTTGGCAGTGGGGGAGGTGCTATTGAAGGGTCTTAAACATGAGAGTGACAGTCAGATTAATGATTGAGGTAAACACTTCCATTTTAGTAGTACCAATTTGAGAGGGACAAGACAGGAAGCGCAGAGTCCAGACAGTGGGTTGTATTAATTTGTGAGGGCTGCTGTAGCAAAGTCTCACAGATTGGATAACTTAAACAACAAAACGTTATTTTCTCACAATTCTGGAGGCTAAAAGCTGTGATCAGACTGTCAACAGGGTTGTTTTTTTTTTTTTTTCCTGAGGCCTCTCTCCTAGGTTTATAGGGCCATCTGTTGTCACATGGTCCCCTATCTCCAAACTGAGTCCTATTCAGAGGTGGTGGTGGGGGTGTTAGGATTTTAAATGTGAATGTTAGGGGGATACAGTGCAGCCCAAAACGGAGGCTGTTATAATTGTCCCACAGGAAGATGGTGGGCTTATGAATTAAGTTGGTGACAGTGGAAAGGGGCAAAGGGAATCCCAGAAAAATTAAAGGGCCAGAAGTGAAAGGACAGAGACATTATCCACTAGACATGGTGAATGAGCAAAAGTAAGGCATGTTTTCTAGCAGAGTAGCACTCAAATATTACTGTTTCCTGAGTCTAGAATAGCTTCTTTTATGTTACACAAATTCCTACTGAATGCAATGCAATGTTGGATTGAATACATTTTATGGATAGAAACATGAACGACACAATTATTAAACGTTTCCTATGTATTTCTCAAAATGTCCACTGGTTTTTGTATTAGGACAATCGACTAATCCCTGCATCATCTCTCTCCGTTCTTGGAAAGGAGTACTGAGTGTTATGGGAATGCTTGACCTATTTGTGCCAGATTCATTCTGCTCCAGGGGTGGAATTCTGGTGGTTGCCAAGGACAGCAGAGGCTTGGTGAGCAGTCTTTGACTTAGGAGCAGTGACTCAGATGGACTCCGCTGTCTTGGGGGCTGTGGCACTCAGGCCCTTTAAAGACACATTAAAGGTCAACCTGTCCATTTCTCTGCCTTTCACCCATGAGTTAGCCAAAATAGCCAATAACTTTTGGGAATGAAAATCCTTGCCAGAATTACCAATAACTTTTGAGGATAGAAATCCTAGTCAAATTTTGATAGTATGAAAAAATAAAATAAAATCACTGAATGGTTCAAACAGATGAAAAAGTGACCAAAGGACATTTTAAGTAGTGGCCTTCAATTCTGCTAAATCTATAAAGCACACTAACTCCTCATGAAGACACTTGTAATTGCCAGAATTGGGACTAAAGGTCCACAGGATGGCACACCCTCCAAGTACCAGCCTTTTTGGCCTCGTTTAACTGGGACACCAAGAACAACTGGATAGCCATGGTATGAGAAGGGGGTGTCTTGGTAACACCCTGAAAATCTGCCCCAACTACCACAAGCTAGGACTCATCCTTGCTGAAGTGTGCAGAATTCTTGTTGATACAAGTGTTCTTTCAGTTAAAAGCAGTAAATTCCTTCTGGTTTAACTTTTTTTAAAAAATCAGTTGGGAGAAATCAGATTTTTCTCCCTTTGTCTCCTGAGAATTGTTGCATTTCTGTCTTCTAGCTTCTTCATCAATTAAATAAGGGTGTGGGCCAAATATGCAAACACTGCCTGCAATCTTTGTCTCTTTTTGGGTCTTTCTTATATGACTTCTTCCTCTGAGCTGACTCTTATAGTCTACATCTTTTCAAAGATTTCCCCTTGACCACTTATCTCATAGTACGTAATATTCTGCCTCATCATAGAGCTAGAGGCTTGCCCTAAATTCTCTATTCAAGTAATAGAGCCTTGAAAGGCAGGAAGGAATCCCTCTATGACTCTCTTGTGGCTCCCAGCATATACCCAGATTATGACAGACAGTATTGAACTGGTCCTGGATCAGTTGACGAGCTTCTGCTCCAGCTGGATCTGGTCTTAAAAAAAACGCCTCCTGTACATGCGTTGCTCAAAAGTGACTATGTAACATGCTCTGGAGTTAACATCTATTCTTCTTTTATTTAATTAAAATTCATCCTACAGTTGAAGTCCATTTCTTACACCACTTATAGCACATGGTTTATAAAAATGTCCCAAATAATTACTTGTTTGTATTCACCCACCTTTGCAATGTGGTTTTTCCAGCTGCTCCCTTGGAGAGAAAGTTTGTTTCCCAACCCCTTGAATGCAGGCTGACCTTTGACCTGCTTTGATCAGTAAATGATAGCAGAAGTGACATTGTGCCATTTCCAAGTTTAGGCCTTAACTGGTCTTTTGAGTTCCTGTTCTTTTAGAACTCTGCCCAGCTACCAAGTGAACAAACTTAAGCCAGACAGCCAGATGGTGAAGGACCACATGACCAGGTCAACCCTGTTACTCCTGTTGCCTCAGCTGGCGGCCGGTTAATCCCTAGAAGCACAGCTCCTTAGCTGAACTGTAGCTGGCCATGGACACATGAAAAAACCCCAAAGACAAGAAGAATGTATAGTTGATCCACCTTAAATTGCCGTTCTGCAGAATCATGAGCTAAATATATGGTTGCTGTTTTAACCCACCAAGTTTGGGGGTTGTTAGTCCACATCAATAGTTAACTAAAAAATCATCTGAAATGTTGAGATGTTTGAAGAATGTAAGGAATGTCCAGTCAATCAACACAACTTCTCAAGCTTACATTTTGGTACAATTTTGGTGCTTTAAACTCATAGCAAGGAGAGTTAAAATAGAAAATAAAAGCTCCATAGCTGCCTCATAGATAAACATCCCCACAAAGGAGAAATCTGCTGCAGAACTAAAATTAGGGAGGGAGCAGGGGGAGTCGAACTCTGTAACGTAAAGGGAGTTAGAGTTCCACCAAGGGCAGAGTGCAAAAACCAGCGTACTGCTCGAAGCCAAGGATTGACAGGAATGGTTAACATTCCTATTTTTCCAGTTCATTAAAGGAGGCTTAAAAAGAATTGCCAAGTGTGATCACTCCAATTAGGCATTCTCCTCCACCACTCCACTGACCCTGCTAAAACTGAGAATCAGCCTCACCCCTCATTTTTCTAAGTAGACTTGATAGACTTGCTCCTCCTACATTTTATTATTTCCGGTGTAAGGATATAATGCTTCCTGCTTTCCCTATAACCTCATGGCCACTTTCCTCTGTTTCTAATGGTTCCTCTTCTCCTCAAACCCTTAACGTTAGGCTCATGGCTTTAAACATCATCCACACCAACTACTTTCAATTTCAATCTCCAACTCAGACCTTTCCCCAAACCCCAGGCTTCCAATATTTTTTTAAAAAAGCAAGACATGAAACATGAATAGGCAAATATTGATTATGTGAATATGAAAAGGAACAGTTTGACATCTCTGAAATAAAAAGTGTAGTAATTTAAATTAGAAGTCCCAGTAGATAGGATAAACTCTAGACTGACCACAATTAAACACAGAATTCATGAAGTGATAAATGGCTCTCATAGAGCCAAAGAGACAGAGAAAAACATATGAAAGCAGACAAGGAGCATAATCTGAATAAGATTTCTGAAGAAGGGAACAAAGCAGTAGTTGAAGAGACAAATAGCAGAGTATTTGTCTTACATAATTGGGAATAATAATAATGGAGATTAAAAACCCCTAAACACACACACACACACACACACACACACACACACACATACACACACACACACTCAGAGGTGTGAAAGGACTTTACAGAGACCAATATTCTTGGACTAAGGTGAAATTAAATTTGAATAAACAATGAAGTAAAGTTAAAAATGAGATTAATAATTACTTTTTTAGCAACTAATAAACAACCCTCTAGATAGGACATGAGTGACAGGAGGTATTCACAATGGAAATGATAAAACATTTAGAATTAAATGGCAACATAAGTACCCCATATCATGACCTGTGAGAGCTCTTCCAGAAAAAAATTGCAATTAAGGATATTTTTGGGATAACTGACAATGTTCAAAAAAGGACTATAGATCAGATAATAGTATTACATTAAAATTCCTGACTTTGATAGTAATACTATAAATTGAGTCAATGTCTTTGCCCTTAGGAAATACATGCTGAAATATTTAGGGATAAAGGAATATGATGCTTGAAACTTACTCTCACAGGTGACCAAATGATGGTAATGATGGTGATGATTATGAGAAAAATAAAGCAAATGTGGTAAAAAGATACTCTAGAAATGGTGATCCATTTTTGATACATATCCTGCATACCCTTCTGGGTGAAGGGTATACAGGAAGTTTTTTCTTACACTATTCTTGTAAATTTTTTTAGCTTGAAAACACAACTGTACTATGCAGTTAAAGTTAAAGAAGAGCTTATTTTAAAATCCAGTTCTGTTTTTTAAAAGGTTGATGATTTTTCAGACTTCATTTCCCTTCGGAAGGTTCACGGCTGCGCTAGATAAACCACAAATCTGTTGTGTGAGAAAACTGCATGTTCTGCAAATTAGCACACTGGACCATGATACCTGCCGTACAGTATAGGAAAGAGCATCCTATGGTTGCCAGCACCATTTGTTTGGAATCGCCTTGGGGATAAACATAAGCCAGTGACTAAACAATGATGTCACACAATTGTTTTAAATAACTGAACCAAAAAAAGCAACTCGTGCTGCATTCCAACCAGGTCATAAAACCATATTTAAGGAGCTTTGGTCTTGGGATTTCTCTAAGCCTTTTAAAATACTTTGTTTTAGCTTCTCTCTCCATGTGCCATAATTCAAAACAGGGAAACCTAATCTCCTTTTAAATGTTTCCTGAGAAATCTGCCTCTTGACTTCAGAAGAGTGCTGAAGTGTCAACCCATTACTGAGAGATTGTTTCCAGACGCTCAGTCTTATGTAGCAAGACCCTATAATGGAGGACGAGAGCAAGAGTTCCATGAATTGCCAGGTGATCGCAAGGGAGTCAGAGAGAGGGTGGTGGAAGGAGGAGGGAGGAGAGAAGAATTTTTCTGCAGACTCACTTTGGGGGACCCCTGCAGGACACCCCTCCTCCAAGTCCATAAGACATACTCATTCTTGCTTTTGAGTTATTTGGCAAAGTCACAATAATTTGGGTAGGTGACACTCAGCATAGTGACAGCCAGGAGATGAGCAAATAAAGCCCCTTCTAGAAGACAGTATGGTTGAGTTTTTAAATGAGATCTCCCTCTTTATTTTATACTAAAGTCTATTTTAATTAAAATAGCTTACAACTGATCCTGGAAGTCAATGGGCACATACAGAGGTTAGCAGGAGTTTCCTGCAAAGGCCTTCGCTGTGTCTGTACTCTCTTGGGAAAGGCCATGCGATGGGGGTTCTAGCCTTGGTCACTGTTTCACCTGACCAAACCTTATCATCCCTGCTTCCTGCAGAAAACCCTTTTAGACTAGAGGGACCACATGGAGAATTCCTAATGTACCAGATGCCAGAGCGATTATCTTGTTCTAACTACAGTTGCCCCACAGGTATTAGCTTTGAAGAAAAAGAAAAGAAATCTGGACTGAATGGCAATTCTCAACAGAAGATCCGTGAGGGTTCTGGTGGAATTTCTCAAGAGAAGATTAGTACTAGAAGAAAGCAGGGTTCAAATTTTTCAGTTAGCTTCAACTTTATAATAATGTCCCAAACACTAAATAATAATAGCAGAGCCCATCTCTATTCCTCCCTGCTGCCCCACCACACCAAAGGGTTTTCCTGACATCATTTGAAAATGTTCAACTTAGGAAAATGAGGTCCAGTGAAATTGAGACCGTACCCCAGGCATGCCAGTCAGTTGGCAGCCCTGAGACCACAATCCTTTTCCCCACAGAAGCATTTACTCATTGCCAGGAATTCACTGCATTATGAAAAAAGCACTGGCAGGGACTAGTTTCTGCCTCCCAGTAATTTTTGGTGCAAGAAAGACACTGTCTGAGTCAGGGCACCCTCAAAAATATTTTTTTTCAAGTCTTCCAAAAATGGACAGATAAGCTGAAACTCTTAGTGGAATTGATGTTAGTATGCAACAGACTACATTGCCAAGGATTTGTACTGACTTCTCAGCTCCATCATGAGGTACAGGCTGTGTAAGGAAGCAAACACAAGGCAGAGGGGCAGAGTATGGGTCCCTCGATGCTGCCAGTTTTCTTTGCTCTGGCTTAAATTAGGCCTGCCATCGTGAATGCTTAGTTTGGCATGACTTTTGTCTGTTTGTTTCCAGGGAGAATAGAGAGAGGAGTAGGAAAACACTATTTCACATAATAACATGGTTATTATACTTTTATACTATTTTAAAACTTTTCAGAGTTCACCCACGTACTGCACATTGAATAAGTTTCACAACAACCCTGTGAGAGCATAATGGTAGTATTATCCTTATTCTACAAACAAGGTAGTGAAGACAGAACAGTCAGGTGTTTTGTCCAAGGACATTCCATCAGGTGATGAGAGATGGGATGGTCAGTCAGTGACAGAAGGAAAATCACACTATTTTATTTTCCATCAGACTCCAGACTGGATTTGGGCTGTTTTTCAGTGAACATATTCTTAGACCCAAACACAGACACTGTGTTAATTCGAAGGAACAGAATAGAGAATTCATTCCACTGGTGCATGGATCAGAAAGAAAATTGCAAAGTAAGATGACTATAGTTAATAATAATTTTACTTCACAAGTGCTAAAAGAATGGATTTTAAATATTCTTAGCACAAAGAAATATTAAGTATCGAGGTGATGGCTATGCTAAATAGCCTCATGTGATCATTCCACAACACATACATGTATTGAAACATCACATTGAACCCCATAACCATAAATAAATGCAATTATTTGTCATTTAAGAGTGAAATTACATTTTTAAAAAGGACATCACATGATTGCTTGTGATGTGTGTATTCTTCAGAATTGTTTATGGCTCTTTTATATTCAAATGTAGATTTGCATGTGGTGGATAAATTCTGGTACCACAGATGTACATATTTGTTGGAACCTATTTGCTGGTTCAAACTACTCTCTCTCCTTGGAAGAATTTTAAAGCAGTTTGTACTGCCCCTGAAGTAAGGCTGAAGAACACTTTCAACGAAGAGTAGACTTTGAAAGCAAAGATTCGTGGGAGTGCCAGAGCCAGCCCCAGGAACGAGAGGCCTAATTTGGCAGCTGTCAGGACAGATCAGCTCACAGAGTGGGAAGTGGGTTGAAGGGAGGGAGCTCTGTCTGCAAGGACAAAGCTGGGCATGTAGGTCCCATTTGTCAAGCTTCTCCTCTTCCAGGAAGCCTCCCATAAAACCTCACATGCTGTCACTTCATGGATGAAAGTAGAATGCTACCTCTGGCACACACAAGCCTCATTTCCAATGTCGGTTGCATTACTAGGGCCTGAAACATCCATGCTCAGAAGTCCTTAAGTCACACAGTGTTTCTAGCAGCTTACAGAGCACTCCTGGAATTCCTTTAAAATGCAGAAGGATGAGTAACCCTGGCTCTCATTTCTGCAGAGGGCCTGAGGAATGGCCCAGACACAACCTGGCAATGGTGCAACATTTGTAAAGCAAATCGAGTGAACAAGCCATTACTTTTCAGAACAAAGCCTGTTGAGGATTAAAGTGTCTTTTTGGCACCCAGGGGTTGTTCATTTGCCTGTTTCAACTGTCCCAGTAGCTTCAGGAAATAGCAAGGTGGAGAAGCCCACAAGAAAGCTAGCATCATCCACAAAGGGTGTTCACAGCTCCGGAAGAGCCAAACACGGTTAAACATTCTTTTCAAATGAACAATCAAATGCGTTAAACATTCTTTTCAAATGAAGAATCACTCTCCACTCAAAAAGTTCCTGATCACCCCAGAAGCTGATCCTGGGAATTTTTGAATCTTAGAATAAATATGAATACCAAAGAACATATTCAAGTGTTTGGGGAACTCTTTCTTCCCTTCTTTTTCTGAATGACTCCTATTAGAAGCCCCTGACCACTCTCCAGAGGAACACATCTGCCTTGTGTTCAAAGAACTGGAAAGCTGTCCTTGGTAGGGCAGCTGACTAGCCCATCGATCTTGGGCTAATCGCTTAATTTGGGATTGGCAATTCACAGTCAAAGCCATGATTACTGTGATCCAATAGAAGTGAGCCTGCCTGGACATGGGAACCAGGATTCATTCCTTAGTAGTGGAGTCAAAATGCAGATGAAAATAAAGGCACCCAGATTTGAATGCCTGAGAGGTGATTTTTTACCAGGGCCTAACACTCTTCCACAGGCACTCTGGGCTTTTTAGTGGGCCTTGGGAGGCACAACCTCCTGTGACTTAGAGGTATAGAAGCAGGACTCGGAAAGCTTATCAGACTTGGGAGGGTTGGAGGAAACTTGAGTAATGATGTCTTTGCTCACCATTGTCTCAACAGGATGATCTTCGGGAAACACACTTTAATGTTCTCATCCCCTGCTTAAAATGGCTTTTCATTATTACAAAACAAAAGCTAAAGTCCTCAGTACTGCGAATACATTCCCATGTTATCCAGCTCCTGCCCACCTCTTCAGAGTCTTGCTTTCTTTATTCCCTTTAATTTAGCCACAAGGACTTTCAGTTCCTCTAATGATCCTGTTCTTTGTATCTCAAGTGCTACCTTAACCCCCTTCACATTTTAATTTGGATTTTTCTTTCAATGCTCATCTCTAATGTCATTTCCTCTGAGAAGCCCTTCCTGACTTCCCCCTCACCCCCTTTACATTAGATAAAGTCTCTTACAATATTCCTGCAGAGCATCCTATTCTTTTCCATCAGAAAAGAAAATTATCACAGTTGATAATTAAATATTGACAGGTACTTATTTGATTACTTCCAGTCTTTCCCACTTGGCTATATGCAGTGTATATGTCACTTGTCATTGTTATTCTAATGCCTATCACAGAGTCTGGCACACAACAGACACATACCACTTGGGAATGAATGTGTGATCTCAGTTACCTCCTAAGGATGAAATTGATGTAAGTAGAAACTTGTTCTAGAAATCCAGAACACCATTCTCAGTCACACCTGCAAGACTTATGGTCAATAGTCATTCCAGCTATGAAACTGCTTTTGGAGAAGTATTAATATTTGTGAATAAAACACATATACCCCTTCATTAGTTTTGGTTCAGAACATTGGGGAAATTGGAAAAGAGATGAATCCCTATACCATCCTGGTTTCTTTTATTAATAGACCATGGTTTGAATACATTCCACTGCCTGCCCCGTCTCTGGAGACTGCTCAGAGAAAAGTGAAGGAATCTGTGTGTGGGGACTCTGGCCTAACAGTGAGATCCAACACAAGCAGACTTAATAAATACACTGACAGTGAGGCTTTGTCTCTTCAGTGCAATGGAGAAAACAAAACAAAACAAAAAAATCCCACCCTGTTTTAAAAACAAAGCATTCATACAGAGCCAAGAATGTCCTGAAGTCAACAGTCCAAACCCTTTCTCAGTCTGCCTAAGAGGTCCTGGGTCTCAGATGCATGCACCAAGGACCTAACACTTAGAGATTACTGTCTAGGTCAACCCAGTTGGCCTTGGCCAAGCACCTACTATAAGTACTAGGAACTTGGGAGATATCTGATGACTACTTGTATAAACAGAAAAGAACAAACGATTAGCAAGTAATTCCATGGTTACATAAAAAAGAAGAGTGGGGTGGCAAGGTTGCCTTTTCCTGAGTGGTACAGTTCCTTTGCACTGAGATCCTTTTGAGCTGGGATCATTCAGGAAGTCTTCGGAGAAGAGGAAAACAAAACCTTGGATTGGCAAACAATGCTGAACTTGTGAGCAGCTGGGCCCAGAAGCAGCAGATTTCTGGAGTTGAGGGTCATGACCTGTGTTAGAGGTGTTAGAATTTGGGAAGCTTCTAATTAATACTTTTTTAGGGGAAATATGAATTCCTTTATAGCATCTATATATTACAAACTTCCTGACATCTAGATGATGAGGTGAAGTTTTACTCTTCAACTGGATGTTTGTATACTATGCAGAATCAGTGCTTCTCTGATTCTCTCACTAATCCAGGATTCCAAGTAATAGTCATTTCATTCTACTAGCAGAATCTAGTCCCCTGCCCTGGTAAAAATCTTATAATGTGTACTGTGCAATTTTGCTTGTACTTATCTGAATCAGTCCTACTGAATTTTAAAGTAGCTGTGTCCACTTAGCTGCTGTTCACCTAGGTAAAGATGCCGGGATAGAAGGTACAAGGCTTACATACCACAACTGCAATTACTTCTCACAAGGAATCTGAGGCTAGGAGTGAAGCTAAAACATCTTCAGCTATAATAGCATCTCTTTTAAGGCAAGCCATTTCCCCAGGGAGAGTCTGCTGCTCTGAGCAAAGGCAGGACAATAAAAGATCAAGGATGTCTTTCTAAGGCTGTGAACAGAGCAGCTACTACCTTGAAGTTGCTCTGCTTTTGACCCTTTTAAAAGCCATGACAACAACAAAGTGCCCACATTACTTTTTCTATAAGCTGGCCAAGCATCTCTTTTCTTAACCACAGAAACCTCAGTATTTGTAGAGAACAGGCAGGGAGGGATATTCTGGGAGATCAGGTCCCTGTCTCAGCAGGTATCACTCCAGCCTGTCTTCCTCTGAGTAGATTTTTGCACATCTCTTCCATCTTTCCCCTTCTGCTCCACTCTGAAAGTCACTAGTCTGTGTTCTCTTCCCCCCCTCTGGTTTCTGCAGTTTTGCTTCCAAAGGTGAGAGGAAATAATGCTAGACTGTGCACATGGGCAATTCCAAGGGATCACCGGCCGCCCATTTCCAGTTTATAGTTAGACTTTGGAACTGATTCAAGAAGCATGGAGGTCAGAGTTACTGCTAAAGCTAAAGCCAAATTGCATTCTGCTCTGGAAGCAGACTTCTGTTTTCCCAGAAGATAAAATAATAGAAAAGAAGTAGCCCAACATGGGTGATTCTGCAAACAGGCAGGTGGGGTTGAGTGAAGGGGGTGTCTTCAGTAGAATCCTCCCCATGAACACAGCTACCATCTCTTGCACACAGATATTGAAAGAATCTGGTTCACCAGTGGCGCATTTCTCAGTGTGTAGAAAGGAATGAATGAGAACCTCGTACTGGTCATTAGCAGCAGACTTGCATTAGAACTGTCAAAACTTAGTATGCTCACAGGTCATCTCACCTTCACGTTAAAAATCCATAGGCCCCAGTGAGAGACTTCGTCTCCATTAAGCTCCTAGTGATGCAGATGCCCCAGTCCTATCCACATTTTAAATAGCAAGAGGTTGAGTTTTTATTTACTGACTTCCTATTTCCAGCTGGGCTGTCATTTTATCAAAACAAGAGGGTAGGAGTAAGGACCAATTATAGCCTCCTCAATCATCCATTGTTAGGTCTGTTTCTTACAAGTACTTTTAAAAGGCCCCTCCCCTTTGCTCCCCATTGTGCAAGAAGCCCATAGGCATGGAAATACTGTGGGCAAGCAAACCACTGTGCAATAACGGCTTTGGTTCTTTTAACCCCAGCAGGTGGCTGCTGGTTGATGCCGGAGCAGGGAGTTTAATGTGACAGTGATGACGGTGCAGGTTCTGCAGTGGGTGGGGAATACTTGGTTGCAACAGCTTTGCCTCCCACTTCTGTCCCCTCACTGCCCCCAACTGTGCAAAGATGAGGAAATAGCTGGAGAGAGATGGGAGGAGGTTTTTCACTTTCTCTACTAGAGGACACCCCATGTTTCTTAAAACTATTTGTAGGACAATTTCCTCTATGAAATTGCCCAAGCAGGAGGATAGCAAGGAGGCTGGTTGAAGAACAAGAGGGAAAAGTTGGTACTCACAGTGTAGAAGGACCCGCAGGGAGGGGAAATGTTGAAAGCTTGTTTCAGGCCAGTCTTCTCGCCTTCAAGGAATTGGGCAGATTGCAGGTGTTAAACAGGAGTCTAAGGTGTAAGCCAGTGACTGTTGTAGGTAAGGTCTGGCAGGTGTACTAATTTTTCTAGGGTAGGAGCCTATAGATTTCAAAGAATTTTCATAGGGTCCTTGATTCATAGAAGGTTTGTAAGCTTCGTTTTCAATCAGGAATCATCTTCGAGTCCTTCCCAGAGTGGATATTTGGAGTTCTAGGCTTCTGAAAGCAGTAGACATCCAGCATAGGCCACAGAATTAGGAGGGACAGTCAGCCACTTAGAATCATATTCTACTGGAGGTAGAAGGGGCTCAGCTACAGACAACCCCATTTTACAGAGGGGAAGCTGAGCCATAGTCAATTCGAGAGAATTCCCCTGTACCATGGGTTAGAAGCCAAGTTTAGACTAGAACCAGTCTCCTGATACACAAGAGGCCAAGTCTACACAGGGGAAAAGCCCTTTGAATCTGGCAATTGCTGGGAAGGGCAAGACATTTGCAACCACAGCTCCAGGAGCCCAGCTGGCTATTTCTAGCTTGCTGAATGTCAAAAAATCCAGGCTGCTTCTCACAGCAGCCTCCACTTGTCAGACCGAATCAAGGCATCAGTGCGTCAAGCAGACAATCAGCTCCGGGCTTTGCAAGCCTCCAGGCGCCCTTTCGCCCCACGCGATGCACCTGACTAGGTCCCGCCGTGTACCTTACCCGGTCTGCGCAGCGGGCCAGAAAGTGCTCTGCCCACGTGCCCCGGGGGGCGCAGCTCCCATCTGCAACCTGCGGTCTCGCCGGAGCGCAATCTGCAGTCTTGTCTTGCCTGTGAGGTCGCCTGGGTTTTCCCAGTGGTGGATCCAGCTCAGCAGCCAGCTTCAGCTGAAAGTGACCATGGGAGCTGGTCTCCCAAGCCAACCTAAAACCCCAACAACCGTTTGGGCATGACATGCTGCCTTCTGTTTTTGTTTTGTTTGGAATCCCACCTTTGCCTGCTTTTCTCCTTCTTAGCACAACTCTCTCCCACTGCCCCCACTCCAACTCCTTCTACATGCAAGTCGTGGGGCCTGTTTGCATCTCTGCAGAATGAATCCAGTTTTATAGCCCCATCCTGAGTGCCGCTGAACTGCTGGAACACCTGCTGGTTAGGTTTTGCATGCTGCAGACTGACCTTGACCCTCAGGAGGCTGACAATCTCTCTGGACCGACCATGTTTTCATGCTGTAATCTGATGGTCACAGAGGAGTTTGCTAGTAAAATGAGGTGCCTGGGGTGGGGAGGCATAGGGAATGAGGATTGCAGGCCCCGGGGAGAATCTGTCGCCTTGTGAGACCCAAAAGAGGCAGGGTGGCTAATACAGGGAAAGAGATGGGGGGCAAGTAGCATGTGCTGAGCTGGGAATGAATGAAAAGGATCTCATGGGTCAAAGAAAGGAGTGTAGACTATCTTGAGGCCATACAGGGCTTCAGAGGGCTAAGAGGGAAGTGACTTCTTAGCTGGGACTAGATGCAGAACTCCTGTAGGTGCCAATGCAGGAACAGCAGCTCATTAAAGATAGCAGCGTTTTCAAGGGTAGGAGCCATTTTCTCCATCTAGGGATCCAAATTACCCAGTTCTTTGGCTCACACCTCCCCTGCCTTGCTGCCCTATTCCATCCCTGGCCTCCCTGCGATTGGTTTTGCCTTCTAAATCCCATTGGCTCTTGCCTCGGGCCGTTGCAGGTTGACTGTACTCCCAATCCACCACGCTGTTTTCAATCATTCCTTTGCTCATGGACTCAATATATGTTTATTAAATGGTTGCTTAGGTGCAGGTGTTGTGCTAGTCACTGGAGGAAACAGAAGATTCAAGTGTGTCCTGATTCCAAAAAAGCTCAGAATTTGTCCCATGGTTCCTAAAACTGCCATGCATCAGACTTGTCTGTAAAGTTTTTTATATTACAGTCGTTTGGGCTTCACCCCAGACTGATTGAATCCGAATGTTTGAGGGGAAATTCCAGGAAGCCATCTTATTAAAAGTCTCCTCCAGGTAATGTTGCTGAGCAGTCAAGCCACTGATCCTTAGAGGAATGCTGAAATGGAATTTCTCTGGTGACTTTTCCTCTGCAAAGTTGATGGGGAGAACAAACCCAGAATCTGGCTCCTGGCCATGATATAGTCAGAGAGGAAGACAGGGATAAGCTCCAGCCGAGCTGTGAGTCTGGGACCTGCTGACTGGCCTCTAACAAAGCAGGAAGGGCAGCTGGGATGAGCCAGTGGCAGGGTAGAGGAGAATGGATTGGGATGGTGGGGTCAGGGGCTGTGTCTGTCTACAGTAGAAAGCACCTCTTTCCTCTTTCTCTACCTAAGTTATGTAAATTGTCCAGTTAGAAAGCAGCAGATCAACTTCCTGGCTGTTGAAACAGTGTTTGTTTCAGAAGCATCTTGGTTATTCTGGTCAAATAGGAATGGGGGCTAAGATGAATTAAAAAATAATCATCAAGCATGTTATGTACAAACCCTTAAGTCTATACCAATTTAGTCTGAGTACTGGGGCAAAAGGAGGGGGCTTCTGGCTTATTGTCTCTAGAAATAGCCTCCCATATGTTGATGGCCCCTCTTGGAGAGATTCCAGAAAGTGGCAGTCCTCACGGGTTGTGCCTGCCATCTCATGCTTCTGCCATTTCACACACTGGGGGACGATTCTTCATGGAGTTTAAGAGGATTAAGTTCCCAACTCTAAACTTTCTGTCTCTTGGTGAAGGCTGTTCCCAGAAATCTATTTGTTAAGTATTTATTTGTTGAGATTTACAGTGAAGTCTTAAACATGAATATATTGATTATTTCCTTGGGAAGAGAAAAGTAAAGAGTGTAAAAGTAAATATAAGACTATTCAGACAACTGAAGAGAGGGTTTTGTGGTTATCCGAGGTACTGTATCCTGAACACTTTGTCTGGACAGCAGGAATCAGAGAGCAAAGTACTCTGGGTGACATATAGACATGTAAGGCAGTCTTTGTCTTCAAGAAGCTTACAATCCTACAGGAAAGACAGGACATGGGGGTAAAACATACAAGGAAAATGGTATAGGCCAGAGCTAGTGAGTAACTCAGTATCAGCTTTAGCATCTATACACTTGTATTGAAACATCCAACTTTTCCTTCTTACTGATCTGGTCACCTTCCAGGAAGACTGTTCTGGACTGTAACCATTAATACATGATCTTCAGAAAAGGGGTAGAGAGAATGCCATTCGACTTAGTAGCGATAGAGTTGTATGTGCCAATAATAGAAGCCCTTGATAGGAATTTGTGCTTAGTCCTCTCAATTATTTATGCCATGACCTAAAACAGCAGGAACCAAGAGAGTCACAAGCCTGGACATGTGGGTGAAAGGCATTTTCCACCTGGAGACAGTCGCTGCACTTCTGCAGAGGCAGGTGCCCTGTCGCCTGCCTGAAAACTGGAGGAGGGGGCACAGAAGAGGCTGATGGGGAAAAAGGACACATAGTCCCCCTGGGGGAGGTGAGGAGGCTATTTTAAAACCTGTGTGTGATTTTTTGGGGGCCTGACCACTGACAACCACAGAGGTTTTGCCTGGCCTGTCTCATGGGAAAGCCACCTTCCCCACACCAGGGGAGAGACACAGTCAGGGTGTGACACTCTGGAGGGAGCTGTTATCGAGGTCTCGGGCCCCTCTGGCAGCCATGCTCTTCATATACTTAGAATCCTGAGTCTGAGGCCTCCATAGAGGTCTTCCTCGCTCTTTCTCAGAGCAGGTAGGAAGAGGGAACCTGGAGGAATCTTCCTTTCTCTTAGTTCCCTCAACTCCGGGGTCCATGAAACTGTCCAAGCCTTTTTTCAGGGCTGGGTCCACACTGAGCTGCCCTGTGTCTGTGTCTACTCACCTGCCCCCAGACTCCTGTGCTATTCCATGTGGAGAGGTAGAATAGAGCTGTGAGTGCCTTTTCTAGTGTTACACTCTTGCTAATACCATGGCAGCAAGTGCTGAGAGGCTTAACTCTTTCATTTTTGGTTGCTCCCAATTCCTGGAAGCTTGGTTCTTCCTCTCTCCCAGCTCAGCTGAGCTCCCTAAAGGACTCTGCCTTTAACCTACTGGGGCAAGCACTCAAAGGACTGTCCCATTTATGCTGGAAAAGATGGCTCTTATATCTGCGTTGCTATTTAATTTCTAGATTCTAATCTCTCTCTCTCTCTCTCTCTCTCTCTCTCTCTCTCTCTCTCTCTCTCTCACACACACACACACACACACAAAAAAAAAAAAAAAAAAAAAAACAGTAGCTGACTGAAGACCAGGAGAAGCACAGGGTTATCCTCGAGGCTGGGCAGAGAGTCAGCAAGGAGAGGCGAGTGTCAGTCACAGTCAAACCTACAAACTAAGAACTCTCCAGACCTCAGAGACCCAGTTCTTCCCGTTTTCTTTACAGAGGAAAAGCCAGGGTCTGAGAGCTAAGTGACTTGACCAGGATCACCCAGCTAGAACCAGGTCCTGACCCTCAGGCGGGAGCTCTGATAAATTACCAGGCCGCTTCCTTGAATCTTCTCTCTGCGTTCCTGGTACAGCTCTCTTGCAGGGCTATGCCCCTGGGGACCTGGGGCTGCACTGAGCCCTCTTGCAGTTAGTACCTGCAGCCTGACTAGGGAAAGAGAGACAGCAAAGACCCTCAGACTTGAGCTTCCATCAGAATCACCTAGAGCCAGTTAAAATGGACTTGCTGTTCCCACTCTGGAGTTTCTGATTCAGTGGGCCTGGGTTGGGCAGGTCTGACAATTTGCATTTCTAACAATTGTCCAGGTGCAACTGATGAAAACCACTGACTTAGACTATAAACAACCAAAATATGGCAGAGAGAGAAAGAATGGAATCTGAGTAAAGGCAGATAGGAGAAAGGATTGGGTTAGGGATGACGTTATTTATTAGGGCAGCAAATGAGCTCCTGGGGCTGGTCCTTGGGGGCATTCTCCTCTTCCCTCTACCTTCCTCTACCTTGACTTTTGGCTGATGTAGAAGTTTCCTAGTAGCATTTAAGTTCTCTGCTCGATTGCAAGCAGGTGCTCTGACCCATAGGTAGGACCACTTAGGGGTCTCTTGCAGACAGACTATCACTTGCAGAGGAGCTGGCACTTGGAAGGACCCCCAGAGTTGGCTCCCCTCTCAACACTTTCCATCTCTCCTTCCCTGTTCAGATGACTGCTGGTCATATAGCTGTTTGATCCCCTCCCATGGGGCTGGGGGTTCCTGTCCTAAAGACCTTGAGGATAAAGAGTCTTGGGAGAAGAGTTGTGGAGATTTCACGCAGGCCCAGGAAAGCCAAGGATGCTGACACCCAGAGAAAGGTAAGGGAGTGGACACATGACAATAGAATCAGGGTGGATTACAAACTGCACAGCTCACATTCATTGACTCAGCACATCTTTCAAGACCCTGGTTCTCCTGAATCATCAGTGAACATGGACTTGTGCTCACAGTCATCAGGGCTGAATGTGGGTCACTGAGATCTAAACTGCTATTTAAAAGCAACAGCATAGAGTTGAGCCACACAGAGGAGAGGGAACGAGAAGAAAAAGAAATTAAGCTTATTCTCTGAATTGAAGGTGAAGACCCAGGAGCTAGTTTGAAAGGACCTACTCCTCTAAGTTTGTTCACTGTTTCATCAACTTCATTCGACTGTGAGAAAATTGAGAAACAGCCACATCAATGTTCATTGCTGCTCAATTCACCATAGCCAGATTGTGGAACCAACCTAGATGTCCTTCAGTTGATGAATGGATAAAGAAACTGTGGCATATATGTACAATGGAATATTACTCCGCAATGAAGAATGATAAAATTATGGCATTTGCAGGCAAATGGATGAAATTGGAGAATATCATGCTAAGTGAGATAAGCCAATCTCAAAAAACCAAAGGATGAATGATCTCTCTGATAAGCAGATGAGGACATATAATGGGGGGTGGGAGGGGTTAGCATTAGGTTTAGGGTTAGGGATAAGGAGTGTGGTAAGAATGAAGGAAAGAAGGACTGTATAGAGGGAAAAGAGGGGTGGGAAGGTTGGGGGGGAGGGAAAAAATAGTGAATCAAACATCATAGCCCTATGTAAACGTATGATTACACAAATGGTATGCCTTGACTCCATGTACAAATAGAAAAACAACATGTATCCCATTTGTATACAATAAAAAAAAAAAAACAAACATGGAGCCAAAAGAAAAAGAAAAAAAAAAAAAAAAAAGAAAATTGAGACACAGATGCAATGTCCAGTGGCCCAAAGCTATTCCAGGGGTAGCAGCAACCTCAAGAGGAGCCCAGAGATTGGCCAAGGAAAAGGAAGAAAGTAGGAATGTTCTGCCTAGAGCTGAGGCACCATAGTGTCCTGGATGCTGGAGCTATGACCCCACTACCTTTCCTCAAGATTATTCCAGTTCCCTAGCAACCCACTGAGGTGTCCTCTTGACCTCAGTACAGACAGCCCATAAGCCCAAGCAGCCATCTGCCACAGGACCAACTGCCAACCCTTTTGTGAACTTCTAAGACTCTACTGGCTCTGCAGGTAAGAGACTGGCGATGTGCTGAGACAAATGCAAGCCACACCATCCAGCATGTAGAGATTTATACCTAGTTTCATTACTGCAAACTCCAGACAAGAGACTCAGAAACTGTGCATGATTACCTATATAAAAGCATGAAAATATTTCCAGGAGACCCAGGGGCCTAGAGGCCTCTCATCTCATCCCTTTTCCTTTCCCCCTGGGAGCAGGTAGGGAATCTGCACAGAGTCCCCTTTTCAGTCCCTTCCTGCAAGACCTCTACGTGGCTGATGGGGATTGCTCTGCCTGGATGGGTGAGGCCCTGGACGTGCTTCCTGAAGCCACAAGGAAGACGAGGCTCTGACTCACCACCAGCTGCTTCCTGGAATTACAGTGCCAGGCTGGCAATGAACGGTATTTTTCCAAGGTGATCCAGAGCTGTTACAACATTCCTGCTTTACCCCCATCAGATGTTCCTGTAAATCAAACCAGAAAGTCACCCAAACTATGCATTCCTGAGCAGTCAAGCACTAGATTCCAGATAAAGCCTCAATATCCCTCTCGGGACTTGGGATGCAGTCACTCCCACGGCCTCTGTACATCCTCAGCCTGGGCCATGCATCTGTCTGGCAGACACAGAGTCATGTGGAAGCTGATGTGAGGCCCCAAGTCAGCCAGGAAGTGCAGGCCTGGGCAGATTGCCCTAACAAGATGGTCAGCTGAGGAAGGGGCAGAGCCTTGAGCTTGCTGTGACCCTCCCTGCCTATCACAAAGATGCTTTCTGTGGTCCTACCCAGCTCTCAGGGTGACCTGACACAGAAGGCTACCACATCTCATATTGAATCTGTCTTGGCTTTTTTCAGAAATAAGGCACTTTTGGAAGTGTACCTGCTTGCCCTTGGTATCTACTTCTCTCCTTACCATACAGGACACTCGGACTCTGTTACCTTTGAAGTGTAGTGACTTTTTTCAGAGCAGAAATACCATGGGTGGCAGTAGTGGTGTGCAGAGGGGTGAGAAGAAATTCTGGATTTTTCATGCTTTGTCTCTGAGACAGATTGTGTTGAGAACCCCCTGCAGTTTACAAAAAAAAAAAAAAAAATCCTTGGTTTCTACTTTCCTCATTCCTTCTTGGCAAATGGAAAGCTAATGAAGATGGGTGACTGGGGAATAAAGCAGATAGAGCCAAGAAACAGGGTTCTGCACTCAGAAGCAGTAACTGAACTCCCCTCTCCTCTAGGATGAACTGGAAAATGACTTCTCCCTCCCTCCTTCCTTGACTGATGGTTTATGGCATCTTTAGGAGGAAAAATGCTAAGTTAAAGGATCTTACTTTTAAAATACATTTCTCAGTTATGCTTAATATACTGTGATTTGTACTGAGAGGAGTTCACAAGTTGTCCTTGTTATCCTCGTCCCAACCTTATGACATGGATATTATCATTACTAAAAATCTCAAATCTGAAATGCTCCTAAAACCATAATTGGTTGCCAATATGATGCTACAATAGAAAACTCAACATCTGATCTCATGTGACAGGTCACAGTCAAAATGCAGGCACATGAAAAATACCACGTACAATTACCATCAGGCTATGTCAAAATGTAAGTGAATTTCATGTTTAGACTTGGGTCCCATCCCCAGGATATCTCATTATGTACATGCAAATAATCCAAAATTGGAAAACTCCCAAACCCCAAACACTTCTTGTCCCAAGCATTTTGGATAGGGAAACTCAACTTGTATTGTCATGTAATAGATGAAAAGAGCCAGGTTTGGGAGTTTAACAACTAGTCCAGGGTGAATGCATGATCAGGTTTCAAATCCAATGTCTCCTGACTTCCAAGTCCATATTCTTCAGAGTCCACAGTATATATTTGGCAGTTAATGTGGGCAAGTCCTTGGAAAGGAGACAATTCTGAGCCTCAGTGTTCCAGTTGGGGCCCTCACATTCTGATAAGGTACAGACCCAGTAGAGAAGTTTGCTGAGCCTGTGACTCTGTCCATGGTTTGTCTACAATTAGCATGTAGTGGTCCTCACAGGGCTTGGCCCAGTGCTGTAACAGGGGGTGCAGGAAGAACAGAGCAGTCCTCTTCAGTAAGCATTCTTGGCATGTTGTCTTACTCTCAGATACATGGCAAAAGCTTTCTTAACACTCTTCCTCCTATCTTTCATTTTCTCAAAACTTAATCCAAGACTTCGTTTCTGTTTTCAAACAGTTGTGTGTCTTGCCTCTAAGAACAACCCTTTTCTTAATGCCTCTGGTTTTCCTCAATGAGCTCTTTGCCCTAAGATTGTCCACTGGTTGGGAATGGAGACTGCAGTCAACGCTGCTGGCTACTCAATAAACAACTTTCCTCGCTCCACTCCCTCCCACACTCCTCCACCCTTGACTTTGTTCTTCATTCTTGTTTTTCAGGGGAGATGAACCCCTCTCTCTAGTCTTGGGTGCTAAGTCAAAATTTGTCTAAGACTTAGACCCAAAGACATTGATTCTGTATTCTTTTTTGGGGGTGGGGGTACCAGGGATTGAATTCAGGGGCACTCGACCACTGCGCCACCTCCCCAGCCCTATTTTGAATTTTATTTAGAGAAAGGGTCTCACTGAATTGCTTAGCACCTCACTTTTCGCTGAGGCTGGCTTTGTATTCATGATCCTCCTGCCTCAGTGTCCTGAGCTGCTAGTATTATAGGCATGTGCCACCATGGGTATACTGACTACACACTGGAACCATCCAGGCAACTCTAAAAATCCCACCAATCCCAAAAGGGACTCAATGGACCCTCAGGAACTGTGGTGTGGCTCCTATTTCCATGTCAAGTTATTGGTGCTAATAGGTATGGCCATGTGATGCCAAACTGACCAGTGAGGTAGGAGGTTGGGAGGCTGGGAAACTTCTAGGAAGGCTTTCCACATTTAAAACAAAAATTCGTGATTCAAGGGTGTTCTTTTCTTCTGTCTCTGGAGGTTGTTGTCTGCATGTGTATCAAGAAAAAGAGCTTAGTTTACTAAACCAACAGTGGATATTGTCTCAGTTGATCCTCACACTACCCTCTGATGTGGTTAATCATTTGATTTTCATTGATTTCCAATGACTGATTTTCATTCACCATTTTACAAATAAGGAAACTGAAGTTCACTGATGTTTTGATATCCACCTTCCTCCTTCCCCAATAGCAACAGCTGGTAGAGCAGAGCCAGACTGAATCTGATTATGTCTGGCTCCAAAGACCATTATTTCTTACTATTTCAATATTCTCAAGGGTATGCTGGTAAGCTTTCTAAAAGAACAAAACAGTAATAATAATGAAAGTTCTAGTTTTTAGCACTCACCCATTTCCATAGTTTAAATATTTCCACCAATTTTTAAGCTACCATTGTGAGCTCGTTGAATAATAACTTGGGAGGAGATGTGTACAATTGGTTCTCATGAGCCAGTTATAGCAAACAACTAGAAAATGGAGCAAGGGCTTACATCCAGTCTTTGATGTTAAAAAACACGTCCCCCGCACCAACCCTCCAACAGATCCAACGGAGCTTTTTTTTAATACATATTTCCTCCAAGAGAACTTTATACTGGAGTTCTGCATTGGTAGGAAAGGTGCTTAGCTCTTATTACTAGAAAGTAGAACAAGCATGACAGAGAATGACCTAACAGAGGTGAACTTCAGGGGTTTCCTGATGCTGCCACGATGCTAATTCTGTAAACAGAAGTCCTGGGGGACTTTTTATCATTCTGCGTGATGGCGGGCCAAGAAAGCCTTTACTATTTGATCTCTTTGCTGTCTGAGCTACTGTGCATTTTGTTCACATTTGCTGAGCCCCTTGGCAATGATGAGCTCAGATTCATGACTCTGTGGTATAGTGAGAGCAGCAGGGGTCTGGGCAGGTGGCCAGTCGAAACACTGTGGCATGCCAACTCCAGGCCTGCCCCCGTAGGCCAAGGGAAGCAGTGCAGTTGTGGTGCGCTCGCTAAGCCCATTCCAGGTTGTGGCACGCCAGCTTCTCTCAGAGGAAGCTCTTGTCCATCACTCCCCCAGGGTTGTAGACCAAAAATGTCCAGTTATGGTAGACATCTTTCCTCTGAAGGAAGTCCATTGCGCTTTTGGATACACTTTTCAAAAAGCTCATTTTTATGCTAAAACCAATTCCATAACCTCTATTGCAGCCTGGTAAGCCCAAGTTCTAACCCTGGGGTCATATATTACTAGATGAGTCCCTCTTCACACAGCAGGCAAAGCAGTCAGCATACGTTCAATGTGTTAGCTTTCGGTTATTGTGACAAATGCCTGAGATAAACCTACTTTTAGGGCAGAAAGGTTTGTTTTAGCTCATGTTTCACAGGATAAATCCATAGTCAATTGATCCAGTTGCTTTAGGCCAGTGGTGTCACAGTACATCATGGAGGAAGCACAAGGCAGAAGAAATTATTCACCTGATGGCAGCTGAGAAGCAAATGAGGCAGAAAGGAGCTGAGGTGCCAGTATCCCCTTAAAAGACACAATACTTCCTTTCAGTAGGCCCCACCTCTACAAAGTTCCAACACTTCCCAATAGGGTCACGTTGGGGACCAAGCCTTCGACACAAGGGCTTTAGGGAGACATTCGAGATCCAAAGTATGGCAACCAGGTTATGCTGCAGGGACAAACAATGGCAAGCAACATACATCACCATGAAACAAATGATCACGATTATTTCTAACTTATTCAAAATGTCTGTCAAGTGTTAGCTGGGGGCTCAAGCTGTCAAAAACCCAGTCACCATCTCTTATCATTGCCACTCATTGGAGGAAAAAGCATCTCTTACAGGCACTGAAATGTCCTACCTTGTGCTGTCATCACATTCTGCCCTCAATTTGTTGACCAGAGCTGGAAACACTTGGAGACCAGTGTTAATGACCACCTCCATAGCTCTTCACAAACAGATGGTCCCAACTTAACAATGGTTCGATGTACTATTTTTTGGCTTTAAGATGGTAGGGAAGGGATCCCACTCAGTAGAAACTGCACTTGGAATTGTGATCTTTATACTCTCTGTGATGCTGGCCAGTGGCAGTGAGCTATAGCTCCCAGTCAGTCACACCATCATGAAGAGAAGGTGTGACATTCTCCAGCAAGCTGGGTTCTTAAGCCAGGATGTTGGGTGGCTTAGATGCATTAAATGCACTCTGGACTTACGATGTTTTCAACTTACAATGGGCTTGTCAGGGAGTAACCCCATCCGAAGTCAAGGAGCATCTCTCTGTCTTTGAAGGTGGTTATGATGTGGACCTGCTGTGCTCCTGAACTCGCCACCATTAGCTCCTCACTTGCCACTTCCATGGGCTTTATGCTCTCTCATCAGTTCTCTCTTCTCTGAACATCATTGAGTTTTGTATCTCTCCACGGTGATGCCTAAGGTCAAGACCAGCCTTCCAGGTACAGTCTAACCAAGACCAAATTCAGTGGGACCCACCCCTTCATCTGGGACAACAGACTCGTAACTCTGGAGCCTAAGATTGCATTTAATTTTTTTTGGCACCCACAGCATCCTGTTTTATATTCATGAGACTAAGCTCCAGGATGGTGGGTACTGTGACTGTTTCTGATCTCTGTTATTTCCACATCACTTGCAAACAGATCTAATAAATCCTAATAGGTATTTGTTGGGTGGATAACTATATTCAATGTATTCCCTCTACCTCTGCCTAATTTTTTACTCATAATGTCAAGACATATTGCCTCTATCTTGTCTTGATATAATTAACTTTTTCAGACTCAAGTACAGCTTGTGTTTATTTCTTACCTTTTTTTCCCCCACTTTAGAATTTAACCTGAACCTGGGTCTGCAAAATCTAATTTTATCAGGGCAAAATGGAGGTAACATTCTATACAAGGTTGCCTTGCCACGGAGTTAATTTGGGTACCCAATGCAACATCTCTAGTTAGAATGTAAATTCTGTGAATGCAGGAATTTGAGGTGTTTTTTCACTCTAGTGTTTCCAACAACCAGAAAATGTCCAGAATATAGTATGTGCTCAATAAATATCAGTTTAATGGGTAAAAGGATCTTTTAGCTCATTTGTGTCATTGGAAAACAAAAGTAGCACTTTGTTCCATTGTTTGATTTTTGCATTTAGTCACGATGTGGAAAGTTTGAAAAGTAAGATTAAAGGAAGATTTGAAATTTGTCCGCTAATCCACAGGGAGTAGGGGATATCCAGGTTGCAGAACCTCCACACCAGGCTGATACTAATCTATTAATTGCCACACTCTCATAGCATTGTTTCTTGAATCCTGCTTGGCCACAAGGAAATGAGACCTCATCACATACATTGCTAAAGTTCATTTATGCAAAACCTATTGCCTATCCTTGATCAACCAGTCTAGTAACCATCAAAGAATGATATTAGCCTTTCAAGACTTGTTCTTTATGAACACCTGCAAAGTCCTACTAGTTGACATCAATTCCAGGGATTCTAAATTAGTGCTTAAATAATTCCATTCTGCAATTTTGCCTGAATGATTTATATAATCTCTTTATCTACCTTGGGCCACTACTCATTTTATCAATGAGTATTGTACCCCTATCACCTGGAAAATCATTCACTTTGAGGAAAAAAAAGAGCAGAGTTGATTCCCGAATCCTTTTTCATCCTCAAGTGTTCTATTATCAGTTGCTACAAGGAGGCTTATATTTCTTGTGATCTTCTTGTGTGAATCTTAACTTCAAAATGCCCTTTTCTTGTCCATGTGTGAATAAGCATGAGACATAGGAAAGACAACCAGGTATGAGATACTGGTGAGTACGTGACTATAGGGACCAGTGATATGTGAGTCTGCAGGGAATCTTGGGATTGAGAGAGCATGCAGAGGGTGTGTCGGTGAGCTACGGTATGAAGGTAGCCCAGAGAGGTTTAGCGGATGGTGGGAGTTGTGTGGTTTAGCATCTATCAATGGAAGCTGACTGGCCATGTCCCTCTGCTCACTCTTAGTCATCGGAGCACAAAGCTGGAAAAACTGGAGGTCATCCAGGTTATTTCTGGCATTGTCGGGTCAAATGACAACCAACCATGCTTGGTTTCTAATTTGAAACGTCTTCAAAGAAGATTCCTGTCTCACTCTCTGCAACCCACTTGAATGTCTGACCACGCTTGGTGCCTACACAATCTTCACTTTGTCTGGTCCAAATTCTTCTAGCTGTGGTCCAAGCTTTTAGAAGAATGAACCCTCTGTGGAGTAAGAACTGCCTTGGTGGTATGAGAAAGGCAGCCCTGGATGACCTGGAAGGGCTACTACAGGGGGACAGGAGTGTGTGACTATTTTCAGTAAGAGCACACAGGACTATAGAGGTTCTTATTTTTACCAGAACCTTCTTAACAGATAGCTTAATCTAAGAAGGAAAGATCCTTGGCTCTATCACTGACTCCCAACTCTTCAGCCTGCCAGGACTTGAACACTTGGGGCCTGGGCCCTTTTGTCTGGTTCACAGGTATGTTGAATGCCCAGAAGGTATCCAGTAGGTGCTGATGTGGGGATTTGGTCCTTGTGCTAGTTGGTCAGAAGTGAATTAAATGCAACTTCATGTCAAATCCTGTAGAACAAGAGAATTCTGAAGGGCTGGAGGGAAAGAGCCATTTAGGAAAACCATGGGCATTTCTTGGTCTGTCTTTTTGAGGATGAGTAGTATTTTCAAACTTTAGACGGATCCTGTATGACATTCTAGGAAGGATGAGTTCAAAACATCCTAGAAGTTTTTACAAAGTCTCCTGAGGAGGCTGTGCACTTAATTATAAAAATCAATTCCCTCCAAGCTGGTTTCAGCATCCACATCTCGTGAGATGGACAGTGTGAGGAACATGGGTACTCCCCCTGTCCATTTCCTAGTGGACATACCAGCAGCGTTTCCTTAGTCCTCTATGGACTAGAACAGATGAGAGCAGCAGTAGCTGATGCTGCTTGAGCATTGTCTACATCCTGGCCCTGTAGTAAATGCTCGTCATATATGATCACAACCAATCCCTGCAGTATTCACATAGGCAGGCAGCTGCGAGTCTCACTTCTGTTTCACAAATGAGTGCACTCGTTGGGGAAATGGCCCTTTTTCTCAAGAACGTGCAATAAGGTGAATTCAGCACAAAGGTCTGCACCTCATTCAGGCCAGTCCTCTTAACCCAGGGCAGGGAAGGCTTGCTCTCCTAGGCTGTTCTGTGCTGGAGCAAGAGCTGCCACAGGGTGATGCTACTACAGATACAGAAATACATGAGAAAGGTGGCTGCCATTCCTGGGCTCTCAAAGTTTATAAAATAAATGTGAATCGAGATTTTATGTCATCTTGATGGTTAGAAAACAGACTATATAACAGGCTTGGCTCTGAGTACAGAACCAACTTATTGCATTGGGGAAAGAAGAATGAGATGTGGGAGGAGGAGGGAGAGAACTGACGGGGGACTGGAGGTGGGGCGGGGACAGGCTGAAGCCAAGGGTGGCACCCTTAGCTTTGGTTCTAATTCAACACAGGAAGAAAGGGAGACTACAAAGCTCTGTTTATAGCTTGCTCAGACCCGCCCTGTCCAACCTGAAATTCAGTTCAGAGGAACATATGACCACAGGGCTCATTTCCACTGCAAATGTCTAAGGTCGGATCTGAGCCTTATCTTCAGATGACGTAAAATGAGAAGTTATAGGACTCAATGTGCCTCTGAGCCAGGGGCAATCTCAGTGGGTCTGTCTGGTTGGTTGGTTTAAGTCAACACTGCCAGATGAAGTAACCAGGATGACCAAGTCTGGGAATAAAGAGAAAGCTTTATGGTGTTGGTCTGTAAAATGGTCAAGGCCAAGTCTGTGGCTCGAATGTTTTCAAGGCATTGTGCATCCAATTAAGATCAATACATGACAAATGGGGTGTTTTTCTTTTCTTTTCTCGTCTTTGCAACCAAGTCACATTAGTTCCGTAGCTCTAGCAGCGCACTGCCAAGCAGCTCTGAGGCTCAGGCCTTCTTCCTGACGCTGCACTGAGCCAGGGAGTGGGTGGCCAGGAGGTACTGAAGCATGAAGAGGCCACCAGGAGGGGCAAGGAAAAGACTGGAAACCCAACCAAGGCTCAGAGGTTACCTCAAGAGTCTACACGGGATTTCTGGGATCCAGTGTGACCTAGACTAAAATTTCCTCTTCCTCTGGGAGAGAGGTCGAAGTGCCAATTGCATCACCCTGGCCTGTCCCAGTTCTCTGAAGAGGGGTTAGCAGCACTGGTGACATGCAAAACAGGCGAGTCACTGCTGATATGTGGGTCTGCAGAGGGGATGACTAACACTGTCCTGCCCGCCTGGCAGCTTATCTCAAGCTCCCTACTAACCACAGATTACACCCTTCTAATGGCTCTCAAAACCCCACAAAGGTGGGAAAAATAGAAATGGCTTTAACTGAAGAACCTTACTAATTTGGGCTAAAAGTAAGGACATGGGAACTGCATTGCCTGTCTCAGTCCGGAACCCATTGCTTTAATTGTGTGACTCCGAACAAGTTACTTTGTTTCCTTATGTCTTAGTTTTCCTATCTATGCAATGAAGATGAGTGTACCCACCACATGGGCATAGTGAACAAGTAAATACACTTAAAGTCTTTAGAACAAGGTCTTACATCTATTAAACAGAGTAAATGTTAGCTGTAATTAAGTGACAACATTGTGAGCAGTCAAAGGCTGCTAGTTCAAAGAAAATCATTTGGAGTTCCACTTTCCAAAACTTAAGACCACATGCCTAATTTAGCTAGTTTGGGGAAATTTGGGAGAGTGAGGAAAGATGGGGGATGAGGACTGGCTGGGTCGGGGAGAGGAGGTTGATGATAAGGATGGAAGGTATCTCAAGATTCCTTGGGGCTGGGGAGATAGCTCAGTTGGTAGAGTGCTTGCCTTGTAAGCACAATGCCCTGGGTTCGATCCCCAGCACCCCCCCCCCAAAAAAAAGATTCCTTACCCAAGAGGCTCTGGTCCTTCTGGTCCTGAGGGACTGGAGTGTCACAATGTGACCTCATCTTAGTCTCCACACTGCCTGCTGAACTCAGGGAACCTGGCAGCCCCAGCAGACTCAGCACCTGCTGACCAAATGGCTTGCTGCCAGCTTGTACCAGCCTGCTCCAGGAAGTACGGGTAGGGCAGTCTTGTGATCTCAAAGGGAGAGCAAGGTTTAGGAAAACTGTAGGAAGATGTGAAGCCACTCAGGAATTGGAGATGTTTTGAGTTTTAGGCAAATATCCTGTATATCCTCTCTCCCCACTTATAAAAGAAGGAAGAGAACAAGAACCAGAAACCCTACTATCGCAAAATCGCTAGCTGTTGGTTAATCTGATGGGTCTGGAATGATCTCAAAAGAACAGACTTAACCCAAACTGCAGGACCTAGGAGGCAGGCTTGAGTATTGACTGTGATTAGTTATACAGACTCCTCAAGACCTCATTTAGGGTCCTGTGTATGGCTATGAGAATGAATTTTGTAGATGATGCAAGAGGCATGCTTTATTTTCCATGGTTCTTCACCAGAGTGGAACAAACCATACCAAGAAGCTAATCAACCCCAGGGAGCAAAAAAAGACCTGGAGCTGCCAAGTAGTTATGAAGGCCAAACAAGCCCCAAAGTCAGAATGATCCCTTTCTTTCCCAGTGGGTTGTTGGATTAGAACTTGAGGATTTGGACTCTATATCTGGATCCACACCTTACCAAGTCTGAGACCTTTAGGAAGCAAACTAACTCAACTTCTCTGAGCCTCCCTTTCTTCTCATGTGTAAGATGCACTGTAGTATGCAGACTATCAACGGTGGAAATGGTGGGAGAATGTGGAACTACAAGGTTCACAGCTTTGCCTTGTTCACAGGCTGTCTATGAACGGCTTAGTGCTAAATAAATCTACAGGGAGGCCTCACATTGCTCTATTCATTCAAAGGTAATTTTTTACCTTGGAATGCAAAATAAGAACTACAACACAGACCATCAGTACTGGTCAGATACTTCACATCTGCTAATTCCCCCATCTAGAAATCCTATTACTTACATCTGAGGAGAGAGGATGTGTAGGATATTTACCTAAAATTCACATAGTTAAAGTGAAATCATATTCTGGTCAATCAAATGTGAGAAGAGGTGATGGGTGTCCCTCTAAGAAGAGGTAGTTAAGCAGCAAGCACCTCTGCCATCTCTCTTCCCTTGCTCTGGCAATATTGGGAGCTATGCTTGCCAGATGGCAGAGTTTGAAGAAGGAGTAGGGCTGTTGAACGCACACTCTGTATGGATGAGAAATAAACTTTATGTCTAGCCACTGAGATTTCAAGGGTTAGCCTGTTGCAGCCATAAATAGCAGTCATTGCCCTGATTTAGAACAGAAGTAACGGTCAGTAAAGGACAGGCTACATCCATTTCAGGGTCATACAGAGGAAGCATGTGTCAGCCTCTCCTCAGGAATTTGCCTTAAGCCACAAGTTCTATCCATTATGCTCAAAGCTTTTATTTTGATTGGATATCTACTCTCCGAGAGGGAATGAGACAAATCTTTTTCAACAAAAACAGATTTCTTTTGCTACAAAATGCATTTATTTCCAGCCAGATAAAATTCTCCAACTGCATAAGTGGGTTATACAATATAAGGTCCATCTTTGCTAGAGGCCCTGTTTACAAGATCCAAGTCTGATTATTAAACTGTATGTCAAACAAACTTCTTTGTCTCTTAAAACATAACTTAAATAAACTGCTAACGCATAAGCCATACATCTGGTCACTGACGTGAGTGGCGTGCAATTCTTCACTGTTGAGTCCGGAGTGATACTGACGTGATCAGGTTCCACAGGTCAGCAGGCAGCAAGCATCTGAGGTTGGCCTGCTGACCATGCTATTGGGGCAGGGACCCTTCTTTGAAGAAGAGGGTCATGTGCAGACAAAGAAGTAGGACATATGTACTGTTGAGAGGCATTTCACAGAATGCAATCACCTTTCAGGTAAATTAGTGGAACCCAGAGTGAATGGAAGCTTCACAAAGGCAAATCTACTGCTTATGCTACTGTATCATGGCTCCTTTTCACTGGACACTCAATAAATATCTATTAAATGAAAGTAAGAGAATACACTGTGGCAGTTGTCTTGGTGCCCAACATTGGGCTTTTCATTGGGAGCTTCATGGATACCATTTTCTTTTTTTCCTCAGATTGAATTGTTCTGTTTGGAAAGCTGTTTATTTCCTTGAGAAGACCTTTCAATTCTTCATGAGCATTTAGAATCATCCTGCAGACTGCAATTTTAGGGGCTGGGCGGCTTAAAGAAGACACAGAGTGGTCCATAGAAAGTCTTCATTTGTCTTTTGAAGTAAAAAGCCTATTTGGCTCAGAATTTCTAAGACCTAGTTTTATTCTTCATTATTCCTCGCCTTTTGGGTCATGTTAACATCCCAAGCCTGCAACAGCCTCAGAAACTCATGGGCTGAGTGGAACATGTCTTCATGAAATCTCATTTCAGTATCAACTACCTCCAGTACCACAGCTCCCTCGGGGCTGGAGATAGTTGCTCTGTTGAAGTTCTGTCCTTCACAGAGTTGTGAACATTCGCTCCTTGAAGGTAAGCTTGGTGTTCTAAGGCGGATGCTGGGGAGTCCCCACAAAGGAGATTCCTGAAAAGTCTCTGTTCCCTTTTGATTCTCACACTATCTCTCTTTCCACATTGGGCTAGGGTTGCAATTCTGGAGACACAAAGGAAAAGTTTCTAAACTCATCCTGATTAATCATAGGCAGATGTCCCTCATCAATGGGAGTTAAAACTGGCTCTTCTTTTATGAAGTCAGGGTCAAAATTACTGACATCTTCTCGGGATTTCTGTCAAAAAAAGAAAACAAGGGTCAGATTTTATGCACTGGAGGCTTACTCATCTTGCATGGGACTCAGCCCAATCCAGCGAGTTCAGAGAACTGCTCTGCAGCTTGTTCAGGAGCATTATTTACAGTTATGATCATTATGATTAAACAGCACTTTATAGCAATTCCACTGCATTGTGTATTATTATGGCATTTGGTAACTACCAATTCACTAATCCCATGAAAATCTTGCTGAGCAGGCCAGCCTTCCACGGGAGGCCAAGGAATTAATTTGATCACCCAAACCAGCTGGCTCACTCACCCTTTATTCTCCAGTTCATCAAGGTGCCACTTCTCAGCAGGTCTCACCAAGGGGCACAGGAGCTCAAATTTGTCAACAGAGGCTGAGTAAGGTCACACTTGCCTCGCCTATTGTTTGCACACAGTTCTACACACTTGAAGAGTGTTCGTGAAAGACTTCTGGGAAATGCTGAGCTTAGGAAAAAACTGCCTATCATTTTACTCACCAGTCAGATATATTAGGCCCTGCTGGGCTGGCTGTGTAGTCAGGACTACAGATTCCAGCCTGACAGCAAAGCTTCCCCTAATCCCAGAGGAGCTGGCAGGGGAATGCCCACTGAAGGAAGTGGCTTTATTTCCAGCTGCTTGGTGTCCAAAGCCTAGCATATTCAGCTCACTGTCTGTTTGGAAAAGTTGTGTACTTTATATTTTAATAAACTAGGGCTGTAAAGACCATTTCCACCAGCATTAGACATCTCGCTTCTCTTACCTGGTTCAATGAGGCTTCTCCCTCTGCCTTTGGACCACTCTTCCTCCCTGTGACTCTTGATCTATTGCTTGCCGGGTTCCTCTGCCTTCCCACTGTGGATCTCTTGACCCACAAATGAATAAGAGCTCAGCTCTCAGACAGTGAGCTGGACCAGCCTCAGGAGTGTTGCCACACTCAGGGCATAGCTTGGCGAGGTGCCCTGGTGTTCTTAGCATCCCACCAGTCAAAGGGGCGTGGCCAGTTCCGGCCTAAACTCTGTATCACAGGGGCTAATACAGACTCAGGCTCTCCAAGCCAGCGAGTCAGTTTCAGTGAAAGAAGGTCTCACACTTACTCTACTTCTTTGGGGTTTTGGGAGAGGTATCAATGATGTCCTAAGAAACATGAGGGAACTGGCTCGGAACAGTGACTTATCAATAAGCCAAACTCTTTTGGGGAAACCTGAAATATTTCAGGCATCTTAGACCCTGGGAGATTTTAATTTAGGTTAAGGAAGATAGAGCCAGGGTAAGCAAGGAGTGAAAACCTTGTGAGAAGTAACCTGGGCAAATGGAGAGATGTTGTCTCA
Organism: Sciurus carolinensis; assembly: GCF_902686445.1. Classification (NCBI taxonomy): domain Eukaryota; kingdom Metazoa; phylum Chordata; class Mammalia; order Rodentia; family Sciuridae; genus Sciurus; species Sciurus carolinensis. The sequence goes on along the minus strand of NC_062214.1, from coordinate 161,123,941 downwards.
GGAGCCTCCGCTGGGTGAAGCTGCCCTGTAAAGTGTCAGGTGACTTTCAGTCTGTCATTCCACAGAGGACACCTGGCTTCCCAGTGGATTCTGATCAACTGAAGAAAGAGGAAAGTCGACTATAATGGCCTTGACACTTACAATTCTGGGTCGGAAGGGTGGTTCCAGTTGGCGATGGTTCAATTGGGTCCAGTCAATTTCCTTAAAGAAAGGATGCCTCAAGATAGCGTGCTCACCTCCCTGAGTCAGGCTGCCCAAGCGCATGGTGGGGTTCTTGGTCATGAACTGAGAGAGAGAGAAAGAGAGAGTCAGTCATTCCTTCATATACATCAGCTATGTCACAAGACAGCAGGCATCAGCCCTGGCACACGAGCCCGTGGGAGGCTTTCCAGCTCATCTTGCTTGGCGAGCTGGATTTTCCATCACGGGTAGCGCAGCCAGGATGAATCATGCCTCCAAGGCATGACTGCCTGTGTAGATTTATGCCTTTCCCCACTTCCATTTCAGACACGGCCACTAAACGAAGGCTGAAGGGGCCAGTTTTCTTTTCTGTAAACACCAAGTATTTTTCTTTCCTCTTTAAAGAAGAGAAGCTCTTTGTGAAATCGTGTGCCTTTCTCCAAAACTGCCGTTGACAGCAGCATCTTATGAATGGGGCTACTTTTAGGAACAGCTGTGCCATTTTTCAGGGAGACCTGCCCAGCTGGCCAGGATTCCCCACTCTCTGACCAGACCACAGAGAGAAGAGTGAGAGTCATTATCTTGGAAGATCTGTGTGAAGAAGCAGTGAGGGTGAAAACCTTAAAAGTTCTGTGTTCTGTATCAAGGAAAAACAAAATTGTCTATTTTTCTTTATGTGGCAAAGATACCCTAATTCTAGATTTTTTTTCTTAAGAAAAAAAATTCATTTCTACATTGAAATGAATTTCGTGATTGAGAATTTGTTGCTGCATAGACCGAAAGACCAGAAGCTAAAATAAATGATGCTAAAATAAATGTTTGTATATAAGTCCCCTGCCTTTTTTTTTTTTTTTTTTTTTTTTTAAATCAAGGGGGAAAGTTCCTTGGTATGTAGCGCGCATCAAGATAACCAGGCTGGGGTTTTGCAAAATGGCCTTGGTGTTTTGATCACCTCCTGACAAGGACTCATATAGGATGATAACTTTTCATGGGCAGAATATGGTTTTCAACTTCAAACACTAAAACTAATTTGATTTCCAATTTCAAAAAAAATTATTAGGGGGGATGACTCTTTGCCAGAATCTCTATATCTGGAAGACAGCTTTAGATTATAACCATAGATTTATGTGCACATTTTGGTAAAGACTTGTGTTTATTGTGCACAAAGTTCATACTTTATTTCACAACATCTAAGCTTCGTAGATAGCCTGATGTTACAGTGTATCATTAAAAGTAGAACTAGTGAATTAACCAACTTATAAATATCTTTTTGTTATAATTTATAGAAAAGATGTATCTTTGATATGAAATTGCTATACCTCTTGGCAGTGTGTATCAGGACTTGTTCATTAGGCTGGCAGGAGAAGCGCAGAAGGAAGCACACTTCTTTCTGGGTGCAAGTGCTCAAGAATTTTATTTTGATGTGAGCCATTGATGTGTCTCCATTTTCTGGCTGTACAATAGAAATTCTCTAATTCACTGGGAAAATGCTTTCTTGCTGTTAGTAGAAATCTAATAACGAACCCTCTTAGAAACATTATGCTTGGTGTATTCTTTTCTTTGTCTTATTTTAAATTGAGCATTAAAAAAGTACATTATTTTAGTTGTAACTGTCAATATGTTGCTGTTTCTATCTTCAGTAAAATTTCTGAACCTAAAGAAAGGCAGGATTACAACTTTTTCTAACATATTGAGTTGGTATAGTGTATTCTTGGTTGTCAAAAATATGCATGTAGCTTTGGGATTTTGAGCTGGTTAATATTCCATGTGTGTGGAAAAGCATGATATGTGCTGCAAACTCAGTCACACAAAGCGGGCTGTTGTATCTGTATACATGGGACCAGGAAGAAGAATCCAAATAAGCTGTTTGTGACTTGAGACTTTGTTCTTATGTAATTTTTGCTTGTTTCCTGTAATGCACATATTAGCCTTGAAAAAATAAAAACTATTTTAAAAAATAAAATAAAAAATAAAACATAAAAAAAATCTACCTTGGATAAAAAGTTTTGTCTTTATTAATCAAACAACCCCTAAAGACTAATGACAACTCACGGCAACACCATGGTACCCCTTTCCAAATGTGAATTGTGAACATAAAAGTAATGCGATGCTTGCAGAAATGGCTTTAGAGCTGAATTTACAGAATAAAGAAAAAGAAAATCGTGTTGATGGTGCAAACATGCCAAGGTAGGATTTGGCGGTGGCTACCCTTGCCAAGCAGGTGTCTAAACTGAAAAGCCTCCAGTGTCAGTTCACATGAAAATGATCTTGAGGGAGGAGGCTGTGAAACTTTCTAAGCAATCTGACAGAATATACTTTGTAAAGTGCTTCAAAAAAAAAAAAAAGCATAAAAAAATGAGGACACTGATAGGGCTTAATGGCTTCTTCTCTCTCCAAGTGACAAGGAATTAAAGGCCTCAGTGGGTGGTGGTCTGGAGGTGGGACCCAGAACCAAATAAGCATTCAGAGCTACACAGGTCCAACCAGAGAAGTTTCCACTCTAGGCACTAGAGTGGTTGACATCGACTCAGGAAATAAGTATCTTATAAATTTCTCCATTCTGTAAGAGCTCGGAGTTCATACTGCTTGGGATCTCCCTGGATAACTTCCTTCTCCAGGAAGGAAGGGGAAAATGCTTGCAAGAACAAAACGAGTAGATTCTCTCCTTGGGAAAGTCAGTGGGATACAAATCCCTGATGGACAAGCACTTGCTATTCCATGAACTGATTAGCAAAAAACAATGCTGCAGATGTTAATTAATAATTTAAAAAAAAAAAAGCCTCAGGAGACAAGGACAACAGAACCGACCCAGATGCCTTGTGGGAAATTCCCAGGCCTGCCAATGACGCAAGCAGAGGATATCGTGTGAATATGTGGGTACAACTTGTTCTTCTGGGCAAGTGGAACAGTGCAGGCCACTATATGCCAGGGTGGCAGAGGCCCTGGAGTCTGAGAGACTTTGCCCATTCTTCTCTGGCTCTGGCACCAAATCTAAGCTTCCTTAGGGCACTGTGGAAGAGGCATTGCCTGAGAACAAGCAGAACAAATTCCAGAAGTTCTTCCACCGAAAACCTCATATCTGGAAATCTGGAATAACCCTTTCACAAGCTTAAGATTTTCTCTTGGGATTCTTTCTTTTTTAAAAAAAACTTATTTATTTATTTATTTTTAGTTGTAGATGGACACAATACCTTTATTTTATTTATTTATTGGTTTTTATGTGGTGCCAAGGATCAAACCCAGTGCCTCACATGTGCCAGGCAAGCACTCTACCACTGAGCTACAACCCCAGCCCTCTCTCAGGATTCTTACAAATCCTGAATAACCAAGCAGTTTTGTTTTGATTTTAATTCCCTGGCTTGAGCCCTTTAATATGTCTATCCTCCACCTTAGATAACACACACAAACACACACTTTCATTCCATTTACAAAGGTTTGCAGGGGGTCTGCTGAATGCAACCTGCACTAGGCTTCAGGGGGATATGCAGATGCCAAAGACAGAGTCTCTCCATCAAGGAGGGAATCTGAAGGAGGGGAAGAGGCCAATGACCCTTCAAATACACAGATGGATGGAATGAAAAAAGACTTAGACACGGCTAGATCTAGAGCTGGTCCAGGCAGACAGCACTGGGCTGCTGGAGAGAAGGCAAGTGACAATCTCGTGGCAAAGGTGGCATTTGACTGGAGATGAAGAGGACTCTCGAGTTAGTCTAGGCATAAAGGAAGAACACAGTCACACATGCACAGATGCATACAAGCACCTGGTGTGTGAGCAGAGGAGCGGGAAGCCGTACGGCTGGCACACAGGGATTGCTGAGGAACTGGAGCCAGTCAGATCCATCAAAAGTTTGCAGAGAGGTAAGTGACGAAAGCTGCCCTGTGATTCAGGAGAGGACTCTGCATGGAGAGGTAAGGATTGGTAGCCAGATGAATAGTCATGAGGCTAACACTGGCTAGGAAACACAGAAGTCCAGGAACTCAAAGAGCTTCTAATAGATGGGAAGGGAAAGTTGGGAGCAAGTCCTAGAAGTCTTGTGGAAGAATGAGCAGTCTACCAACTGACTGTGGCTGGAGTGAAGGGCAAAATCCAAGATTGCACAGTCCTCTCCGGCTGTTTGATGAAGTTACAGAAGCAGGGAACAAAGGAAAAGCAGCAAATTATTATTTTGCAGTATTAGTATTAATGGCAGTATCAGTAGTAGCAGTGTTTTTATCAGGGGAACAAAGACGTTTAACTCATCCTTCTTGAGATTGTGAAAGTTGTTAGAATCAAAATGGAGTCACTCGTGTCAAAACCCTAACAACGCAAACTGAAAGTTGGGAGCTCATGAAGGAGGAGAATGTCACACAAAGGACTCTGACAAAAGATTCAGCATCCACAAAGGCCACAACAACATGACAGAGAAAATGCTTCTGTGCAAGGACATCTACTCCCAAACTGCTTGTCCAACTCTGAACAGATGCCAACCTCATTCTTATCCCTGGTAGCCTAGGATTATTATTTCAAGATAATTTATATAATCCTCCTCTTCTGGTCTTTAAAAGCTTTCCTTGCCTCAAACTCCTTGAATAAGCTCATAGTTTAGTATGGCCAGTGCAATGTCAGTTTCCAAGTAGGCTTATTAATCTCTGGTGATTCTTTCTCTGTTTGTTACTGAAGTTGACAAGATCTTACAGACTTGCCAAATCTGGGAGGTGGATGAGCTCAGCTTTGCACGTGAGGCATGCAGGCCCCACATGGAAATGACTAGCCATGTAAATCTGGGTTGCAGGCCAGGGTTAGCGAGATCTAATTCTCAGAGACATTAACATTTGGGGAAGCAGGGACAGCTGAAGCTGGGACAGCAGACTAGACTGTATGTGTGTGGAGAGTGACAGAGAGAATGAACGTGAATGGAAGAATTTAGACAAGGTCCAGTCCTTAGACACATTTACTTAGTCCACATCGTATCTTTTAAAATAATTTTAATTACTTGTCAAACATATAAAAAGTAGGAAAAGTCACATCATATGAAAGTCAGGTATTCCAACTTCTCTTGGAAAGTGGGCTACACTGGGCCTGAGACAGAAATGGCTTGGAGTTGAGCAGTGCCTGCCTCTTCTGGTGGGGCATAGTCCCTCGTGGGTCGCATGTCACTGCACTCCCTACTGCCTCACCTGGCTGACATCACTTGCTGACTTTCATGGCTCCTGGCCCCCGCCCAGTGGGAGAAGAAAACCAGAGAGCGGAGCTGGAGGAGCTCATGGGGAAGCCAGGGGTGGATGAGTACCAACCAACAGAAGGCAGGACAGGAACCATTCCAAGGACGAGGTGGGGATGGGGTGCTAAGGCAATGGAAATTTTCTGGGGAGAGGCTTGCATCCCCTCTATGGCTACACCTCTCCAAAGACGCAGAGACAGGGAGTTCAGGAAACATGCCGCACAGTCGCAGGCCTGAAACTGGTCATGGCACACACTGGGGAGGCGGTACAGAATGGGAGCCATGAAGGCCTTGCTGTCCGAGGCCCAGCACGGGGTCCTCCCACACCTCGCTCTCGCAGCCGTGAAGGGTGACAGCGTAATGCTTTTACAGAGAACTTCCTCTATGTGCTTGTGTCCCTAATGGAACCCAAATGCCAAACAAGTTAGCAACAATGGTGTTGAGAGCAATCCCTTTGGTCCACGTCGGAGGGTCACACTTAAAACTTGCCTCACCTCAACTGACCTTCTGCCTGACTGTGGTCCAAATGAGAAAGTCAGCCAAAAAGAAAAATAATGTGACTTCATGAAAGATTCTGAACACATTTACCAAAGGAAGTAGAACATTTACTGGGGCCAACGAAAGCACTTTATAAGCTGCAGAGTGAGTGAGGGCCCAGGGGAGGAAAGTCTGATTCCACCCTGGAGAGCGGTGGAGGGGTCAAGGACTCCCAGACTCACTTTGTATTCCCCTTCCTCTGCAGCCCTCCTGGAAGTGGAAATGAAGGAGAGGGTATGGAAGGACTCAGAAGCACACCTGGCCCTGAGAACGAGACGCCTGCTCCACAGTTCTTCCCAAGCTGCGGAGGAGGTATGACTCCCAGGCAAAGCCATCAGCCCTACTCCCTCCTGAGGCAGCACGCAAGAGAAATGTATGCGATGATGTTTGTTTAAGAATGTCCTGGGAAAACTGCAAATCGGGGAAAGATACATAAAGGATAAGGGATACAGAGAACTCAGAGGGTAACCAGTCAGCCTGTGTTCCACTGTCTGGGGTTTGTATACCAGTTTCAGCACTGAGGAGCTGTGTGACCTTGGAAAAATTTCTTAACTCCTCTGGGTCTTAGATTCCTAGCTAGAAAACATAAATTTTCCTGTACTTAATAGGTTACAATAAGAAAATCAATGTAAAGTGCCTCACACAAAGAAAGCCCTCAAGAAATGACAGCATTAGCAGTATCTTTTAACACCACTTATATAGGTCCATTTTATTATACCTCAAGTCTCTGAGAGAAGAGACTAAAATCTAAGGCCAGCTTTGACCCTGGGACTCATCTGTTCCTCCCTCTCATGTCACTTTGCAGCCAGGAGAGAGAACAAGATCTGTTTCTGCTCTCACAGTCCCAGGGCCCAACCGTGGGATGGTAGGAATGGTCTTTGGAAAACAATGTTCTGACAGCAAATCTTTTCTAAGGCAATCTTAAACAAGAAGACACATAACACTTGGGTTTGAATGTGCAATTGTATCTGTATTAACAGCAGCAGGGAGATACCAAACGCAGGCAGAGGGGTGCAACAGAGCCACTTGTCAATCTGCTGTCAGGGCTGGACCCATCATGTCTTGCGGGCTTTGCTAAACCCGAGAAGGCTTTGGTTTTGAGTTGTCAAAAGTTCCAGATGAGAGTTTAAACTAACCCTGTATAATTGTGATTCTTGAGATAACAGGATCCAAATGTACTTTGAAACTCATTAAAATGTAAGCTGTGGCTAAAGTATTTTTTCTTCTCTCAAAATACGTGTGATTTCCACAGAAGAGATGAGAAATTAGTCTAATAACGTTTTCCTCCAGGAGCCAGAGAACACTGCCTTTTCTACCTAATGGTTGGATTTGGCTGATGGGTAAACAAAGTGACCTTCTTTCATTCAATTTCAGACCTTAAACAAAAGGCAGACAGAGTCAGCAGCTGATGCTGCCAAGCCAGAAGGGAAGGAAACCAAGCCACAGGACATTCCCGTCAATATTCCAGGGAGACACTCCTAAAGGGGAAGAAGGCTTTTTAAGGTTCCAAAGAGTCCTGGGGAGGGAGGCAGAGAAAGTGCACAGGACACAGAACAGAGTATGGTTCACAGCCAAGATGGCTAACCTGCCCTGGGCACACAGCCTGAAGGCCACCCAGGGGCTAACAAATGCACCCCCCACACATGCATGGGCTGCAGGGACCTGTCTTTTACTACTGTCACAGGTAGAGTCTGACCCACATGTGTGAGGCTCAGTCTCTAAACTTGTTCTTTTATTTCTGGCTAAGGTGGGGTAGCACAGACCTGGTGACCTGTCAGCAGCACCCTCCAGCTCAGAGCGGCAATGACAGAGGGACAGGGCTGGGCATGTGACTTGGCAGATGAGGCAGTATGGGAGGGGAGGGGCGGAGGGCCTTGACCCCACGTCAGTAAGTCACTTTCTGGCAGGAGAAGGAAGAGGCAGGCATGTGCACCTGCGTGAGGCTGACCACAATCCACTGGGGTGGGACGGGGCTGGAAGGAGGGGAGGACACATAATGGGTTTCCTGAGTGGCTCCGAGGAAGCCACCTGCAGTCTTCCCAAGTTCGGCAACACAGAACAGTGCTGCTGTGGAGCACTGGAGGCGCCAGGAGGAGAGGCTGCTCCGGCGTGCTCAGATTGGATCTGGAGGAAGTCACTGGCAGGCCTGGAACTAGCAATCTGCATGGCTATGGCAATGGACCACCCTGCCGGGTGTCCAGGCTGGTCTGAGAAGGGGCAGCTGCAGGAGTGGGAAAGGTGGAGAAAAGAAGGGTGCAGTTTTTGTAAATGTTACCACTTGACAGGTGGGAGCCAGATTAAAGACCCTGTATTGCACCTGGCATTAATTTAAGTTTCAAATCCATTCTAGATAATCCTTAGGGAAACCATGATTATTATTCCCATTTTACAGATTAGGAAACTGAGGCACAGACCCATCCATTTTCCTACGCTCAGGTCACATGGTTTGGGAGTGGTGGAGGTGGAACTGAACCCAGGTCTGCCGGACTCTAGAAGCCTCTGCTTTCCACCAATAGGTTTCAACTCTTCCTGAGGTAGTTGATCTTCTTGTCTGGATTCTGGTTTAAAGAGAATTATGGACAAGACAGGTTGGGAGGAATCCTGGCAGACGCTGAGGACTTCCCTGAGGATTCACAGCACTTGGCAGGTTTCCTTATCTCGCACTTGCTCTCCTGGCCCGTGTGACAGACATTCTTTCCCCCTTGATTCTGTGGAGGGTGTAAGAGACTGAATAGGTACTAAAAGAAGGAGGAGAAAAATAATAGTCTTGGGGAGAACCTGAGGAATCTTTCAGTCTGACCACCTGACCTGATCTGCCTTTAAACAACCCAGGGTCTCTCTGTTGCAGAAGACAGGACACTGTTAGAATTTCCAAGTGCCTGAAGAGCTGTTGGCCAGCTGAGGGACTGGGTAGCTTTAAATCAGAGAAATAAGTCCAAGGCATAGAAGTTAAAGGAGGCATATGTAAATATCCCACAAAGAAAATAAAATCAAAGTTTGAAAAAATACTCCATGCCATTAAGTGATGCAAAGAGCTCTCCTAGGAGGAACAGAACTTTTATTGGAAAGATCTGCAGGTCAGCCTGGCTGGTCCTCCAGTGTCAGGTAGTGCCCTCCATAGTCTGTGCCAATACCAAGATTCTAGAATCTTATCCCGTTTCCTCAGTCTGCATTTGTCCTTCATTAAAACTCTGGGAGAAAGAAAGCTGATATTTTGAGATGACTGTACCTCCTTCAGTCACCTGTTCTTTGGGTGTGATGTAGACTTTTCTTTATAAAACATAAAATAAAATACAACTTGTTCAAGTGGATCTCCCTCAGCTTGTTCTTGAAGTGGTGGACACAGGGGTGTGTGGGTGTAAGTGGGTCAAAGCCTTAACTGGCGGGTAATAGTTGACCTCCATCCGAATATTCTGAGAGGTATCGCCAGAGACACTATACAGCGTGCTTTATTTCTTCCTAATAAACCCCAGTATAATGAGTGCCCTGTACTCTTCCTGGTCCCGTAATGTGGCAGGAACAGTACTAAATTCACAGTGGATTGTTGGCTGGCTTTTCCATCCTGACTGAACCCAGCGGTCTCTTCACGAATACATCCCTAATCCCTTTACGGTGCTGCCAACACTGTCTTTCCTGTGTTTTGTCAACATGACTATTTTCCTGAATCCAAAGTCATCTCCACAGCTTCACTCAAGTCATGTGACGGTGTTGGGTAAAAACAGGTGAAGGTCAGCGGCGAGTCTCAGGGATGGAAGCCCAAGGTCATGCCATTCCCTTTGTGAGCCGGTGTAGTCTTCCTCCTGGTGAACCAGCCTCAAGCCACTGTCACTGATGGGGCTGGTCCCATTGCTCTCAATTGTTAAAAGTGTTGAAAGCTGCTGCTACCTTGCTGCCCACGCCAGACACTCAGCATCTACCTAGGTCACATCAACCTAATGCTGTACTGGAAAGAAGCGAGTGCTAGAGAAGGCTTCTCCAGAGGCTCATTACACAATAGCCTTTATTTTGTCCTGATGAGGCCCAAGCCACTGCCCACCTTTATCCTGGATGTACATCATCTCTAGGGTACAAACAAACCTAATCATCAACTGCTAAATATCATGGAGTTGGCAAGGAAAATAGGGAAAAAAGTGCATTAGCTCTCAAAAGTTTTCCTAACCTAAAGCAAAAAAGTTCTTCGGATCCACTAGACATGGTTTAGCATAGAAAAGTTCCATGCTTGTTTCAGAAAGCCTTTGACATTTTTATCTTCCTAGTTGAGGTGGAGATAAAAGAGGCACATGGTGTGAGTACTCTATTCAAAAAGAAATCTATTACCCTGCTGCTTGCAAACAAAACATCAGGATCTCCATTCTCAGGAAACACGATCTAATGAGGGGGGAAGAAGTTGAGTACAGTAACTTTAATTAGAAAAAAAAAAAAAAAAACACCATATATGAAGTCTCTGGAAATATTAGCACTTTTCTGTTATTTGCCAACACTAGTCTTGATCTGAGAATCAATGGCTCACTTCTGGAAGGTGTTAACCCCACCAGGACCTTTGGTAAGCAGCTGTGAACAGCTCCATCTCCTCATGGGGACTCTAGTCCTGGGGTAGTGTTGCCGGGCTACATCTTAATCACCCCTCCTATGACAGGGTCTTTGGTTAATTCTTTAGGATTTTCTCTGCACCAGTATTTGAAATACCAGTTTTAATGACCTGGAATTGGATCTTCTATATTACTCTGGTCCTGTTTTTTCTTCCTCCTTCTAAAAGCTTCTTCATGGCTGACTACTTTTTGGTCACCCCCTTGAGCATTCCAACCTCTGCCAGGAGTGGGATAGGGAGAGGGTACCAGTCAATGCTCCTCAGAAGTGGGACTCACACATAAAGGAGAATCCCTGAATTCACTGAGGTTCCCCACCTGTGTGCGAGGCAAGCAGGGTTCCTGCGGACAATGCACAGGGTGATGAGACTGATGGGTTCGATGACAGATAACCCCCCCACATGGATGCACACACATTAGCCTCTGTAAAGCTTTGGAACAAAAGCACTTCACAATCTCCTCCTGATGCCAAGTTTATGATGCCTCCAGAGCTGACAAAGGTGACTCAGGAGAATGCACCAAACTCCTTTCAGCACTTATCTAACCTGGACACCTGTGTGAGCTCAGAGGCCAGGGTGTTGACTTCACCTGAGTCAGCACAAAGCACGTGGTTTCTCATAGGTGCTGAATCAGCAAAAAAGCCTAACCTCTGAGGTGGGTATCACCTTCCCAAGCTCTGGGACTCATGAAGGATCTCCCCAGGCCCTTTTTTCTGGAGCTAGATGGGCCAAACTCAGAAGCCCTAAGTAAACTATACTTAATTTTGGCATAATTTAATACCAGCTTAGAAACTTGGTAACCTGGTAACATTAGGAAACACCTAGTATTTATTCCAAAAAGCAAGCAGAAAATAAAATAAAATAATACATACCTCCCCACCCCCAAACTTTAAGGTCAGCAATCTGGAAAACTTATATCTACTCTTTACAGAAATGTGTATATCTTTGGATAGCTTTTTTGTGTTAACTTATAAAGATATCACCAGTTTTAATAATCTCTTCTCTGGGAGTGGGTAGGTGGGCTCTTCAGAGCATGCACATAGATTTGACAGGTGCATTTAAGCGAAGGCAAGAAAGACAAAGGGGCAAGAAAATAGTCCTCTCATGGGTTATTTTTAATTGTAAGGATCACTGGTTAAAGACTTGCGAATTTCTTCTTCAAGCAGAAATCCTGGGTTGAAAACTGTGTCTTCTAACTACCGCTCTACCCACCAATCCTGTGACCCATGTGAAGTGTTCTCACAAGGAAGTCCTTTGTCCTCTGTCTGTGTCTATGTGGGATTTTAGGACAGCCATCCACAAGAAACTCAATGTCCACAATCTTGGAGGTGGCAGAGGTGGAGGGGAGCGGCCAAGGTGATGACAGGAAGGGCAGGCGTAGGAAGCTATGTTGGACTAGGACTCAAAGGAATCGGCCCTCCCTGCCATCCACACGCTCACCATTCCCCACCACACTGAGCCAGGAGGTGGAGGGGATGTGATGGGATGGTACAGGATTGTTTGGAGATCCTGGCTTTTCCTGCCTCTCCTGGCCCACCCAGCCAGGCAGAAAAAGGACCTCACAGGGTTATAATGGCATCAGTTGGGACAGAGTCTACCTGTGAGAACTCATTCCTTCTTTTTACTTCTTTTTACTTGTTAAAAATGCTTCTTTGGGGTGCAGTGAGCTACTGACTTGAGTTGAAGGATACTTCCTGAGAAGGCAACAGACTCTTCAAGAGTGCTGAAAAAAGGAGTGTGCTAAAAACCACTGGCTCATTTTATCTGTTGCCCAAAAGGATCAGGGGGATGTAGTCTTCCAGTCAAGGAAGCTTTGACTCTTGCTTGGACTTAAAGATGTAGTTGAGACCCACAGGAGAGCGTGTATGTGGCTCACATCATTTATTCTTTCTGTATATTTGTATTATTAAAGTTGTTTCCCTTCATTTATGAAGGCTGAACTCACAAGCTAGCAATGTTTACACACACATGCTAAACATATCTAAGCTATGCATTCATATGTTGGTGTTTACATTTTTCTTTCTGAAAATTTCAAATATAGGTAAGTAGAGAGGACAGCAAAAGGGGCTCAAGGCATCCAGCACTCAGCCTTGATGTGATTGACAGGTGCCTAATCTTGTTTCACCTGTTATTTCCCCTAGTCCTGGATTATTTTGAAAGAAATCCCAGAAATTACTTTATCTGCAAATATTATAGTTTGTTCATTCATGCTTTCTCCCAAAGCCAGAGTGACCGACCTTCTAAATAGAACATAATGATTGGATTACTTCCTCTGGCTTGAATCCTTCACAGACTGGCCTGGGCCCTTCAAAGTCAAACTCCTCCTGGCCTACCATATATATCCTTCAGACTTCACCCCTCATTTCCCTGGCCTTTGGCTCATGACCTTCCAGTCACTCTGGCACTGAGTTGCCCCAAATCACTTCTTTCTCAAGAACTGTGCATACTGTAAGCTTGACCAATTTCTCTTCAGCCTTTATTCCCAGCTTAAACGTCATCTCCTTAGGATGGCCTCCTTTGACAGCCCAGATCAGGTTAGTTTTGCCTGTTATGCTTTGAAAGCAATTTTTACACTTTTCTTTTTATCAGATTGTTAAGTATATAGTTATTTGTATAATTGCTTCTTTTAAACCTCATTCTCCTTCCCCATCTCAACTAGACTATAATTCCACAAGGCTGGGATGTCTGACTTGCTCATCACTGGATCCAGAGTGTCTTGCACAAAATCTGAACATAGCAGACTACACCTGCTAAACATATATGCATGTACATAGCCTGTTGAATGAATAAATGGATCAATATCTATTTGGCCTTTATACCTCACCTATGTGTCTTTGGTTCAGATTTAAAGCTGTTAGGAAAACAAAAATAATCTCTTAAGAACAAAAATCTAGCATAGCCTCATATATAATTAAGCACTTAATAATTAAGCTTGATGATGTTACTGGATTATTCAAGTAAAGGATGAGGATAATGACACCTTTAAGTGTGTTGTGAAATTACTACTCATAATTTAACAGTGCTAATAACTTACTCTTACATTGTGTGCTTCACTTTGAAAATGCTTCTATGTTACCTCATCAGAAGTGGACACTGTAGGTGGTTATCACCACTGTTTTACAGAGGAAAGGACTGAATACCAGTGGCATAAGTAGAGAGAGGTCTCCCGATTCAAGGTGAGAGCATGCTCATGCCATCTTAACATGCGAGGTCCCTTCACTTCACTAAGCCCCAGTTTACTCATCTACAATTTTGACAAAATGTTTTGGGGCTGGGGAGATAGCTCAGTTGGTAGAGTGCTTGCCTTGTAAGCACAAGGCCCTGGGTTTGATCCCAGCACCCCCAAAAAAAATGTTTTTAAGAATTTCCAGTTCTGTAGTTCTGGGTTTCTGATTTTGAGCCGTCACAAAGTCCTATGAAATCGAGAGCAAAAGCAAATGATTATGGTCCAGACCTCTGTGCTATGAACCCCCTACTGTGTTTATTAGCACTATGCAAGATACCACTTATTGGGTTCAACCATTCTACATTAGGAACACACCAAACTCCCAGAATGCCTGATCATAGGTGGGCACAAAATTCATGAGAAAGGTCTCAAGCCTCTATTGGTAAACAGTATACCTTGATCTGACATTGTACAACAAAATAAAAGGTTATTTGAGTTCTTAAAAATGTCTCATCTCACCTAACTCCTAACACAAATTCATTCCCTAAGCCTTAGGTTGTCTGGTCAAGGACCCACCTTGCCAGCACTGTTTAAGAGCTATGGAGGCATCAGCTTTGGGTTTTGGGTCAATCCCATTGTATAACCACTGGTGGATTTCACTGGAAGTTAAACAAGCAGACGTGTTGCAGCATTATGTGTTTATACAATCTGAAGTCATTCCTTCCTGGCTTGCTCACTGAATCCTTTGCACTGCCCCAGGTCCCATCTGTCTCCTGTTCTCTCTTTACTCTTCACCTCTCTCCTGTCTTTACTCCCACTATGCACAGTGATGATCTCCAACCCTCTACCCCGAGTTCCAGACCATGTGTAATCACCTGCAATGCCGATTCCACTTTCCAAATGTCTCCCAGATCCATCAACATCCACATGTCCTAAACTCATCTTTCAGTGCTTCCTACCCTGCACCTAACACTCCAACTGTGTAGAACTAGTAATTGTGGTTCTTGGAACATACATGCTATTTCCTGTCTCTGAGGCTTTGCACAAGTCATCTCCTCTACCTAGGATATCCTTCTCACCCTTATCCACTCCACTGAACCTCAGCCATCCCTTAACATCCAGCTTAACTTCACTTCTTTTGTCTTGTCTTAATGTTAACTGCCCTGTTCTTGCCTCCAAAGTTCTAAAAAAAAAAAAAATCAATCCTCTTTGTCATGTACTTAGCATTCATTTATTTATTCTCATTCTTACTCAAGTGTGAGCAACGGATGAAGGCCAGGCTGTTTCGCCTTTGCATTCCCAGCACTTAGCACAAAGTCAACAAAGAAAGGAACCTGATAAGCATTTACTAAAGTGAACTGAACATGGATTCTGCTACCTAATGTGTTGGCTTCTCTGTCAAAGGTCTCAGATACTCTTCTTGGGTCAATAGAATGATATTTCTGATATTATGGCATCATTTAAATGCACAATCTTTAAATAACACTGTAACTGATTATTATCATAAAGATTATGTCTGTCTTTAATGAGATACAATAAGTGAGAGATTCATGCTATGCGAACAACTTATACATAGCACCCTGGCAGCTTCCTCATGGTAAAATAAGAAAGGATCACATCAGGGAGTAATTTGAGTACCAGAAATGGAAAGCAGAAAAAAAAAAAAAAAAGGGGAATAGATAGGTGCAGTCCACCTTGGAATCTTAGACTAGGAGTCAGGAAACCTGATTCTGATCCTAGAATTCAGTGATTTTTTTCCCCCAGATTTTTTTAAATAGCATAATAGACACAAAACTACCATTTTAACTATTTTTTAGCGCATAATTCAGTAGCATTCAGTACATTCATATTCATGTGCTGTGTGACCACCTCTATTGATCTCCAGAACTTCAAATCTTCCCAAACTGTAACTCCCCACCCATTAAACATCACTCCTTTTTCCCACCTTCTTCCTGTTCTTGACAACCACCATACTACTTTCTGTTTCTAGGAATCTGACAACTGTAGATGCCTCATACAAGTGGAACTTTATATTTGTCCTTTCGTGTTTGGCTTATTTCACTTAGCATAATGCCATCAAGGTTCATCCAGATTGTAGCATATACAAAATTTCTTTCTTATTTTAATTTAATGTTTTGTGGTACTGAGGATTGAACCCAGGGCTTCATGCATGCTGAACTACATCCCAGACCATTTCCTTCAAACTGAGTAATATTCCATTGTATGGATATACCACATTTTGTTTATCCCCTCATCCATCAATAGGCATTTGGGTGCTTCCACCTTTTGCTATTGTGAATGATGCTTATAACTATGATGCACCAATATCTGTTTGAGATTCTGCTCTCAATTCTTTTAGGTTTATGCCCCAAAGTAGAATTGGTACATCTTATGGCAATTCTGTTAAGAGGAACCACCCATCATATTTTTCACAGTGGTTAACACCATTTTACATCCTCATTAGTAATACACAAAGGCTCCCCTTTATTTGTTTATGCATGGCCTCTGGTGAGGCACAATGACTCTGTGCCTCATAGTTTCCTTATCTATAAAACGTGGAGGTCAGAATAATCTGTAAGGTTTCTGCCAGCAGTAAAAAAACAAAACAAAACAAAACAAGAAACTATCTGGGCCTAATTAACTCAAGTTGAAATTAGAGCCAGAAAGCAATCTGGATGATTTATGGAGCATGGCTTGATACTTGAATCCTCCTCCTATTACAACAAAGTAATAATTTTTTCAAGGGGAGAGCAGACACTCTAAAAACCATTTCATGCACGTGGCTCTCGTAACAGTGGCAATCACTTCCTGAGCATGTACCCTGCCCTGAGCATCCCACACACACACCATCTCTGTTCATCCATGCAGCAGCCCTATAGGCAGAGAGCTATAGGAAACAGGAGAGGAAACCGAGGCATGGCATAATTATGTCACAGGTCCAAGGCCACCCAGCCAGCAATGAAAGAGCCAAGATCTTTCCTTGGTCAGCTCTGCTCTGGAGGCAGGTTCTTTATCTTTCTTCTTTTTTTTTGGAGGCAGGTTCTTACCCACTGGACACCATTCCTTACTCATTCAGTCTTCTTCGTGAGTCTTTTTTCTTTTTTTTTCCTTTTGTGGTACTAGGGTCGGAACCCAGGGTCTCACACATGCCAGGTAAGTGCCCTACCATTAAGCTACACCCATGACTCCTCAAGTCTTGAGTGCTCTTAACTATTTTCCTTTATCACATTTCTATGTAAATGTCCCAGCCCTCTGCAAAGATCAGCTCAATGTCTTCATCTCTAGAATTTAAGCTTCTTAGTTTTAGGCATGGAGGCCAAAATGTACAAAACAGTCCCCAAAATTCTCTCAGTGAATTTCTTTTTCCTAGTCATTTTATCTGATAGCTTTCAAGTGATTTTCAGAAGATTATTTTGAAGGCACGTTCCTCAGAGGAGGAGGAAACACAATGCTTGTTGTGCGCCTGGGAGGTTTACATGTATTATTTCATTTAATCCTGACAACAACCCTATGGTGTGAATTGTATTACCTCTCATTTACAAGCAAGGATGCTGAGAGTCAGAAAGATCACCAAGATCACTCAGCCAGAGGTCAAAGGTCTGGGAAGGCACAGTGAGCCTGAAACCCTGCTCCTCCCTTGGGGAACAAGGTCCCAAAGAAAACATCAAGTACCATTTAGGAAATCAGAGTTAGATAAATGACCTGTCAGGTGCTGACTCGAGACAATCGAGCAGCTGGCATTGGAAAGAGGCTGAAACAGGCAGTGAAGAGAGTCACAGCTCCCTGGAAGTGGACCTGCTAGGACAGAGAACAACTGAGATTTTGCTGAAGCTGAGATTCTTTACAGATGAAGCACTAGAGGCTGTTCCCTCTCAGAACAGAGTTTGGATGCTGTTACTAGAATATATGAGCACATATACTAATATATGTGCTAGTTACCAAAAATATTTGTTGAATATTTTCAAAGAAGGTATGGCTTCAAGAAGTTGAGTTTTATCTGGTAAGGAGAAATAGTCTTAATAATTCCACATGAACCTTAACCTTGCTTAGTACCTGCACTAGGTTCTACAAAGCTTGACTAAAGGAGTGATATCTAGTTTCAGATTTAGTTGGAAAGAATTATCTCAAGAGGACTCTGAAGTACTAGAAGTACTTGAGAACTTCTAAAAATAGGAAGAAAAAATTAAGAAAAGCAGATGTGAGTGACATCTGATCCAAATAGTGATGTGACTTCTTCAGATTTCTGCAAGACCTGGATTCCAAAGGTATGAGTTATTTATGAGAGGGGCTGTGGTCTAAATTGTTTATCCCTAAATAGAGAACATCAGAGTTTCTCAAGGAACAGGCTGACTTTTATTTCCCACTCACCACAGTCCCAAACTCAGTGATCTTTATATGTCAATACACATTTCTTTATAGCTTGAACAAGCATTTTCATTTCATTTATAAACTCTAACATCCTTCTTTAAATATTAAAAATAGTCATATCAACCACAGTAATTGGACAAAACCTGTGCACCTGGAAAAACCATTAGTATTATGATGGCTGTTGTCTCAAACCAGTAGGGTAATGATGCCTTTGGGATCACGAAGAATCAGATTCTGGGTCATGGAACTGGAAAAATATTGATGCAAAGTATGCCTGATACAGTTTACTTTATCACGGTTAGCCGTGGCCAACCCAGGTGAGTATGTTTCCCTTCAGGAAGTTAAGAAACTTCATGGCACAAATCCACAAAGATAAGCCCTTCTCCATTTTTTTATTCATATAATAATTATAAGAACCATGTTCTTGGTCTTCTTAGTCTAAATTTCCATTAACTGTAAATTATTCTTATGAAAACATTCTAGGTAGGAGACATTTGGTGGAATCCCAAAGTACTTTGTGATTTCTATGTGAGATTAGTGTTTTTTTCAATTTTAGGACATTTTTGGCTTCTGAGTTCCTGAGAATCAAGTTATAAATTATGATTCACTTTGGCAACGTTTGCCTGAGAACAATTTCTGTCATTATTTTTCTTTTAGTGATGCAAGGAATTCTCAGGGACAATCATGCCTTGAGTTCCAGTACACAGTGACCATTCCAAAATGGCACTGATTATAAAGCTGGATACTGCTAAAGAGACCGGTCTTCCAATGTGATGGCTAATGTTTCCCAAATTTAACATTTTGTTTCAATCACTAAAAAAGGATATAACTTGAGGAAGATAATTGTAAGAAACATAAACTGAGGACAGTTTCCATGGGGCTTTATCCAACAAAGAATAGACTGTTATGATTTTTCCCTACTCAAAGAATAGATTTTTAATTCACTTGCATACCTCTTCTGTACAAAGCAGGTGATAATACATGATTTTTAAAATCAACCTAATTTGGTTACAGAACTGACTCAAATTACACAACTTTCTTATTTTCAACAGAATGATATTGATTCCATGTTTCTTCCTCACTTCAAAGTAAGGCATGTAGCATGATGCTTTGAATGCATTAAGAAATAAAAAGAGAGCTGGGGCTGTATCTCAGTGGTAGAGCACCTGCTTGGCACGTGTGAGGCACTGGGTTTGATCCTCAGTACCACATACAAGTAAGTGAATAAAACAAAGATGTGTCCATCTACAACTAAAAATAATAATAATAATAAAAAGAAATAGAAAGACTCTCCCAACATGCATTACCATACTGTATCTAAATCCTGGCTTGGCACCTGGCTTGCATAAGGATAACTGGGAGGTCAAAGAGTTGTGCAGAGACATGGTCTGACTCTATGAAAGAGGAACATCATTTCACCTACAGCTATAGTACTCCAAAAAGACATGAGAAGCACATACAGCTAGCTGGTCTTCAGTAGGTGGGAAGCTGGTTGAATAAACCAAACTTACAGATTTTAGGATCCCTGTGGCATCTTCATGAAGCCAGGTGGGGTAGACCACCTCATCATTCAGTATAGCCTCAAAGAGGTCGTCTTCGTTCTCAGCCTCAAAGGGTGCATGACCGCAGAGCATCTCGTAGAGCAACACACCCATGGCCCACCAATCCACTGCAGGCCCATACAGCATTTCCTGGAGGATCTGTGCAAACAGGACAATGTGAGAAGTGCCTCATGCCACTGGTAAGCAAAGATGTTCTTCATGTCTAGGGGCAATGATGGATTAGGAAATATCAAAGCATAAAAATGGAATCCCCTGTATTGGTGTGCAGGTTCCATTCCATGCCTATGCAGTGGTCTGTTTCCCTGTGGTTGACTCAGAGGCCCCTTTCTTCTAGGTGATCAAAAATTGATGGCCCGCTTTGGCCAAGAGATGGCATGTGCAGATCCAAAACAGAAAGTGTTTTGAAATATATCAGTGCAGAGGGAAGAAGAGACTGAGATCACTCACTCACATGGGAAAGATTCAAGAGCTTTTCTTTATATTTGCTAAGTGAGGCTGAAATTAAATCACTGAGCAGAAACAAAGAGATATATAGCCAGGATCAGAACATACTTTGTCCTTATTTAGGGCTAAGGCCTAAAGTAGCTGCAAAGTTTAAAAAAAAAAAAAAAAAAATATATATATATATATATATATATATATATATATGTTTTGGTTTTTTTTTTTTACTCAAATTCTTACTTAGAGGAACCTCACACATTTTGAATCCCATTCACCCAATGAGCCATAAATGAGTCTGGGCTGAAGCATGTAAAAACTGCCAATGGCATTTCTGGTCAGGGTTCCTATAGACCTCAAATTTCAAAAGCCTTATCAAGCAGGCTCACTCACCTCTGGAGCAATGTAGTCAGGTGTTCCACAGAATGTGGCCGTGGTGACTCCATTACAGATCCCCTCCTTGCACATTCCGAAGTCTGCCAGTTTACAGTGACCCTCATGGTCCAACAGCACATTGTCTAGTTTCAGATCTCTGAAAGAATCCAAGGGTAGCAGCATGTGATGAGGCAGCCAGGCCCCAAACCTCCCACCTGGAAGACATGGCTCACAAGATGGGTGATCAGACCATAGAGTGGTCACGTGAGCTTTCTGCACATACTTCAGAAGGAATTAACTTCTCAGGGCTGTCTGGATAAAAAAAAATCTGCATCAGCTGAGCACAGTGGTGCATGCCTGTAATCCCAGCAACTCAGGAGGTTGAGGCAGGAGGATTGCAAGTTCAAAGCCAGTCTCAGCAATTTTGCAAGGCTCTAAGCAACTCAGTGAGACTCTCTCTCTAAATAAAATACAAAAAAGGACTTGGCATGTGACCCAGTGATTAATACTGGGTTCAATCCCCAGTATTAAACACACACACACACACACACACACACACACGCACACACACACATATATAAAATCTCAGAATATGCCTCTATGTTCCTAGACAATGGATCCCCACAAACAGGTTGGCTAACCACAAAGAAAAACATAGACTGCCCTTTAGAAAACATGGGCCAAACATGACTTTCCATGTACCTTGGACTCATAAGCAATCCATCCCCCTCATCACTCATTTTCGACTCTAGCACCCATATCTGCCCATGAGAGTTCACTCAGTGATCATTCATGGAGAAAGTGGTCACTGTGTGCCTGGGTCTGTGACAGATTATCAAGAGTACAGATGATCTTTGTCCATAAGGAACTCTCAATATAATGAGGACACACATATTTGCTAGACTGTAAGCTTCATGACATCAGGATGATTTGGTTCACCATTATGCCTTGAATAGTATACCAAATAAATACTTGTATGTATATGTACGTACACACACACATACACACACAAATACACATCGACTGCTGTATAGTACAAATGGCATGATAGAAGTCTAAATCAAGTGCTGTGAAAGAAGCCTAAGAGGGAACAATTAATCCTTTCCAGCAGGAGGGGAGAGAGACAGCTTCACAGCAGAAGCAGAAATGGAGCAGGGTCTGAGGGCATGAGTCACAGTCTTCCAGGCAGAGAAGGGGGGTGTGAGAAGGTTGTAGTGGCAGATGGATGGAGCAGGTGCCCAGAGGCGTGGATGTGCAGGCGGCTCAGAGAATCGTGTTCTGGAGAGGGGCCGGAGAGTGTGGCTGGCGTGCGAGCATGGGCCAAGAAAAAGCCTAGGGCTGCAGAGGAAACTGAGGTCCTTCAAATTGTGGAGGGCCCAAACGCCACGCTAAGGAATTTTGATATTTAGATAGTAGGCAAAAGGGAAGAAGCTCCCTAATTAAGGGAGTAGCAGGACCCTCCTAGATAGGGTAGATTGGTTTGAGGCAACTGACTTTGTCCAGGGAGATTTTGAGGACTAAACCAGGCAGTAATGAAGAGTGGAAAACCAGGAGCAGGAAGGGGACAGGAAGTTTCTGTGAATGCAAAATTAGTAGCCAGGTTTGATGGCCACTTGGGGTGGCCAGGGTGAAGCAGCAGAAAGACAGCTCCTGTGTGACTGGGGATATTAATAACCAGGAAAAGGAAAAAAGAACAGAGTCTGTGTGGGGGTACCCCACGTCCACAGAAGGCCTAGTAGACCTTCTGTGGGGAGCCCAGTATAAAGGCACTTTTTACCCCTCTAGCAGGATCCACTTGAGCAAAGAGAATTTCTAGCAGAGCTGTATAGTCGAAATCCCTCCAGGTAAGTGGGAACATGGCCATACACTGAGAAAACTGTCTGCAGGTAGAGCAGTGCTCAGGAGCTTCGAGAAGGTTCTCCCAGGTGCATAGTTAGGGAGGTCAGTTGCCAGGGTGGGCTGGGAAAGTCCTGCAGACCAACCCAACTGACACCTCCTGGGCACAGCAGATTAGAGGCCAGAACAGCCTGGCCTGTTGGTGATGTCTGTTTTGCTGGTTAAAGGAGTGATATGCTCAAAGGCAAACTACTAAAGGAGGCTGCATGTCAACCAGGGGACACTAGGTGACCAGGAGATTCCACTCAGCTGGAAATTTGCAGTTAACAGTCAGTGAGGGAGGTCCTCCTGGCCTCAGGTCACCTAGGGTTATTTGCTTGGGAGCCATGGTGTCCCTGTCACTGTAGTATCTTCATGGTGCCTGGAACTGACTGCTCCCTGGAGCCTCACATTTACAGAAGGCTGAGTCTGGGCACCTGTGGTTCTTTCTATTTCCCTGTCACTGGTCTAATGAGAGGTCAGTTGGCCTGCTAGGCCCCAGGGAAAAGGCTGGTCTCAGTCCAGCCAGGATCATGTTGCAGCTGAGGAGGTAGGTGAGGACAGAGCTGGCTCAGTGGTTCCCTTGCTATGCCTGCTGTGCAGGTCTTACAGATGGTGGTCTCTGGAAAATGCCCAGAAATGAAAATGAACCTGTTTCCAGGAATCCCTGACAAGTATGGTGAACATGGCAGAGCTTTCTGGGCACAGACCTCCCCACCCCACTGCTCTCCTAATCTTGGCAATCTCCAGGTGACAGGGGCACAATACAGTCAAGGTGTGCCCAGTGCCTGTATACCCACTTCAGCAAAGCAAACCCCTCTTTGCCTCTAAACCAGACCTGGCCTGCAAATTAGCCCCCATCCCTTCTCCATGCAGAATCCTTCTTTCCACAAGCTGCTGTTATCAGTGAGGGTTGTAGTTTATGGATGCAATTTCCTTCTCCCTGCTCTATCACACACACACAAACACCAACGACCAAGCATAAGGTATTCAGCCCACACGAAGCTGGACTCAGGAGCACAGATCAGGGGATATGAAGTGAGGACCATGTGGTAGTGTCACAAGGAAGACCACAACCAGGTTGTTTCCTGTCAATACCTGGTCCTTCGGCTCTTGGGGACTGACACCAACCATAAGGGAGACAGCAGCTGGCCGAGGTGAGACAAGATAGTCTGAGGTCCCAGGAGACAACCAGGTCATGCAGGACTAAGCCTGTGAGACTGGCTTTATTGACACTGTGTCCAGGTCCTGTGGTCCAGGCCTGTGTAGGCCTGAGCCCAGAGCACGCTCACTCACATTTCCAAACAAGGCTACTGAGTTTCTGAGTTGTCCCGAAGCCGTTATGCCTACTGAGGTCTCAGAAAGGATCTTCTTGGGCAAGAGGGACAAGTGCTGACAGAAACCCATGGCATTCTAAAGAGCGACCTGCAATTGCTCAAGAGAGCTCATGACTAATGTCCCAGGTAAGAGTTTGACTGCTTATTACTCAGCTACTGTCATGGGGAGCCGGAATCTCTCAGGGAGAGAAAAGTGCTTGGTAATCACTCTATCTGGCACCCACCACGATCCCCTCTGCACAGAGAAGTCTCAGAACCCAGTGCTCAGGAGACACACCTTAGCAGCACAGGGGATGTGACTCATCTGGTCATAAGACGCCCAGGGCCACAAACGCAGGTTAGACACCTTAAACCTGACTTTTCAGTCTATTTTTAAGCATTCTCAGAGCTATACAAGTCCTAAGGGAAATGTTGAGCAGGTTCTACACCAGGTACTACCTAATGGGACACAGACCTCTCAGTGGGATCCCAAGACGATTTGGTCAAGAGCATTATATAACCCCCCTTGCTCATTCTGCCCCAGTTCAAATCTCTCACCCTTCACTGTGAAGTCTGTCCTGATGTCCCCAGTCGAACATACCAATGTCAAATCTGCCCCTAGAGTACAGGGTTCATACTGCTATGACAGCACCCTTGCACTGAATTCCAGAAGGCTCTGTGTGTGCACCTGTCACCCGCTTAACAGGAGCTGAGTCTTACTCCTTCCTAGATCCAGTTCCATCTTGGCAGAAGGGGCTGGCCAAAGAAATCAATGGAAGGATTTCAGATGGATATACCAGTGGAGCAACCCTGGCTGATTTCTGAGCATTTCTTATTTGTGGGGGAAGGAAGTTCCATAAAACTGGGTCCCTTGTTCTAAAGTAATTAAACTTATGAAAAGCCAAGTGTTTTGCCCCTTTGTGATAGATTCCAGAAAGAAAATAAGAAACCTGAAATGGGAGCTCAAATTCTTCTCTTTAGTGAAGCAGGAGAAAAGAAACTAATTTAGGAAGAGCAATTGTAGGGCAAAGAAGACCAAGTAGAAACCCCTCCCCTCTGCTGGCTTGCATCCAAAATGGAGGAGTCAAACAAGAGAAGCGTGAATCAAACAAATCCAAAGGTTATTGAGCCATGTACAGCCATGGTCAGCTTCCATACTAGGGTAAATCATACCTTTATTGGGGTGGGGGAAGAAAAAAAAAAGAATTACCTTATGACTCTTGACTTAATTTAAAATGTGCAGAGGTCAGTTTTTGGCTTAGGAGTTCCTCAACCTTGTATGCCAACATATAACTCAGCAGCCAAACTTAACAAGGCTGCACAATGAAGATTACAAGTTCATACAGGGTAGAGGCTCAGATCCTAAAATGCCAAAAACACAATTACGGACTCACCAGTCATTAGCTCACTGAGCACTGGTATTTAATAGCTAAAGCTTTTGTCATGCAAGCAAAGAAGGGTAGACAGGGTTATTTTATCCTCTCTGCTTGCCTGAAAGGTACATTGTTCTTGCTGGGTAATCAGGGTTACTTAAAATGCCCACAGTAGTTTCAGAGAGAATTCCCAAGTGGTTGAAGACAAAGAAGATTCAGAAATTGGATTTATTTTGTTTCCATCCTGAGCTATCCTGAGAGTAATAAAACAGAAAGGAATGAGTCTTTCTCTTTAGATCACTAGAATCAGTTACCCCTCTAAAAGAAATAAAGGAAGTGAGTTGTGAGTTGGATCCTTGAATAATGAATCTGGGAGGCTATTCACAGTAACCATTTTGAATGCACTTTTTGACTTTTTATTGTGGAAAATTTCAAGCATGGACAAAAGTATAGAGAAGAATATAACAACTCCTGGCCTGATGACACGGTATCAGCAGCTGTCAGCACATGCCCAATCTCGTTTCATCTGTACGTCTCCTCACTCCATTCCTCTCTGACCTATCTTTTTGCAGATTATTTTAAAGCAAATCCAAGATAGGAAATCATCTCAACTATATTTTACTATCTGAAACTAAAAGACTATTCTTAAATATAACTTTCCTACCACTTATCATAAAATACACAGTTGGTATACAATTATTAGTGTACTGTTAAAATTCGTTGTTCATATGGTGTGTGTGTGTCCAGAGAACCTGAAAAGAAAAAGTTGTTGTGGATAATAAAAAGTGCGTGAATAGTAGCTACCATTTGTTAAATGTTCACCAAATGCTAAATGTGTTATCCACACCATTCTGTTTATCCTTTGCAGTGGGCTCTACCCCAAGATTGTAAAGTCAGGGGTAAAGTCAGGATTTGAACTCACTTCTGCTCATCTCCATGGCCTGGGCTTGTGACCTACTATACCAGGCCTACTCTCTTATATATGGTGGTGTTTCCTAGGAGGACTTCACTCATTGAAACAAGAACCATTTGAGATATCAATAAATATCACTATGATGATATATAATGGGAGGGTAGGAATGAGAGAAGAATGGAGGAACCTTAGATTACATAGAGGAAAATGAGAGGGAGGAGGGGGGCAGAGGTATGGAAGAAGGTGGAATGAGACAGACATCATTACCCTATGTACATGTATGATTACACGAATGGTATGAACCTACATCATGCATAACCATAGAAACAAAAAGTTGTACCCCATTTATGTACAATGAATCAAAATGCAGCCTGTAAAAATAAAAATAAATTTAAAAAAATCACTATGAAAAGCATAATTAGAATCCTGCAAAACAAACAACATTGGTTTGTGCATGGTGAAGGAGTTCAATTGACTTAAACAAATATTGAAGGTTCAGTAATAGGGGAGTGCAAAGCAAATATTTCTCTAGTGGCCAAATATTCAGAGATACTTTACAATTCTCTTCTAAGGATGAGAGGTTGACATGTGAATAAGTGTTAAGAGGTGTCATTTGTCAAGAGAAATGAATCTGGATTCCAATCTTAATTTCAAAACAAACTTAGGGCTAGCTTGCATTTTGATTGTCTGAATTTATATCTGAAAAATTTTAAAGCAAGATGTTGTATTAAACTGGTAAAAGAATTTTGAAAAATTATTGAAAGAGCCAAAGCCTAAAATTTGGTTTCACCATGTACTGGGTAGTAGTGCCATTTATGTATCATGTTTACAAGGTACTCAACCCTTTGCCCACCCAGTAAATCTCTGAGTAGTGTCTGCGAGCCAGGCAACATTCAGGGGATTCTGGATACAGTGATAAGGAGAGGGAGTCTATTCCCACCCTCAAGGAGGTTAATGTCTGGTGGGCAAGGAAGATAATCAGATAGTCACACAACTAAATTTCCAATTATGAACAAACACACTGAAGAAAAAATGTGGGAGTATACAAAAAGAGGACCTGACCTGGCACTGAGGGAAGAGTTCTCAGGGAAGTGACACTTGAGCTGAGTTGTGACTATTAACCAAGTGAGGGTGAGGAAGAAAACTCCAGGTGAAGGGAACCGAGTGAGGGGTGTTTTGTACAGTAAAGAATAGTAGAATGACTATAGTCCTGGAAAGTGGGGTGCAGACGGCAAGAAGGAAGCAGGAGGTAGCCAGAGTGAGATGAGACAGGGGCCAGCAAGAATTTCAATCTCCAGCCTTATAGAGAAAAAGGATAGCACTTGATCTGTGACTTTATAAATCCCCAGCTTCAACATGAGAATGGATTAGAGGGGTTGAGAGGGAACCAAAGCAGATCAGTTGGGCAACTACTGGAGTGTCCAACAAATCAATAATGGTGGCCCTGGGGGCAACAGGTAAAGAGAACCAGATGGATAGAGAATAACTAGGAGGGAAAATAAATGGGATGCAGAAATGGAAAGATGCAGAGCAGAAAGGGAAGATGTCAGGTTCTGGCTCGCAGAAAAAAAATATTTTTTTTGACATTTGAACTAGTTTTCAGAATGCAAATGGAGGTATTTAATGGGTAGCTGAGTAAACCCAGCTGAAAGTCAGAGGGAAGGCTGGGTTGGAGATATAAATTTAAGAGTTATTTCCTGCATGTGGATGAGTTCACCTGGGGAGATGGAATGAATGAGAAGGAAAGGAGCTGAGCTTGGGCCTGGGGAAGAGCTTACTGAGCAGGCCTCTGGTCTCTTTTAGTCTGAGACCACAAGCACTAGCGATAAATTATACCAAGTGCAGGGAGGAGAGCTGGGGGCTCAGGAAACTGGGGCCCAACTCTCTGCCTTCCTGTGGACCGTGTATAGTCATGCCAAGGTTTCAGAGGACTAGCAAACATCAACCTTGTACCTTCACAATGGCCCAATGGATTCTAGGTTAAGCTTCTAATTGCTACACGATGCAATGCTCTTGTGAGTGTAAGTCTACATATTTTATTTTACAAAGGTATTTGTCACTATATCATACAAATAACAAAATTTGAAAACACACTACATTATTAGTGGAATGGCTAAATAAACTATGGTATTTCTATGGCAGAATTTTATGAAAGCTGCCAACATTTTATAAAAGACTAAAAACACATGGAAGTGTTTATAACAGGATATTTATGTCTTCTGAAAATGATTCTCAGTTTTAAAAGTAGTATTTTAATTTTAAAATTCAAACAAACATTCTTGAAAAAATTATGGGGAAAATGATGATGGGTTCATATTCTTCCTATCTTTTCTTTTCACAGGTTGTGAAGTAACCTGTTCTTTTCCCTTAGTGAATGTCTTGGACATATTTATACATCTTACAGATCTGCCTCATTCTCTGTAATGGTTATATACAGTTCCATTATAAAGATACACCATAATTTAACTCATGCCTTCTCCAAGAACATTTAGGTTGTTTTTAATTTTCTGCAACTTCAAACAATGAAGTAATGAAGACTATTTGCATACCTGTGGGAGTATTTATTTAGAATAAATTTGCATAAGTGGAAATGCCATGTCAAAAGCACAACTGTTTATAGATTTAATGACCATCTGGGTTGTTTTCTTGTCTATTCACATTTTACCCAATTCAAAACTTGATTCTTTTAAGAAGCTCATTACATATTAGAGACAACAATAATTTGGTTATACTGACCAAACCAATATTAAATATTATTGCCCAGTTGATTTTAAGTTTTGTTTGTGGTTACTTACATATTTTTATGAGTCAAATCTATGAGTCTTTTAGCTCTTGGGGTTTGTGACTTATTTGTAGGCTGATACAGATGTAAATGAAAGAACAAAATACAAACTTGCATTTTCAATATTTTAAAAATGATGTTACAATTATAGGGTAAGGAGATAAAGGGAAGGAAGAAAGGAGGGGAAAAGGAGAGAAGAGAGAAAACAAAAAGGTTAAAAATCCATTTCTAAATGATAGGTTTATGAGCAATTTTTATTTTGTATTTTCTATATTCTTATAGGAATCAGATATTACTTTGATAACACAAGTCATTAAAATATATGTTTATATATATTGGTTTTAATTCTTTTTTTTTCTCTGCCAAGAAGATACATAGAAGGAGAGATGCCCCACTGGTAGCAATGATAAAGATTTCAAGGGAATGTTGAAAAAAAACCATCTTACTTGGAGAACCTGCACATGTGTTAGATTCTGAATTGTGAACCTGTTGCCACAAACTCCTTTTTCAACCACTGAAATGACCTGGTGTCTACTATATACGTACTTGTCATGGGTGGCTTTTATGTTTTCAGTAGCCCACTACGTGTCCCTGCAGTCTGGACCAACTTAATTGAGAAAATGAGGCCCTTGTTAAAAGAAGAAACACTCCTAAATGTTAAATGAGATCTCCATTCCATTTCTCCTTATGAAGTGACACATTCTCTCGTGATTTTAAGGCTTGATCTCTTAGAACAGCTGCTCAACAACAAGTACATGAGACAGGAACATTATTCTTATGATGCTGAATGCAAAATTAGTCATTTTGTAATGAATGAAGAAATTGGTAATTTCCCACCCAGTTCTGAGACTCTTTCCATCCTATCCCCTCACACCTCTTTCCAACAGCTGCCTGGCATGGGAAATGATAAAAGTTGGCTTCTGTTATGATATCCCCTTTAAAACATGGCCAGGGACTCACGCTAATCCCTGCAGACCAGGGGTTGGTCTCCATCCTGGAGCTGTGGGTGTTCGATGCTCTTGTTGTGCAGGCAGCATGTTCCCACCTCCACCGCTATGTATACAGGGAACAACTTAAACTTGAGCAAAGGGTCCAGGAGATTTCCCCTCACCTTGTCTCCAGATAACGAAACAAAAAACCTTGACTGGCTCTCTGGACCATGCAGAAGGAAATGAGTTTCATGAACATTTTCAGTGCACAGGCCATGCACCTCCTTAGGACTCTCAGATAAATGAGCCGTTGGGCTGGCACTTGAGAGTTATATTTTATTTATTTGTATCATGCCACATCCCTTGCCACCCACCTCCAACAGGGGGGCTGAAATTCCCTGGCCAAAGTAGCACAAATTTATTTAGCAGCTCTTTATAGTACTTGTATTTTGCACTTGCCAAGAAAAGCTCTCTCACCAGCTCTGCTTGCCAAAATGCTTCTGACATGACACCTGGCAGCCTTTGGGTTGCAGATACCCTCACAGAGAAAGCTGCAAGGCAGGACAGAGGGCTTTCAACAAAGACATCAGATGTCTTTGTCTGCCCCTTGGTGGCTGGGGGCCCTGATCACTAGGCCTCTCTCAGACAACACAAATAGGTACAGTACACTTGGACTTGCTAGTCCAGGGGCGATAAAATGATTAACAAGCTCAACTCCTCAGGCTCCCCAGCCAGAGAGCTAAGAGCAACTGACCCACAGGAAACCACCCACGCAGGTGGCTTTGCTTCCTTCAACAAAGAGAGGTTCTCTTATAGTCAGTTTCTCAAGGGTAAGAGCACAGACAGGATCAAAGAGCCAAGGTGGGGTGTTGGGGTCCTGGTTCAGTGGCAGAGCGCTTGCCTAGCATGTGTGAGGCACTGGGTTCAAATCTCAGTCCCACATATAAATAAATGAATAAAATAAAGGTCTATTAACTTTTTTTTTTTAAGGAGAGCCATGAGGGATTCTGAGAGCTTGCAAGCTAGGGACAGGATGACCTTCTTACTGGCTGGCTGCTCACAAGGCAGGTACAAGAAGATGATGGAAAGAATAATTTCCATTGGAGTGGAATTGGAACTTGGTTCCCTATTTAGCAATAAAATCAATCTCTCCCCAACTCCCCTGCTTTTTGATAGTATTAGGGATTCCACCCAGGACTCCAAGCATGCTAGTCAAGTGCTCTACCACTGATCTATGCCCTTAACCCCTTTAAAGAAAAAAGTCTTATTTTTTAAAAATAAGATCTCCCAGGCTGGCAGCAAACCTGTGATCCTCCTGCCTCAGTCTCCCAAGTATCTAGGATTACAGGCATGAGCCACCATGCCCTGCTCTCAATAAGATCATCATCACAATCAGGGTCACTGTGGAGTGGGGATTGGCAGGCCAGATGGAGAAGATGGATCCCCCCAGGTTTGTGGTAGAATCCACACATGGCACCAATACCGACGAATGGACTCATGGAGTGAACCCTATTAAACACTGGAAGGCATGTAGCTCTAGGTAAATGCTGGCCATTTATCACATTAACATTATTATTGTTAAGTGGATAAATGCTGTGGCTCTCCTCCACAGAGAGCTAAGATGCATAATTGGGCTGCTGATACAAATACACAGAGAGGATGTGTAGGATGAACTGGTCCAGAGAGCTAATGCACAATGTGAAGATTGTAGTTAATAATAGGGGCTTTTGCTAAATTGGGTCTTAGCTGCTCTTGTGAAAAATAGTAACCATGTGAGATGATAGATAAGTGAATTTGCTTTACTATGGTAACCATTTTACTGTCTGTATGTATCCCAGAACATCATGTCGTAAATCTCAAATATACCCAATAACATTTGTTTAAAAAATACATGAAATGAAGGGTAATAAGACATCTTGGCCTGCTGACCTGTGGCTGGTTTCTTCTAATGGAAACCAGTTGGGGTGGGGTGGCTACTTCTGGCTATAGGGGCACAGACCCTGTGAGCACTGAGGCTGGTTCCCTGAACACATTTGGTTGACTGAAAATAGTAGTGTCCTTGCTTTGCCAAGATTGGAACTTCCCTTTGGTTTGGAAAAAAGAAGCAGGGTTAAGTTGCAGCCATTTGCTGTCTAGACACGTGGCCTTGTATAGCATGAAAAGGGGTGAGTACGTTGCGAGGGGGTGATAAGGAATGCTTTACAACAGGAAGGAGAAGAGTTTATAGGACCAAGCTCCAGAGGGGATGTGCAGGCTGTTTTTGGCGATGAGCTAAACACAAACCTTTGCCAGCATTAGTAATGCCTTATGCAACATTGGGGAGCAAGGGAGGCAGCCTTCCGACCTGAACCAGGACTCTGGCCACTTCAGCAGGTCTCATCTGGTTACCTGTTATCCCCATCAGAGATTAAACCTGAGCCATCTAAACAGAAATCTCTGAATAGCCCAAGAGGACACCTGTAGTTCAGAACCACTCCCAGGTCCTTGGAACGAAATACGTACTTTGCAGTTTAGCTCTGGATTATAGTTTGGTATTCTTTTGTTCTCTGTTTGGCTTTAAAAGTCTTGCTTACCCTAAATAGATTACAGACTCCAAGGTCAGGCCAGGAGTATTCCTCAGGTCATCTCCAGGACACTACTCACAGGCTGGACACCGGACAGCAACATACACCTGAGTTGCTTTTCAGGGAAATTGATTGATTTCCTACTAATGCTGGACTCATAATCATAGCAAAATGTACAAAAGACATTGAATTTTCTCCTAAGAAATTCCCTCTGGGAGAAATTCTCCTTTGGAAGAACATAATAATAACTTCCTGAGTAGTCACCCTGTACCCAGCACTTAGTTCTGCAACCAAAGAAAACAGTTTTCCCCAAACAGCCATTTAGTTGTTCATTCCTTAAATTTTTGAGTATTCATATGAAGGGACACCCTCTTAAGAATGTTTCCAATTTTGTCATAATATTCTTCTTAATAAAAGTAATCTTGTCAATGTGCAAGTAAGTGTAAGCTACCATAACCTCCTAAAATCTTAAAAGGAAATAGAATTCACAAATCAGGGGAAATTTCATTTTTTTTAGCTTTTGTTTCATGTTTTTAGTTTAGAAAGCATTACCTGGTCTGTAAGCAAAAGTAGCAGATGAAGAGACTTTTTGAAAGAGGACTAAGAAAGAGCCTTCTTGACTAAAATGCTAGACTAATTTTTTATTGGTATACAATAGGGGGATTCACTGTGACATATTCATACTGCACATAATTTGGTCAGTTTTGTTCCCCAGTACCTCCCTTTTCCTCCTCTCTTCTCTCTCCCTGGACCCCTTCCCCTACTCTATAGGTCTTCCTGCTATTTCATGGGATGCTCACTTCCTTTTTTCCTTTCTTCTCTCTAGCTTCTACATGTGAAAGAAAATATACAACTCTTGGCTTTCTGAGCCTGGCTTATTTTACTTAGCATGATGTTCTCTAGTTCTGCCCATTTTCCTGCAAATTGCATGATTCTATTCTTTTTTATAGCTGAGTAAAATTCCCCTGTGTGTGTGTGTGTGTGTTGTATGCAGTGCATTTTCACATTTTATTTATCAACTCATCTATTGACAGGTACTTTGACAATTGTGAATTGTGCCGCTAAAAAACGTGGGTATGCATGTATCACTACAGTATGCTAACTTTAACTTCTTTTGGATAAATACCAAGGAGAGTTATTAGATAGGTCATATGGTGGTTCCATTCCTAGTCTTTTGAGGAATCTCCACACTGATTTCCACAGTGGTTGTACTAATTTATAATCCCTCCAAAAGTGTGTAAGTGTCCCTTTTCCCCACATCCCCACCAGTGCTAGACTAATCTTGACCCAATAAATAATGGCTATTTCAGTTTGGTTAATTTCCCCAGTACCTCAAGTTTCTCCATTAAAATATCAAGGTTGCAAGATGATAGACTTTAAAAAGTCACCAACCCTGAATTTCATTCCATAAGAAACCTGCACAGCAACATTAGATATTTACATACATATTACAGATGAAACTAAAGACCTTTCACAAATATAAAGTTTAAAGTAGCAGTAATAATGGGGTATATTTTATGTGTGCTGGGAACCAGGGTCCACGGTGCTGACCTTATCTGCTAACAAAGCCAGAGTGACCAAATCTGGGGCAGAGTAAATCCATTTGCTTGGCCAAGAATAGATATACAACACAGTCAGACAGGCCAAGGGCACATTCTCAACCATGTTCATGTTTGTACAGAGTGAAAAAGCGCTCATTTACCTCCCTCACTCAGCTTCCTTACCCCTTCTGCAAGTGACGGGGGGGGGGGGGGGGGGGGGGTCACTCAACTAACTGCTTTCATCTGTCTGACTTCAAGACGCAATGCGGTGTGAAGTTAAAGGCACAAACTGCCAGAATTTGAGTCTTGGCCTTGCTATTTATTAGCTTTGTGACCTTCGGTAAGTTACTTAACCACGTCATGCTTATTTCCTCATCAAGAAGTGTAGAAAAGGACAGTTCCTGTCTCTTAGGTGTGATGAGTGATTTAATGTGAATTGCTTAGAATAGTGTCTGGAAAGCCATAAAGTGCTATAGATATCTTAGTCATCATTTCCTCGTCGACATTTTCATTTCTTATGAAATTCTTGTGGTTTTCAGAAGAATCGAAATCAATAAATAGTACAAGCAAACTTTGTAAAATCTAGAGAACTATGGTAAGCTTTTGAGTTTGGGGCAGGTAGGCCTATTGTATTATTAAGTGATATTACTTCTCTCTGGGTCATAGAGCCAGGAGCCAAAAAAACAGGTTCATCAAATAGTGCCTGGGTCTGGCATCAGTACCCAGAGCAATGAGAAAAAAAAAGCCTCAAAAAACCAAAAAACAAAAAACATCTCCAGAAATGGTTAAATCCCATCAGTCACAACACCTTTTTCTACTTCAGCCTTCTTTATTGAGGTCAAATTCTGAAACATTAAAATAAAGGAATTAAAATCTCTGGTATCAGCAATCCAGGTTGGTTCAGTAAGAAAAGGTTGGTTTCAACTGAGGTTCACCCAGTTCATCCTGACCTGTGAAATGACAGCTTGTGCGCCACCAGAGACCTGTTCTTTTAGGCAAGGTAAGTTGGAAGCAGTCACTGACTCAGGTTGCTGTTGCCAACACCACTATGGATGCAGAATTTTATTCCCATTTCTGGAGACTTTTGATTTTCAAGAAGTAAAACAAAACTTTTGGGAAGTAAAACATTATTCGCACTTCACAACATAATCATATAAAATTTGGCAGTAGAGCCAGTCCTCATTTTCCGCCTTCTCCTTGCCTCATTACTTGGGACATAAACCAACAGTGGACACTGGTTTGACACACTCAAAGGCGTGATGAACCCCAGATCCTGCAAGGCCACTTGGGGAGATGCTGTTTTCGATCTGTTACTGTTACACACGGTGCTGTGATAAATGAGGCTATCTTTTGGATGTGTCCAAATCTTAATTTTTTTATCATGTGTTATCACAAATGAGCAATCAACTCCAGGTCTCGTGTTCATGTTTAAGAATTTCTATTAATGTCACTGCACAGGTGTTTGCCTTTCTTTACCAGAGAAAGTCAACACAAGTTACAGGGATCCTGGGAGGAGGCAAGCAGAGAACATGAATTCCAAAATCCTCAAAATCCTGACTTGGGTTGTTAGCATTTGATTCTTATTTTCCCAACTAAAATATGATCTCCCTTAATATCATGCTAAGTGAAGTAAGCCAATCCCAAAAAACCAAAGGCCAAATGTTTTCTCTACTAAGTGGATGCTGATCCAAAATGGGGGTGGGGGGGAGGAGAATGGAGGAACTTTGGATAGGGTGGTGGGGAGGGGAGGAGGTATGGGGGTGGGAGAGATGGTGGAATAACATGGACATTATTACTCTAAGTGGGTGTACGATTGTGTGAATGGTGTGACTGTATGGTGTATAGCCAGAGATATGAAAAGTTGTGAAAAAAATAAAAAATAAAAATATAAAATATGATCTCTCTGATGAGAGGTGCCTCATTATTTTTATTCCTCTGCATTTTAGGTTACCTGTGGTGCCTAAATAGTGTTTTCCACACAGGAGACCCCAATAAATGGCTGTTGATCTGAAGAGTAACCCCCCTCTCTGACCATTGGGAATTGGTTTGGTCTGATACCCCAGAGAAGTTGGATCAGGAAGGAGGTGCAGAGAACTAATGGGAACATGGGTGGGCTCTGGCTTTCACTGGGACCCATGATGAAACTACCATTGCCTATCGGGGCCTTCTGCTTTGAGGATGGCCCAAGACCAGGGTAGCACCCCGGGAACTTCAGTTGCTCTGAATATACTCTGAAGTCTACCTTATTCCAGGCATTGATTCTTCAAGATTAGTCAAGAATCAAACCAATATCAAGACAGGCCAGAAAGGAAAATTTTCATTGCTTGGTGACTCCCGTTCAAGGTTGTCTTACAGGTGAGAACAACCTTTGTTGCTTTAAAAGAAGGGCATTAAAATTCCACCAACTGCCTCAACAGGATTAACATGGATTTAACTGGCTACTATAGGACACAGTGAATTCTTGGAGTGGCTCCTGTCATTAGACAGTGACTGACTGTGAGCAGAGGGCACAGAGGAGCCAGCCAGGCTGGCTGAGTGCAGCTGGGCAGCAGGTTGGCATCTCTCTGCACACAAACCTTCTGACGGACACTGATCTTTCCCCCTTCTCAAAGGCACCATGGGTTCTGGTGGGGGCAATGAACAAACTGGAACTCTGTAGTTGTCTGGTACACTGTCCAGCAAATTAGTCAAAGGGCAAGAATACTTTGCCCTGAGTCAGAAAGCAAAATGTCTGACTTCAGCTTCTCCACCTCTTTGACGCTTGGTTTCTTCATCTATAAGAAGATAGGATGTGACCAGTTGATAATCCCCTCCCCTCTTCTTAACAATAGACAATTACTCCTAATTATATTTACAATCAGATGTCTTCTCTCCACTGATCTGACATGGTTCCCATTCAGCCTCATTCCCCATCTCTACTTCTCTCTTCTCTGTGCTGATGGTTTTCTGAAATACAATTCTGATCTTGTCTCCTGGATGTATAGGGCTATCAGTGGCTTCCATGGGGCCAATAGCAAACCACCATCAGCCTGGGCTTCCCCTCCAGCCTGTCTCCTTCCACACAACTCTCCAGCTTACTGTCAGATGCTAAACCTCCCATGTGCCCCTTGACCCCTCCACATGTCTTCCATGGGCTAGAACAGCACTACCCAAAGTGTGCTCCACAGACTGCTTCTTGTCTGCTATGGGCCTGCAGTGAGGAAAGTAGAAAAACTGAGTGTTCATAAACATGTATAACCTTATGACAGTAAAAATTTTACATCTGTTGAAATCTGTAAATGAAAATTTGGGCTTTGATTTATATGCCTTTTCAAATTTCATTTTCCCAATAATTTATTCTTACTCATTTTATAAAAGTATTGGTCCTAAGCAGATTGCAAAAAAAAAAAAAAAAAAATCACAACCATTGGGTCACCACTTGAGAGAGCCAGAGGAGCTCTGCCTTACGCCTTTCTCCTATTTCTTTCCTGGGCTGATGACTTCCATCTCCACTGAAGCTTCTCTGTCTCTGAAGCCTGCAGCCCTTCCTAGAACAGGCTGATGTTTCTGTGCT
The DNA here is from genome assembly GCF_902686445.1 of Sciurus carolinensis. Lineage (NCBI taxonomy): Eukaryota > Metazoa > Chordata > Mammalia > Rodentia > Sciuridae > Sciurus > Sciurus carolinensis. Next base: position 161,086,683 of record NC_062214.1, on the reverse strand, counting down.
CCAAAGCTATTTGGTGCATACTTCTAATGACCGCATTTATTGTACTGACTGTTCTTCCTGTGTTGATTTCAGCTCTCTCAACCAGGAAAAGGTGCCTGGCCAAAGTGCTAAGTGGTAATTTAAGTGTTGACTGAACTGAATAAATGCTGTTTCTTCCCCTTGACTTTGGATGCATTCCCTCTATCCACATACCCCTTGAACATGAAAATCTTTTCATCCTGTGTATCTCCCTTCAGGATCTCCTTAGTGTTCTCTACAAGATGGGTAAGAAGGCAATGAGGAAGAAAGGGTGAGGTTGCTCTCTGCATTTTGTGGGAAATCTCTTTGGTCACCCATCCGATCGCATGGTTTCTTCTCGAGCTCTCAATGTGGTTCTACAGCTAATCTAAGAAAATTGGGCTTGTAGGTACAACAACCAGTGACTAATATGTGTGGCTGGTGATTAACCATCCTTACAGCAATGTCGTATTATAAACCAGACAAGACAAATCGCCCCTGTACACCTTGCACGAAATTGAAAGGTCAGTTCAGGAAGAAAAGGAGTGATGAGGTTCCTGAAGTACTTCATCAAGTTGAAAAGCTCATTCGATATACTTTTTAAAGGCCTTTCATGGAAAACTCCAAAAGCCAGAAGGGATGGAATATTACATAGGAAACCATTAAACTACTAGCAAATTTCTTCAAGTCCAAGGCCAAGAACACAAAATTAATTTCTTTTTGAAAGTTGAGAAACCAGAAGTTTTCCTGGGAATCATCTAGTTCCCTGCATTTTGCAGAGAAGGTAGTTTGAGAACAGAGTTCCAGAACCTTGGCCTCTTGGGTTCTATTGTAGGTTTTCCCTCTGAGGCTACAGAAAAATTCTCTCCCCCCTTTCTCTGCTTCAAAGCTCTTTCTTTAAAAAGAGGTCCTATGACCACAGCCCAGTTACAGGTGAAGTGTATAAAATTCTGGCCCAGAGCTCCATGAAGAATTCTGATTCATGGAGCCAGGAAGCCAGACTCACTGAGTATCCAGAAAACTCACTACGCAAGCCACAAAATCAGAACAAGTGAATAGAGAAGAGATTAGTTCTTATTCAAATTAAGAAGAAAAGAATCAACCAATTTGAAAAAAAAAAAACTTACTGAAATTCAAGATCTGAAGAAAAGTACATTATTTTGAAAGCAAAATGTTCCAACTGACTGATTTAGGAAATGTACCAGCAGTTGAGTTCCACTCACTCAGATAAACCCATTTCACTCTGAATTTTATCGTCATTCCAAACAATGCTTCCCTGGAATGGCCTAGATCCCATCGACACAGAAGTGACCTCAGAATTTTTACGTGGCACGTTGCTGGCCAGAAAGGCAGTGCTATTCCTTCTCTTGTAACTTTCCACTGATGCAAATGGAGACATGAATGTCAGGAGGCAGTAGTGACAGGTCTGTGTGGGCAGACAATCCTGTACCACGGCAGGGACGTGCTTTCTCTTCTGCAAGAATCATTTCTACCCTCTTACTGGCGCACACCAGGAGATGGCTGAGAGCCTTTGTAGTATATGCCATAAAAGAGCCAAGACAGCTTCCAAGCCATTGTTCTGGGGATGCCTTTTCTTCCTTATGCAGTTCCGGAGGCAGGAAGCTTCCTCCACTGTGCCAGGAATCCTTTGGGCAGGACTTGCTACCTGAGAGGTTCTGCCTGTTGTGAGATGGGAGTTGCCCCAGGTTGACTCTTGGGTGGTCAGAGGTGGTGCCCATGGCTTTCCCTCCTAGCTGCCCACAGAGCAGCATTCAGAAGGAGGCAGCTCTTTACCCTGAACAACAGTCACCTGACCAGTGCCGGCTCTCAGGTGCACCCAGCCAGAGTTGGATAAATTGACTTCTTAACCAAATGAAGACAGTTAACTAACCCATCTGTTGATGTCAAGGGAAACATACTTGGTTTGGGAAAGGGGAGAAGGGATGGATATTACAAACACAGGCTCCAACTGAGTCACAAAACCAGAGTAAGATGAGAGCTTCCTGAGTGGTGACTAAGTTTCCAGGCGAGTTGGAGGCGACTAAGCACAATCCTGTTTAAGTCTCTAACCACTTCTAAGTGTCTCCTGTGTAGGCTCCTCCTCCTCCACCCTCCCTTGAAGGGTGGGAGGTTCTTTAGGGCTTGTTCTGGGGCCTTGCCTAGGTTTACTTCCAGCACTCCTACTAGACCATGTGGCACCTTTGTGCAATTACAAAAAGGCATCCCTTTCTCAAGACCATGTAACTGCCATCTGCCAGAAAAGCCAGGTCATTATGCAACTCTCCGATGAGCTGGCGGGGCCGCGCTCCTGCCCGGCAGTGCTCCCTCTGCGCTGTTGCCCTGCTCGGTTCTCTACCTGTGCAGTTGAATCCCATGAGCTCAAGCATTACCCCACACAGCTGGCTCCCAAATCTGAACCTCTACCCTGGCTCTTCCCTCTGGAGGTTCAGACCTGCATTCCTAGCCACATTTTCTAGTAGCTACTGGGCTTGTTTCAATCTTTCAAATTAGAAAGAATGAAAACTGAACTTTACTCAATGCTGTCTTAGCACGGTTAACCCCTTTGCAGTTCTGAGATCGCCTTCCCTGGACCAACTTTAATGCCTCTCCTTGGTCTCCATCAAGTTCATCACAGGGTCCTCTCAGCTTTTCCTCCCTGTACACTCCCATTCTTCTTCTCCTTTCTCTGTCCACTGTCAATGGCTTGCTTTAGGCGGTGGCTATTTCTCACCTGATCTATGGCAAGATCTCCTATTTTAACTCCTGGTTTCTGGGCTTGCTCTTCTGCACTCTAACAGACTATACTTGTTTCCTGCTAGTCTCTTTCTCAAAAAAATGTCTCATGGCTTCGAATAACAGGCATATAAAACCCAAACTTCCTAGTTCACAACAAAACTTTCCATGTTCTCACTCCAACTTCCTTCAACTGTCACTTCCGTCCTCTTCCTTCCTAGGCTACCATCCTGGTTCCCTTGAGTCACACCTCATCTTCACAATTCCCTGGCACAGAAAGCTTTCCTGCATCCATACTTCTGTCCCTAAAGGCATTTCAGCCTTTCTGGTACTGTGTCCTATACTGTCAACTTATGTGTGTTTGGAACTCCCAAAAGACTAAATCCTTGAGGGCAAAGATCCAGTTTTATCTATCTTTTGATCTTCAAAGGTGAACACAATACGAAGCAGGTACTCAGGATCTGCTTGACCTGGTAACTGCATGGTGGAGAAGTTTCCCTCATGGTCAGACAAAGCCCATAGGCAACTTAACTCTGGTCTAGCCTGAATTTTGCAAAGCATCAGCCAAGCAGGGGCAAATGAGTACACTGCAGAATGCCAAGTACAGGATGAAGGGCACTGTCCAAACCAAAAGCGTACAGTCAAACCACAAACACATATTTATGCCATAACTCAAAACCTCATCAAATGCAATTCCTGGAAACTGCAAGCTCTGGCACCTTGGAGGATTCAGGGGCCTCTTTCTGGGGTCTGTTCTGCCTCTGCACAGCTCTCCAGATCCTGCACTGGCTCAGTCCATCACCCATGCCAAGAATGCATTACAGGGGCTGGGTGTGTAGTTCAGTGGTAGAGGGCCTGCCTGGCATGCATGAATCATTGGGTTCACTCCCCAGCACCTCAGAGAAAAACAAAAATCCTTTGCAAAAAAAATAAAAATGCATCACAAGAATAAGAACATTAATCAGAATAATGCTCACCTCGGGTAAGGTGAGAACGAGACTTGGAATTGAGTGAGGATAAGTGAGATGCTTATAAATTTAGCTAGTAGCATTGTCTTCAGCAAATAATAACAAACAAACAAAGCAAAACCTTACTCTGAGTTCTGACTGAGTGAAATAGTGTCCTCGATCTTTGCTTGTCAAGAAATCTTTACAGGGATAAGAAACCTCAGGAAGAAAGACTATTCATAAGGAGGTCTCACTTACATTACTGGGCCTCATTTGTGAGATAAGCTCAACTACCTTGTCAGCATTTTCATCTTACCCTGTGTAACACTGGGACATCAAACCTACTCTTAACTAAGATCAGATTACTTGGTTTCTGGCAAAGAAACAACCTTGAGCACAAATCTACAGAGACAAAACTGGAAAAGACCTAACTGACTTTGCTTCCCCGACAGAGGGAAATGCAAGTATCTGCACGTACCACTGCTCTCCAGCATCCTCCTCAGCAGGAGACTGACTTAACATAAAGAAAGGAAGTGTTTTCAAATCCTGCTGATCACACATTTTATCAACTGTCTAGACGGTAACTTCTACTTCTCTTTCAGTGTCACTTAGATGGCCATAATAATATTGGTAACCAAGTCATCCTTTATTACTCTGCCTGGAGAGGAAACAATTGCTTCATCCCTATCTAGGGCGGAACAAAGCTCCAAGCCCTGTGTCGCCTTGAGTCTAAGATCCATGCGGGCTTCCTCCCCTGGAATGCCTCTGAAGCAGGAAGTTCCTTAAAACAAATGACAAAAAAAAAAACCAAAAAACCAAAAACACACACACACACAAACCCCAAAACAATACCCCCCCCAAAAAAATTGCCAGCTGCCAGTGCTGTTAGTCTTAACAAACTAAAAATAAATTTTATAATCCACTCTAAGCAAAGAGAGTGGTTTTTAACATACATTCCTCTTGTCGAGTACTATTTTAAAGATGGGGGGGCCAATGAGAAGCTATACTCCATTTATGTATGATGTGTCAAAATGCATTCTACTGTTATGTATAACTAATTAGAACAAATTAAAAAATAATAATAAAAAATTTTAAAAAGATTTTAAAAATGATTAGGGAACCAGAGGGGAAAGATTTATTCTTTAACTGCTTCATTGAGGAATGACTGACATACAAAGAGCTGTAGGCAGTTAATGTATACAATTTGATGTGTTTGGAGAGAAATATACATCCAGGGAATCATCACTATCATCCACACAAACAACTCATTCACCATCTCCAAACATTTCCTCTGACTTCTTCTGTTCCCTTTTATGATAGGAGCACCCAACAGAAGATGTACCCTCTTAGCAAAATTTTAAGCATACCATACAGTTTTGTTAATCATAGACCACCCCTTATCATACAATATATTTCTAGAACTTATTTACCTTAAATAACTGAAACTATGTAACTCTGACCAACACCTTCCCACTTGATCCTCCCTTTGTCCCCCATAATCACAATCCTACCCTCGGCGTCTATGAGTTTGACTATTTTAGGTTCCACATATCCACTAGATCATGCAGTATTTGTCTTTGTCTGGCTTATTTCATTGAATAAAATGGTCCCCGGATCCCATCTGCACTGCCATGAGTGCCCAGAGTTCCTTCTTTTTGAAAACTAAGAAATATTTTACAACAAAATTTTCTCCACCTGACTGCCTGCTGATGGGCTCTGAAGTTGTCCCCTGAGTTAGCTATTGTGAATACTGCTGCAATGAGCATGGGGCACAGGTGTCTTAGTCGACCTGCTTCTACGATAACAGAATACCTGAGACGAGGTGGTTTAGAAAGGATGAAAGTTTACTTGGTTCATGTTTCTGGAGGCTGAAAGCCCAAGACTGAATGGATACATCTGGCAGTGGCCTTGTGCTGTACTGTAACCCAGCAGAAAGCGGGAGGGAAATGCGGCCTATGCAGAAGAGATGAAATACCAGGGTGGCCTTGCTTTATGGTGATCATCCATAAACGATGACCTTAAGAGCTGTGTTAATCCCTCTTCATGACCTAAGCATCTCTTGACGGTTCCATCACCTTTCAAGCTGTCCCTTTGGAGACCATATTTCAGTAAGAGTTTTAGAGGGGACAAACCATGTCTCAACCATAGCAGCAGACATCTCTTCAAGATGTCAATTTCAATTCTTTGGATACTCATACCCAGAAGCGGGACTGCTGGCCCATATAGCAGATCTGTTTCTAAAGTTTTTGAGGAAACTTCATATTGGTTGCTTAGTGGCTGCATCAATTTACATTTCTACCAACAGTGTATAAAGGTTGTCTGTTCTCCATGTCCTTGCCAACATATGTTGTCCTTTGTTTGTTTGTTTGTTTATTGGTAAATTGTGAGGGTCAATAAGGAGGGGGCTAGGGAAGAATAGAGGTACTTTGGATTAGGTAGGGGTTGAAGGGAGGGGAGGGGTCTGGGGGTAGGAATGATAGTAGAATGAATCAGACATTATGACCCTATTTGCATATATGATTACATGACCAGTGTGATTCTACACCATGTACGACCAGAAGAATGAGAAGTTATACTCCATATATGTATGATGTGTCAAAATGCATTCCACTGTCATGTATAACTAATTAGAAAAACAAAAGAATATTTTCATGTAAAGTTTCTATTTGAACCAAATTCATTACAATTTTCTAGCTACCAATTAGCTTATTGATTCCTATTTTTCATGACTCAGGTTCAACACTGATAACATCTTAGTATTCCATTATGTGTGAATGAAAAATATCTGAAAGATAATAACACGGATTCTGTTTCTGCAAACAACATAGTGAGCTTTTCTGGAGGATTTGTTAACGAAATTAGGAGACTATTGTATGCTGGACCTAAAGATCACTCCTTAGAAAGGAGATAATCTTGACCCTTATTTCATAAATTTGTCATAATCATTTAAGAGAACACAATAATAAAAAAAATTGTGAGGTGATATCTGTGGTTTCGATTTGCATTTTCCTGATAATTAGTGATGCTGAGCACCTTTTTTTCTTTTTCTTTTTTTTTTATTTTTGGTACTGGGGATTGAACTCACAGGCACTCGACCACTGAGCCACATCCCCAGCCCGATTTTGTACTTTATTTAGAGACAGGGTCTCACTGAGTTGCTTAGCTCTTTACTTTTACTGAGGCTGGCTTTGAACTCGCGATCCTCCTGCCTCAGCCTCCAGAGTCACTGGGATTACAGGTGTGCTGACCATATACCTGTTGAACATCTGTGTGTCTTCTTTAGAGAAATGTCTATTCCATTCCTTTGCCCATTTTATTTTAATTTGGTTATTTGTCGTTCATTTATATATATATATATATATATTTTTTTTTTTTTTTTTTTTTTTTTTTGCTATTGAGTTGTGGGGGTTTCTTATGTATTTTGGATATTAATTCCTTCTCAGATGATGTGATCTGAAAATATCTCCTCTCATTCCACAGGCTGCCTTTTCATTGTGTGGATTGCTTCCTTTGCTGTGTAGAAAACTTGACTTGAGATAGTCCTTTCCATGTATTTATTTTTGCTCTTGTCACCTGTGCTTTTGGCGTCATAGGGAAGATTTTTAATGAGGAAATTTAGGGTACATACATATACATTTACCTTCAAAGAACAGAGAGTCTGCAACGATTCCATTACAAGATACCAGTGCTTTATAAGAGGCTCTTGGAAGGCCACTGCCTATAGGAACTCTCTTACTAAAATAAGATCAAACTGTTTCATTAAATGTTCAGGAAGATCCACAGTGTGACAAAAGGCAAGAAGAGGTACTCAGCCTCCCTCTTCTTAGAGTTTCTTTTTTTTCTTTTCTTTGAGAATAGGGAGCTAAGGGCAATTGCTTGAGAACCTCTCCCGTCCTTCACTGAAGTCAATGAAGAGAAACTATTGAGAAGCGTGAAGCGGGTGGGATTGGCTAAAGAAGAAAGAAGGTTGAGCTTTCTAGAGAGAGTTCACCCCAGAGCCCAGGCATTAAAACTTGGCTCATGAGGGGCTGGCATGGCAAAAAGAACCCACAATCCCTAATGAGCATGGATGGTGACACCATTTAACCCACACGTACTTCAGTCTGGCTGGAACACTGCCGTGGCCCCACTGATTTGAGACCTGAGGCTCAGTGCAGGGAAGCTACGCACTCTGGAGTACCATAGTAGTGTGGAGAAATTCCATGAGGAAAGACAATATTCTTGACATTTCTCTGAGCGCTCAGATTTTCCAGTGGATTTCCTTGAGCACAGTCTTTCTGTCATCCAGCCCGCAGAGGAATAGCTCAAGGTTTCCAATGTGAGATGGAAAAACTCACTGCGGTTAGAAAACTTGCACTGCCCTCATTTTTTCTCAGAGACCCACATGGAACCTACTGAAATATAAAACTGAACCAGATCTGGTAGATGCTGATTTGAAGCTGAAGGACTTTGGGGGTTTTGGAGGAAGTGAATTAGTAGCCAGAGTCAAATACAACCTGTGGAACACTCCTTGCTGGTCTGGCCTGGGGCTCTTTGTCTTTCTTTTTAAGTGAATTTTAGTTATATAGATAAGTAAGGTCCATAAGGTTACACTGGACAACTGGAGGATCCCATTGGTCCCCATTCAGAAGGTATGATTTTGAGACTTCAGGTAACACACTGCTATAGACTGAATGTTTATGTACTCCCCAAATTCACATGTTAAAACTGAATCTCCAACATGATGGTACTTGTAGTACTTTGAGTGGTGACCATGTCATGAGGGCAGGTTCCTCACATATGGGATTAGTGTCCCCATAACAGAGTAGGCCCTCACCAAATACCGACTCTACTAGTGCCTTGACCTTAGATTTCCTACTCTCTAGAACAGGGAGAAATAAATTTCTGTTGTTTACAAGTCAACCTATGGTATTATGTCAAAGTACCCTGAATGGACTAAGGAATAATTCAGACATTAGACAACGAAAGAAGGAAAGAGTGAGATTTTTGTCTGTCTTCACTTTCTTTAGCTCCATGAAGTAGAACTACAAATAATGTACTCACTTATTTCCTTCCACGTAATCTTTACAATTGATAATTACTTTTTTCTTCGTTATGTGTTTATACTAGATCACATGTCTCCTATGGACAGGGAGCTGGGCTCTTTTGGTCACTATTATATCCCCAGGAACAGAGCAAGTCTCAATTGTTCATTAAATGGCTGACTGAAAGGATAAATAAATGTATGTAAACTCATAAATTTACAAGTACAGATAAATTTAAAATCCTGTAAACATAATTAGGCCTCTGAATCTGCATTCTGCATCTGTGGATTACATCAATCATGGGTTAGAAATATTTGTGGAAAAAACTGGGTCTATATTGAACAAATACAGACATCTTTTCCTTATTCCCTAAAACATAAAATAACTTTGTACATAGTATTTATACTACATCAGGCACTCTAAATAAATCAAAGATGCTTTAAACTCTATGAGAGGATATGCAGAGATCACATGCAAATCTACCCCATTTTGTGTGAGTTTTGATATCCACGGGGGTAGAGGGTCCTGGAACCAATCCCAATGGATATCAAAGGATGACTCTATATTAAAGTACCACATAAAGGAAATATAAAATAAGGAACTTGGGAAAGGCAATTTCCCCTAATGCCTCTTTGAAACTAAGACAGTAACTGATGCTGAAAAAAATTTTTTAAATGGTTTAACTGGGTGTGGTGACACTCAACCCTGTAACTCCAGTAACTCAGGAGGCTGAGGCAGGAGAATTGCAAGTTTGAGGCCAGTCTGAACATCTTAGTGAGATACCGTCTCAAAATATAAAAAGGGCTGGGGATGTAGCTCAGTGATAAAGTGTTCCTGGGTTCAATTTGCAATAACAACAACAACAAAAAAGGTTTAGTAACTAAATATTTAATTCATGGACTAGAGGAGAATAGCCCATGAAAGGAGAAAGTTGGAGGAGTTCGCCTCCTGCAAAGGACCTCTCTCACCTGGTAAAAACACCCATTTTCCTTTGGCTCCATCTCACAGGAAAAATAAAATAAAATACAGACACCTCTTCATAGGGTGACTGTAAATGTACTATCCAAAATGGGGCCCTCAGAGTGAAAGGGTCTATTCAGAAGGGGTACAGGAGCAAACTGGGACTTCTCTGTGCGGACTACTACATGGGGTCTCTCCTACCTCTTTACCAAGTGAGTTCATCAAAGCTTATTCAACATTAAAGCTGTTTCTTAACTTCTTCTGTTGCTCTTTATTGACTTATCTTGAAACTCTGATAAGTTTTTATCCTGTGAATTAATTCTTACAAAGAAAGTCTCTTGAGCCTCTGGTAAGTGTTTGGTTCTAGGGTTAACACAAAGTACAGGCACTGGCATGTAGCTCTATGTGAAAGTATGTGCTTAGCATGTGTGAAGCCCTGGGTTTGGTCCCCAGCACCAAAACAACCAAAACCAAAAACACCAAGTACAGCACTGGTCACTCTTCCTGAATAATATATCAAATAAGAAATTGCAAAAACACTCTGCCTGGTAAGCCCCTGACTCTACCTCTTTGGTCTCATGAAAACTGTATAAACATATACAATAGCTTCAGCAAATTAAGCAAAGCACACAGCCTCTCTGATGCACTTAGAGGCGCAGCACTTTTCTAACAGATTCACTTCCTTGGGTGGCGCCCAGCACTACCATTACACTCCGCCTTCCTGGCCATAAAACACTTCGGTTTTTTCCCAATCTTGCTGCCAAAGCTGAAATGCCAAGAAATGCTGGGAACCTGGCCTGTGATTATACACACTTCATATTTTACAGGAATAAGCTGCAGAGAACAGAGTTTTACTTCTTAAATGGCAGTGGAACAGATAGAACACTCGGGCTACGTGGACAGCCTGAGCATTTGCTTAGGAGAAACAAAGACCTCACAGATTTGCCCAGTCTGTGGGCACCTTCCTGGCATGGATGGAAGACCTTGGATAACCTTTCTCATTCATTTCTGTTTTGTTATTTTTTAACCTTTTGAATTACTCAACCAGATTCTTACGGGAAAAAAAAAAAAATCCCTAGCACACATATAAATCAGACACAAGGAAGCTCTGACAGGTTTGAACCTGTCTGTCTGCAGATGAGAAAACAAGACTTCAACGTCCTGCAGGACAATGTGTTGGGTCCCCTTCTCGGTGTGGCGGTGAAGTGGACAGCCCCACAGCATTCAGATTTCTGGTTTGCTTTTGCCAACATTTGGTTAGGTTCGTACATGAACTGCAATGCCACAGTATGTTTTTCTCCACTCCATTCTCAGTGTGAGAGCTTTTAATAAAGGCCTGCTTCCCATCTTTCCTTCCTCCCTGTCCTTCGTTGTCTTCCTTCTTTCAAGAATCGACACAAGAGCCACAGGTCTCTTAAGATGGGCTCATGATGTTAAAACTTATTTCTATATAGGGTGAATTTCACGAATCAGTGTCATTTGCTTTCCTTGATTGCTGGGTCTCACTGGGTGAACTTGGGAAGGGCCAGTGTCTCCCTGCTGGATTCAACTAAAATTCCATAGTCTCTCTTGCTTCATTTGTAAAATTGGGGCTGGGACTGCTGTTCCCAGAGGACAGAAACCAGCTTTTGATCTCCCAACGCTGCCTGGTCTGGTGCCTCAAGAAGACCCCATTGAATGAGCAAGCCGCTTCTGCCCGACACTAGTTACCACACACCATGCTGCTACTCTTTCATCCAGTTCAAAAAAACAACAGATACAATAGCTTGACATGTAGTGCGGGAAGAAATCTCTTTTTGGAACTATGGCACCACAGTAAATGTTCATAAGCCTGTTGCATGAACCTAAAAATCTGCACAGCTTCTCTAACGAGAGATGACAGAATTCTTAAAATGCTTGAACTCTCATTGACAGACCCTTGAAAGAAAAGGTGGCGCACCTAGTACCTTTTTATATGGGTATAGAGCTCACCTCTCTAAAGACAGGAAAAATCACCATTCCTCGAGTATAGAATATACCACCATTTGTTTTTCAACAAAAAATGAATTCCAACCCAGCTTTGAACTAAGCCTAGAGGAATTGGAAGACTGGGAACAGAGGTATCAGGAGGATTTAGCTTTCACTGTAATTATCCCAGAGCAATTAAAATTCATCCCTTTGGTTGTCATGTGTTTACATCAACTTGCATTTTAACATTAAAGGGATACTGTTCTGGTCAACGAAGAGACCTTGTTTCTACCAATCTTCCTGTCACTTATCTCGTGCCAGTGAATTCTCCTGGACTAAATAGTGTTCAGCTCAGCTGCTACATATAAAACAGAAATGAAGGGAAGAAATGAGAAATATTGCTCTGCCCTGTGCCAGATACTGAGGGATACCAAATAAAAACAAACAAGAAGAGAAAAACTCAGCATGCAGTCCTAATGTAGCCGTGACCAATGAGAGAAAAAGCATCAATCTCCTGACTTTTAAGTGTGCATCCCCTTGGACACATTTCCTCCCTATCTGCTGGTCTACTTAGGCCCTACTGACCACTCCTCATCCACTGCCCATCCCCCACTCCTTTGGCTTAATATGTTTTAAAAAACAATTGTCCTCAAATATCATAAAAGGAACACATTCTCACCACAATCAGTGAGACAAGGTAAGGATATACAAGGGAAATTTAATAGCCATTCATCTCATCCCAAATTGCTTTGTTTTTGTTCTACAACTTTCTCCAAACACATGTCTATGAATGGGCTTCTACTACCACTTTTTAAAATCTTTTTTCACTTTTATTTATTTACTTTTTGGTACTGGGGATTGAACTCAGAGGCACTTTACCACTGAGTCACACCCTCAGTCCATTTTATTTTGTCTTTTGAGACAGGGGCTCAGTAAATTGCTGAAGCTGGTCTCAAACTTGTAATCCTCCTGCCTCAGCCTCCTGAATTAGAGGTTACAGGTGTGCTCTACTATACTAGGCTACTGTTTTGTACTGTCTTTATTTTTTAAAGGATTAAAATGAGTTCACACATTACTCTTTAACATAGATATTTTTCCCACTAAATTACCAACTAGAAACAAACCACTCAAGTCAATAAACTTAGGTTTATTCTTTCTTTTGATGTAAAATGTGGATCATTCTTTTAATGGTTGCATGATACTCAAAAATGTTGGCAGAGATTACAGTCTCTTGAGATCCACATAAAAGGAAACTCTGACCACCTATTCTGAGATTATCACACCAACAATTAACCTCCTGCCATGCTTGCTACCCTAGATTTATTATCAAAAGTATGCAATTGAAAGAATAAGTGTTACTTGGGAGACGCAGTGTGAGCTGCTAACACCATGACTCACACTAGTTTAGTTAACCAACTGCTAGTTAAGATAGCCATGTATAGCAAAAAGAACCAATAAAAATAAATAAATAAATACTAAAAAAAAAAAAAAAAAAAGGCCTGACTTCCTAAGAAAGGAAGAATAAAACAAGTGAACTGGGTATCAATGCAAGGATCTAGAATGCATAATGACATGGATGATTTATGATTGTGCAGAAATCAGTGATTGTGAAAAGACAGCCAGATTGCACAATATTAGGCAGATGGCATTTCCTTCTTTGATAGGAAAAACTGACTGAGAGACTCAGACTACCTTCAAATATCTGAAAGGCCTTCCTGAAGAAGAAATTTACTTCTTTTTCAATGTGCCCTTAGAGATGGCCCAGAGTCAGTTAATGGAAGCTACTGAGAAATACTGCTCAAGTTAACCCAAAGGAGAAATTCCCAATAGTCACAGGTGCCTAAAAGTGATGGAAATAAGCTCTATTTTGCTTGGAGGTATTTAAGTATTAGAAAATTGACCACTCAGCAGAATGTTAAATAATGCTTTGAAAGAGGAGGGGTATATAATGTTGAACTCCCTTCCAACCTTGAGGTTCTAGAATTTGATCTTGGGGCAAAGCAAATTCCCATGCAGATGCTGGGAATGGTCCAGAAGAGTGACTCTGCAGAGAAAGGGCATGTTCACATGGGCACTCTGGCAGCTGGAGGAGTAGGGCCAAGAAAAGACAGAGACACAAAAGATCTGGCAGTCAGACTGCCCCCTTCCCATCATCTGTCCCACCACACACCTCTGGAACCAGTCTCCCAGGACACTGTCCTCCAGGGAGTGGGGCAGTTTGCTTGTCAGGTTTCTGTGACTTCTTTTTGCAATCAAATCTTGAAATTTGTCATATATGAGCATTTTTGCCAAATGGTAATAGAGCACTTGTACCAATCTATATTTCTGCTTAGGAAGTTTACTGAAAAAATTTGACATTTGCAGACAGAGGGAAAAGCTATCAAATGATAAACTATAACAACAATACTATTGCATTCTATTTGGTTATTTCTCCAGCTAGACCTAAGGACTGGGATCCAGGAAATGAATTTGGTCTCAACAAACCTCAAAGCACAGCTCTGAGACTAATGTATGTGGCTCAATGATCTGAAAGAATGACAAGGTCTAGGTGTAATCCTTAGGTGTTCTCTCAAGTCTGTCCACTGTGTGCTCAACTTCAGTAAGTGCTGTTCACAGGCATGAAATCATTTCGAGGTAGATTTTACACTTCAAACCAAGTAGCTGCAAAGTGCCTTGCTCAGATGAACTGAAAGCATTAGATAACTGAATATATGTAAGAATGATTGACTGTTATGGACTGAAGGCTTGTGGATCAGCAGAATTCATAAGCTGAAGTCCTACCCCTGATGTGATGGTATTTGGAGGTGGTGCCTTTGAGAGATAATTAGGGTTAGATGAGGTCCCTCTGTGATGGGGAGGGCAGGAGAACTTGTGCTCTCTCTCCCCACTAACCACGTGAGGACACAGAAAAGGCAGACACCTGCAAGCCAGGATGAAAACCCTCACCAGGAACCAAATTGACTAACACCTAGACCATGGACTTCCAGACTCCAGAATAATGGAAATTTTTTTCCTGTTGTTTAAGGCACCCAGCCTATTGGTTATGGTATCCCAAGTTGATGAGGATGATGGCTTTGGGACCTCTATAGGATTGGAATTCACAGACAAGGAGTGGTCCCAGCCCAGATATCAAGGCTTGATATAACTTATGACAGCAGGTAACCTGCTTCTGACATTATGATGATCAAAAACACAATATCAGATATGAATCACTTTGTGAAATAGTATTTTTAATTATTAAAAAGACAACATGTGTTCAATATATCATGTTTGAAAAGTATCAAAAGGAAAGTAAAAACAATCTACATTGCCTTACATACCAGTTCCCACTGGCGGTAGCTTGTGAGTATCCTCCTGGAACTGATTCTCCTACAGATGGAAAATGTGCCTGAGGCTCAGGAGGGGTCTTGTTTTGTGTAGTTTCTTTTGACCAATACTCTTGTGGTCCATTTCATACTTATGAGGATGCTAATGAGAAGTGGTTTTATGTTCAGGACCCTCCAAAATTTCATTGTGGACATTCACATTCTATCAGCACAGAAGCACTTGTTGCTTTTGGGAGGGGGTTAGTTTAAAGGAACACCAGGAAACTTTCTAGGATAATGGAAATGTTCTTTATATTACAGAGTGTTGATTACACAGTTGTGTGTGTATATTAAAATCTATCAAACTGTGCTCTTAAGGTCTACGGAGAGAGGTGTACTGAAAAGATAAACACAACCATCATTAGAATGTGTGCTTTGATGCTTCTTCCAATAGTGATAGCAGACAGAATGTTCAAAACGTGAATCTTGCTGAGTCTGTACAACATACCAAGCCCCAGGCTAAAGAATTTATATGCGCCTCTCATTTCATTCCTGCAAATGCCTGTAGGTGTACATTTCTAGGATCCTCTATTTTATCAATGAAGAAACAAAGGCTTAGTGAGGTTAAGTAACTTGTTCAAGATACCCCAACTGGGGAGTGGCAGACGTAGACTGGGACCCAGCTCTTATCTAGGACGCCAGTCTTAGAAGTTGTATAGACATGTGTGCCTTTGATCAGCAGCAATATCTCCATGGATCTGTTCTAGGGAAAGAATCAAAGACTGATCCAAAGAGATATGTACAAGTATATAAATGATTCATTACTAATAATAGTAAATCAACTTAAATGCACAATAACTTATGTAGGTTCATATGATAGAGCGCTTCTAAATCAATGTTAAATTTTTAAAAAATGTAAAAAGAGACAATAGAAATAATTTTATGATAAGCCAAAATGGTCATGAAACATTAAGTGAAAAAAATCAGGTTAAAAAGCTTATAGTCAGTAGCTGGAGCTGAGGCTCAGTGATAGAGCACTTGCCTGGCATGTGTGAGGCCCTGGGTTCAATACTCGGCACCTCATATAAATAAATAAAAGATCCATTGACAACTAAAAAAATATATTTAAAAAAAGCATATAGTCATGTGTATGAATGATGGGGCTTCCCAAAACCTCAAGTGTCCTTACCTATAAGATAAGAATAGCATGACATGCCTTGTACAATGGCCATAAGAAACGAGATCAAATAGGTAAAAGCTCCTTACAGAGTGGTTTATCCTTACAAGATAAATGCTTAATACATGTAGCTGGCATTCAATACTGTAGAATCAAGGCAAGAGAGCTTGGGCCATCTCCCACCATCCTGCCCCAGTCCACCCTGCGCCAGCCTACTGTCTTTTTGCTTCTTAATGACAATGCTGAGCTCACTCCCCTCCCAAGGGCTTCCCCTAGAATGCACTACTGTCAGCTATTCTTGCAGTGCCTCCTCTCATCCTTAGGTCTTTGCTCATCTATCCAAGTGTCCTTTATCAGAGCTTTTCTTAATCCTCCCTTTAAAATTGTAAAATATCTTTCCCAAATTTTATTTCCCCCTTATCAAACTTTTTCTTCACAGAGCTTATCACTCCAACATTTGACTTATTTACTATTTCTGTTTGTCTGACTACTTGTGTTGAAATTTAAGCTCCTTGAGGGTAGGGGTTTCTGTTGTATTTTCCCAGAGCTTATGTGCCTGGTACATAGTAGGTTTTCAACAAACATTCGTTAAAGGCATGAATGAACACCTGAAGCTTGAGGGCAAGGGCCTGTCCTTATTCTCCTTTTACTCCACAGGAGTCTGATATAAAGCACAGTATTGCATAGGCTTTTTATGTCATTTGCTAAACTTACAATTCAATCACTTCTGACAAATGGTGATGTTAGTCTAATACATAAAAGCTCAATTGACTGTATTTTTATTGCTGAACAAATAAATTCAAGATTGTAATTATAATGAAGCAATAGGTTGCTTGGTCAGTTTGGTGGGATGAAGAACAAAACTGGTGGTCTAATTTCATTAGCCACTGAAATACCATTAACACTTCTATCAATTAGTTCCAAATAACCACAGCCTTTATGGATGTGAAAGTGCACTCACTGATGAGGCAGGCCAGGATCACCAATTTGATTTCAGACATGAAGTACAATCAAAGTGTTCCCAAGCTTATGTTTTCTCCTGCTATTAAGCTGGGTCTTGTGAGAACCTGCATGACTAGGATTAAGTCTTCAGGATATTCCAATGGTTTGCAAAGGTTCTTGAATCTCCTCTCAAATTCATTATCAAAAATTTATTTCAAGGGGCTGGGAGATAGCTCAGTTAGTAGAGTGCTTGCCTTGTAAGCACAAGGCCCTGGGTTCGATCCCCAGCACCCCCCCCCCAAATTTTTTTTGTTTCAATACTAGAAGAAGTAAATTCAAAATGAGGTCAACTGCTCCTTTCCAAAACTAAGACACAGCTGAAATTTAAACAAAATGCAAGAGTAAAATCTTTGGGTATACAACCTGTCCCATATGTTCCAGGGCTTTCTAAGAAAATCACTACAAGGATTAATGATAAATAATGTTAAGTATATTAACCACATGTAATTTCAAAATATTGCTAAAATATAAAGAAAATGATTTGATTTGAAAAAAATAAAAAGGAGAATGGCCTTCAAAGAGTTGAATTTTAAAAGCTAAAACTACCATTTATCTGAAGAATTCCTCATTCTAGAGGCAGAGTCTTAAGGAGAATTTGAGTCCAAACCTATGCTATAAAGAAAACCCAAATCAGCTGATTTCATGATTGTGAAGAATCTCTTATCTTGATGTGGCATGTTTCAAAGAGCTTGCATATTTTCACCTCCATCTGATGTGGGTTTTACAAACACTCTACAGGAATGTCATACCAATGGTGCCCCAACTGCACAGGTGGGCAAACAGGCTCAGAGCATTCAGCAACCTGCCTAGATCCCCAGAATCCGGGCTGTGTCCAGCACCCAGGTCTTTTGAAAATCATACACAGTATTCTTTTAGCAGAAAGAAGACATATTGTCTTTTGAACTTTCTTTAAAATAAGTGAACTTTTTTGCTCTTTTATAGCATTATGTTTTTAACCGAATTTCAGTTTGGGGACATTTTTTCTAAATGATACAGTATATATCAGTTGCTTTTTTAACCCTTGAACAAAATCTAGGCAGACTTCTAATGGTTCTCCAGGGTTCTGACCTTGACTTTC
The DNA here is from genome assembly GCF_902686445.1 of Sciurus carolinensis. Classification (NCBI taxonomy): domain Eukaryota; kingdom Metazoa; phylum Chordata; class Mammalia; order Rodentia; family Sciuridae; genus Sciurus; species Sciurus carolinensis. Next base: position 161,068,513 of record NC_062214.1, on the reverse strand, counting down.
TGTTCCATTTAAGACATTCATTTTGGTGATCTCATTGCTTGTGACTGGAACTAATGGCTACATCCTGATGACTTCTGAATATTTAATTCCAGTCTATCCTCTTCCTTGGCCTTCAGACTCATATCCACCTGCCCAATATTGTCATCTCCACTGGAATATGTCTCATGAGTACAACATATAACATTTCTAAAACTCATCTTCCTTTTTAGCCTAGATTTCTTCCTGGGCTCATAATCTCTCCTAGCTAATGAATGACACCCCCTCCATCCAACCTCCCAGCTGAAGTAAAAAAGAATCTTTGAAGAATTTTCAGCAGGTTGCTTGACATGAGTGGACTTATGTTTTACATGTATGGGGGGATGGTGGCATACGTGGCCACGTGGATGATGGGTGACAGGGAGGGAGAGGGTTCATTTGAAGTAGATGCAATGTTCCAGGTAAGAAGATAATAAGAACCTGAAATAAATCAGTGGGGAAGGGCTGAAAAGAAAGCATAAGTTCAAGAGATGGTGGACCCAGAGGTGAAGGAAAAGCCCAGGAGTCATTCCAAGATGTTCTTCTTTATTTGCTACATAAAGCCCAAACTCTGTGGAAGGGAATTTGTGTCTGATACTATGAGTTTCCCATGACAGCACTTATCCCCCTTCTTAATAACAGGATCCTGATTTTACTTGGAACACTGTCACTTGTAATATTATATTTCTTAGTCTTCACTTTAGCTAGATATGGCCATGTGACCAAGTTCTGGCAAATTCCATGGTAAGTATTATGTGGAATTTCAGCTTCTTAAAGGAAGTTGACTCCATTGGGAAGATGCCCTTTGGCCCTTCTTACTGCCTGGAATCATCAGAGATGACTCCTGGAGCTTCTACAACCAAATTAGACCAGGAAGTGGCCTTGAAGGTGACAGGACAAATAACATAGAAAGCTGGGTCCTAGATGCCTCTAAAGAACTTCCATGGACTGCCTCCCACTAGATTTTTCACATGAGAGAGAAATATGTTTCTATCTGGTTCAAGTTACTGTCTTTTTAATGTTTCCTCTGATATGCAATGGTGCCAAATCCTAAGTGCTACAGAATTCAAACATTTCAAGAATGATAATCCCTTCACATCCCCCCTTCCTGCTACCTCTCTAGCTGTATCTTCCACCATATCTCAGATTTTAGGCTCTACTGCTCCCAAAATTCTTGTAGTTTTCCACTCCACTCACCTATGCACCATGGACTTACACACTTCTCTGCTCTTCCAAGCTTGCCCACCCTGCCCTGCGCCTAAACATCCTTCTTTGTTCAGCTCTTAATTTTCCACACTCAAACATCACATCCTCCAGGAAGTCTACATAAACATCTTTTTGAAAAAAACTTTTATTGGTGCATTTATAGTTGTACATAATAGTGAGATTCATTGTTACATATTTCATACATGCACAAAATTTAACAACATGATTTGGCCAATTTTTATTCCCCAGTCTCTCCTTTTTCCATTCCTTCTTCTCTCCCCTATCCCCTTCCTCTATTCCACTGGTCTCCCTTCTATTTTTATGAGATTCTCTCCCACCTTCTTTTTTCCTCTCTAGATTCCATGTATGAGAGAAAACATACAACCCTTGCCTTTTCTGAGTTTGGCTTATTTTGCTTAACATAATGTTCTTAAGTTTCATCCATTTTCCTGCAAGTGACAAAATTTTATTCTTCTGTATGGCTGATTTAAACTCCACTAACTATACCACATTTCCTTTATCCATTCATCTGTTGACAGGCTGGTTCCATAACTTTGCTATGGTGAACTGTGCTATAAGGAGGAGTGATATAGCTGGATAACATGATGGCTACGTTCCTTGTCTTTTTGAGAAAACTCCACATTGATTTTCATAGTGGTTGTAATTAGAAAAGCCACCAACAATGCAAAATTGTTTTTTCCCCACCTCCCCTCCAGCATTTATTATTATTTGTATTCTTCATGGCTGCCATTCTTACTAAAGATGAAATCCCAGAAAAGCTTTGATTTGCATTTCCCTAACTTAAAAATGCTGAGCACTTTTTCATGCATTTGTTGGCCATCTGTATTTTTTCTTTTGAGAAGTTTCTCTTCAGTTGATTTTCCCATTTATGAATAGGATTTTGTGTTTTGGTGGTGTTTGAATCCTTTGTATATTCTGGATATTAATCCTGTGTCAGATGAGCGACTAGCAAAGATTTCATTCCATTCTGTGTATTCTTTCTTCATGCTCTTGTTTCCACTGTTGTGCAGAAGCTTTTTAATTTGATGCAATTCCATGTATTAATTCTTGGTATTATTTCCTGAGCTTTAGGAGTCTTGTGGAGGAAGTCTTTGCCTGCAACTATATGTTGAAGTGTTGATCCTGTTTCCTTCTAGCGGTTGCAAAGTTTCTGTTTGAATTCCTAGGTCTTTGATCCATTTCCAGTTAACTTTTATGCAGGATGACTGACAGGAATCTAGTTTCATTCTTCTACATATGGATATCCAGTTTTCCTAGCATCATTTGTTTAAAAAGTGCTTTTTTTTCCCAATGTATGTTTTTGGCATCTTTGTCAAAGAACAGATGACTATATTTGCGTGGGTTTGTCTGTGTCTTCTATTCTGTTTCACTGTACTGTGTGTTTTTAGGTCAGTACCATGCAGTTTTTGTTACTTTAGCTCTGTAGTATAATTTCAAGTTGGGTATTGTGATGCCTCTAGCATTGGTTTTCTGGCTTTAAATTGTTTTAAGCTATTATTCTAGGTCTTTTATTCTTCCAAATGAATTTTAGGACTCTTTTTTCTAGTTCTATGAAAAATATTAATATTTTTATGAGGATTGAATTGAATCCGTGTATCATTTTTGGCAATATGACCATTTTAACAATATTAATCCTGCCAATTTATGGACATGGTGGTCTTTTCATCTCCTAGAGTCTTCTCCAACTTCTTTCTTCAGTGTTCTATACTTTTCATGGTAGAGGTCTTTCACCTCCTTGGTTAGATTTATTCCTAGGTTTTTATTTATTTTTAGTTTTTTAGCTATTGTGAGTGGAATTGTTTTCCTGTTTTTTTTTCAGTGAATTCACTATTGTGTATATTTGTTTTGATATGTTGATTTTGTATCCTGTTTCTTTGCTGAATTTATTAGCTCTTGAAGTCTTCTGATGGGTCTTTTTGGAACTTCTAAGTAAAGGATCATATTATCACAAAAATGAAAGACTTCTTTTCCTATTTGTATCCGTTTTATTTTCTTCTCTAGCCTAATTGCTCTTGCTAAAATTTCAAGTACTTTATTGGAGTGGTGAGAGTAGGTATCCTTGTCTGGTTTCTGATTTTTGAGGAAATGCTTTCCGTTCTTCTTCCCTCACTAACATGTTGGCTTTGGGTTTGTTGTATGTAGCTTTTAAGATGATGAAGTGAGCTCCTTCTATCCCTCGTTTCTTCAGTATTTTATCATGAATGGGTGCTGAATTTTGTCACAGGCTTTCATTGCATTTATTGAGATAACTGTGTGATTTTTGTCCTTAATTAGTATGAAGAATTCATTTATTGATTTGCATACATTGAAGCACTCTTGCATCTCTGGTATAAAATCAACTTAGTCATGATGTACAATCTTCTTAATGTGTTGTTGAATACAATTTGTTAATATTTTATTAGGGAGTTTTGCATCTGAGTTTATCAGGAATATTGGTCTGTAGTTTATTTCCCTTGATGTGTCTTTATCTGGTTTGAGTATCAAGGGTGATATTGGCTTCACTGAATGAATTTGGAAGTGCTGCACCCTTTTCTATTTCCTGGAATAATTTGAGGAGCACTGGTATTAGCTCTTCTTTATAGGTGTGGGAGAATTCAGCTGAAAATCAGTTCAGTTTCAGGTCTTTCTTTGTTGGAAGGCTTTTGTATTACTGCTTCAATCTTACTGCTTTATTGTTGGTCTGTTTATGTTTTCTGTATTCTCTGGGTTTATTTTTGATGGGTCATATGTGTCTAGAATGTATCCATTTCTTCCAGATTTGCCAATTTATTGGAGTACAAGTTTCTAATGATCCTTAGGATTACTGTGCTATCTGTGGTGATGTCTCCTTTTTCATCTCTAATTTTGTTAATTTGGGTCTTCTCTCTTTTTCTTTTGGTTAGCTTGGCTAAGGGTTTGTCAATCTTGCTTATTTTTTCAAGAGGAAACTCTTGGGTTTCACTGATCCTTTGTATTTTTGCCTGACTATCTTATGCCAATTAGTCATTCTCTCTGCTCTCCCAAAACCACATGGGCATACTGCAATTTTGGAATCCATCTGCCATTACGAGTCAATGGGCCATCCTACAGAAAGAGTCCTAAAGGGCAGACATCACATCTACTCATTTTGTATTTGCACCTCCTTAAAAAAAATGCCTGGGTACAAAGTAGCCACTCAGCCAATGTGTTCTGATCTCAACTGGATTTTCCTCACTGAAATGGAAGGAACAGTGTCGAATGCCTCAGAATGCCTGATTAACTCCTTGTGTTGGCGGTAAACTGAAGATTAAAACAAAATATTCTAATTGTGTTTTTATTTTTCTGGAGTTGGAAAACAAACTACAGATGAATTATCTTGTGAGAAAATCTACTCTAAGAAGCAATTTACTGGTTGGACATTTCTGACTGGAATTCCCTCATCTGTAAAAGATAATTTGACCCTAGGTAATTTGGGAGGTCTCATCCGACTACAATACTTTATAATTCTCTTGTTGAGTATAAACATATAGACCTGGATGCAAGGAACTCGTTGTGAGTGGATGACTCCTTTAGAGACTGGCAACATGACCAGCCTTACCTAACACTGACAGAAATTATTTACAAGGAGTGTCTAATAAAATCTTGAGGTCGGGTGAATGTGAACACTCTAGAATAATAAAATGCCAATTGTGGCAAGAGGTGCCTCTAGACTCTGGCCACCTGGCTTCCCTTAAAAGCCAACTAAACTCGCCAGGCTACTAAACTTCCCTACTATTGAGCATCTGAATTTTCTATTCCTTCTGTCTCAAATGATCTCTCTGCCCTCCTCATTAGTGACCTTAAGAGTTAGTTCCTTAAGAAGATCCCCCATTTTCCTCTAACCGGATTGGATCCATGAGGGGTTTTCGATCATTGCATTGGCCTTGTCTTCTTCATTGGACTGGCCACAGGTACACTGAAGAAGGATGTGATATAAAATTATTCTAAAGTATCATTCTAATAGTATGATCATTTATTGATATCTTTCTAATTCACTCGACCATATTCTTCACCAGGGAATATTTTTAGTTTTGCTCATCATTGTATCCATATCCTTGGCAGAGAGTGGACAGTCAATGAACCCTTATTAAATGGTCCTCAAGGGCTGGGCAAAGAAACAGAAAAGGTTGAGTTTCCCTGCAGAAAAGGGAAGACTACATTTGGGAGAAATGTCAAGTGATTCTAATAAGCCGGAAAGCTCTAAGCTTTCTATCACATCCTTGAAAAAGGAGCCAGGGATGGTGACAGCTTTCTGGTGACAGAGGAAGAGTAGTTGCTGAATGAGGCCACCACTGGCAGAGCAAAGCATGGAGAATTAAGAAGAAAGGAGACAGGAATGTGACTACAAAGTTCAGAGTTCCAGCATCAATCCTGGGGGAGTGCTCACAGCCAAAACCTGATGTGAAAGTTACTCATGTTCTGAACATTCCCATGGCTGGCACGTCCTGAATAAACAAGACCATAAAAATAACAAAGGATCACTTACAGCTGTCTTTGTAGTAAGCAGATCTAGAAAGAGTCGACCTACTTGTTAGAGTAGAAAGAATGATGTTCTAAGAGGACAGTGAAAATAGAGCTACACAAATTTTTTTCTGTAGCACTGGGAATTGAACCCAGGGCTGCTCTACCACAGAGCTATATCCCAGTCCTTTTGATTATTTTGAAGACGGGTCTCACTAAATTGCTGAGGCTGGCCTTAAACTGGCAATCCTCCTGCCTCAGCCTCCCACTTAGCTGAGATTATAGGGGTGTACCACTGCACGGGGCAAGAGCTACTAAATTTGACTATCATCTTTATCTAAAAAGATTGTTCTCACTAGCATGAATAGAAAAAATATAAATATGGTATTGAATTCTAATATAGGGGAGGTAACAGTAAGACTCCAAAATTCTAGGTTCCAATGAAAGACATTTGGGGAGTTTGAAAATCTGCTGATGAGAAATACCAAGGAGTGAGAGAGGTCCCAGGAGATGGAGTCACAGGGATGTCACCACAGTCTTCCAGAAGGAGGGAACTGCAGAGAGCAATGATTCAGGAGTTGAGAAAAAAAAAAAAAAAAAACCCACACACAAATAGATTTGGAAACATAACCCTTAGCCAAGGGAGCAATGCTCAGAGAAGCAACCCTGCTATGGGCTCACTGGGCAAAGGTCTACCCAGTTAAGTTCAGATCACCCAGGCAGTTATGTGGCCCCTCGGCCCCTGTGCCAATCTGAAGACAAAGACATGGTCAACGTTAGGCACTGGGATATCCACACAGATCCAACCATTGTGTTCAGAACCTAGTGGAACAGAAATTTGTGAGGGATACTGTTAATCTTCCCAAAGTCTAAGTTAAAAAAAAAAAAAAAAGAAAAAAAAAAAAAGAAAGGTCAAATGAGGTAGAGATTTTTCTCTCACTTTGGAGAGAAACCGAAGGTGATTTTCCTCTAAAGTTAACGAGCATTTAAGGGCATTTAAGCCTCAGAGTAGAAGATGATGTGTCAGCTCTGGCAGTTGACCTTGGTGGGGCACAGGCCTCCTCTCCATGGACGGGCTCCACATCTGGAAAATGGGAGCATGAAATGCCCCAGAAGGTGCCTGGAGCTTGATGACCACACACGCCGCCTGCCAAGTGGTCAGGCTCATGCCTGGAAAGTGTGTGTGGAGACGTGCTGTGTGTTCAAGAGTAACGTGGTAAACAAGAGCCAACGCTTCAACTACGCCCTCTATAAACCTCCTCACCCAACATTTTTCAGATGCATTCCACACTTTGTCAGAAACAGCAGATCAAGTGTGTGCTGGCCAGCTCAGGGAAGTGTGGAGTTGAATGGGTCAGCGATAGCAGAATTCTGCTTTAATATAGTTAATGAGACATGACAGAAAATGGCGCCTGTAGGCTTGAAAGTGGGCTTCCTGCCTCTATGTCTCCCTAAATTTTCTGTAGGGCTTGATTCTGGAAAAAACCCTGTGCCATGAGGAAATTATTCGTGAGCACTGTCTGGGCTCCCAGTCTGCCAACAAGCCCAGCATGCAGGAATGAGCAGTCTTTTTTTCCCTGGACAAAGCCAACTTCCCTGGTTGCCAGCTTTCTAGACCATTCTCCTTGGTTTCTGAGAAATGGGAGGCTCTAGACCTTCCCACCAAAAGATAAAGGGATGGACCCATCTCCTGTTGTATCTCCACAAAATACGAGCTGATGTATTCAAGAGTCAGGATCAGAACACAAGCTGATGAGTACATCAGTGTGACTGGCCTGTGACCCACCCCCACAGGTGCAGATTTGTGTCAGAAGGAGCCTAAGGTACTACCTTCAAGGTCCCTTTTAACAATGATTTACAATAGGTACTATCTTGTAACTTGATGGACAATAAACACCTCCTCTTTCCCCAGAAGAAAAGTTCAAAATAAACCAGCTATTTGGATAGGTCAGAGGCATCTTCTGGAGAGATCATGTTGGTTCTGATCAAGGCTGTCTTGGGACATGCATGATAAGTGAGGTTGTCTGATGCTTCCAAGTTTCTCACTGGGTTCCTGTATCAAATTCCTACCCTCTGTGACCCAAATGTACCCTTGACTATGTGTGAATTCCCAGGACTTGGCTTGCAAAGGCTTTGCCCTGAAGACTCTGCTCCCAGCCAATAGACTGAATGGAATTAAATTATCCTGTGAAATAAATCCACGGGACAAAAATAGCATTTGAATCTAACCTAATTAAATGTGCTCCCTTCAAAGTCAGTCATATCAGTCACAGCCCGAATATGGGATTCAAGTCCAAGAGTAAATTAAAATCAATTCTCAGAATTGAACCACAGGTACCATGAATTGAAATAAAACCTCAAGATGCAGACTGATACTGCTTCGCCAGAAACTACATCAGTTACAACATTCATCATCTGTATTTCAAGACAAATGAAATAGAAGTAGAGATATGCAGCATGGGAGAGAAAGTTTGCTGCCTTCAGCAATACAGTACAGAGCTTACCTAAAGCCCCTGAGTACCCACAAAAACTTGAGTTTAGGCCATACTATTTATCCCCAGTCTGCAGTATTTCCATGAATTAAAGTTGTCCTAGCACTGAAAGGGGAATCAGAAACCAGCTCTCTAGTGGTGTCCTCAATCTCCACATCTCTCCTGAGAAGACAGGGTAGGGTATCCCAATGGTTAGAAATATGATTTAAATTCTGGTTTCACTCTTGGTTAATTGCCTGATTATTAATTAAGCCTTCCCAAGACTCAATTATTCATCTAAACAAAGTGACCAATGTTGTTGTTATATAACAATATTGTTGGGAGCATTATGGGAGATATAGTGGTAAAGTATTGGTAATGGTAATGAATATTCAGTTGAGCTTTCATTGATAATATTATTTTGATTTATAACAGAAGTCCCTGGTGGGCAGGGAAGTCATTACTCTTAAGAATTAAATGTGGACAAGCACTCTTTGGGGGTAAACAGAGCAGAGATGGATGGACATGCCAGGGAGAGGAGAACAAAGCCGAACTCACTGCCCTGAGTGTGAGACCACTTCAGAATCTGTGGTCTGTGATAAAGGGGCCGCGCCTACATGGTCAGGCGCCCTGCATCCCACCAGACCTGTTATACCTGCTTTGCTTTCCCACTTTTTTCTAGTCTTACTGCTTATTCTCTTCCTATTTTGACCTCCCAAGGCATTTAAGAATATTTGTGGCTTTTAAAGCTCTCTTTATACTTTCATAGTACTGTCAATATTTCTGTGAGATCACAAAAGGAACGATGTTCAGCAAGGCTAATAAATGGAAGATTCTTTATTTCAGCATATACAAAGTGTGAAAGAAAATTTTTGTCAAAGGAAAGCAGCAACTGTATCTCAAGAGAAAAAAATACACATGTAGCAACTTAGTTATAATGTGATTGAAAGAGTAGGAAGATATCAACAACAGAAAAAAACGAAATTTGAATAAAAAGTGTCTAACACTATTACATTTCCCACCCTCCCCAACATTCTCTTTGACTAAAGTTTCCTTTGCTATCCACTGAGTTCTAACAAAATCAATCAGATTTTGAGCCCATTCAAATTATGGTATATTGGGATAAAAAGATTGTGTGTTATGAAATGGAATCAAATCCTCTTTGGGAGGGGGCTGCAAGTGATAAATATCATCACATAGGACACTGCTCATCAGCAGGTCACCTCTTGGTTGCTGACTGGCAATTCCATTCCCTTTGACTGTGACTGTTATTACAGCAACTTAAACTAGACCCACAGTGTCCAATTTATGCTTTTTTTTTTTTCTTGTACCGTTATTTAACCCAGGAGCACTAACTGTTGAGCAAGGCTGTTTTTTATTTTTTATTTTGAGACAGGGTCTCACTAAGTTGCTGAGGCTGGCTTTGAATTTGTGATTCCCCTGCCTTAGCCTCCCAAGTCATTAGAATCACAGGTGTGGGCCACCAGGCCTGGAAGTTCGTGCATTTTTAAAGTAGAATGGATCCACATTAACCAATTCACTTGAGATGTTCAAATGAAATAAGAAAGACTAATATGTGTTCAGCACCTTACATGGCTGGGCTGTAACAGGATTTTAGGAAAATCCCACTGAACCAATCCATGAATAATCTCTTCTTAGCCTCTCTGGCCCATTTTGTGAATATCAAATGGGCCAAGTTTGAGTTTGGAGGCAGGGTCCATCACTATGTTACTCATGTATTCTAATAAATATTTGGACCTTTGGTGAATTTAACTCCAAAAAGACTTTGCTTGATTATCTTGAGAAATGGATGGATCAAGCAGGGAGACGGGGCAGGGAATGAACCAGGAGCAGGGAAATCAGTGACCCAAACTCACCGATAGATGATTCCCTTCTCATGTAGGAACATGAGTGCAGAAATGATCTCCGCAGCATAGAATCGAGCCCGCGCTTCATCAAAACGCCGGGACTTCTGGATGTGGAACATCAAGTCTCCGCCATTCACAAACTCCATCACGAAAAACAGACGGTCCTGGGTAAAAACAGAAGGTGTAGCAATTAGCCTAGAGTTCAATCATGTTGTCTTGGGGTGTGGCAAGGAGAGGAGAGACTGTCAAGGGAAGTACTCCATGACCCTCCTGACAGCTGTCAGGGACAGAGGTGGGTCTGGATGGTTGGATCCCTCACGGAGGGGTGATGGCTGGACCCCCTTCAGGCAATTCCATACAAAATCGAATTTCCATCAGTAACAAGTAGAGAAGGCACCAGGAGCCCTTGGTTCTGGCTGTGATTCTGCACCTTAAAGGCCAAGTAAGAGAACAGAGTGACGTAAATGAAAAGGCAGATGTCTCCATCTGAGTGTGGGGGGTTAACCATAGAAATGAAGGATATCCAACAGGCATTTTAGTCCTCCTAAGTGGGTAGAGAACAAAAAAAGGGAAAACCCTTTAGATAAATCAGTCAAACAGAGGTCTAATGATGGTCTCTGAGGAGTCTCCACTGAGAAAGTCCCTTCGTCCATCAGAAGATCCGGAGTCAGAAGTGGGAGTGTAACATGAATGGGGGCCATCCTTACTGCAGGGACTCTCTCCCCCCTGGTGAAACAGATGCCTAAAAAGTTACCTGTGCAGATCCTAGGTGCAAAGTAAGTGGTATAACAGGTGCTGTACAGAGTTAGATCACCTATCAAAAGAAACGTGTACATCTCAATTAAAGAGGATGGCTGTGATGTACGGTATCAAAGGTTTTGATTCAAGGGTCTCAGTGATCAAGAGGTTCCTCCCTTCTCCCTCCCTCATGAACATCTGTGAAGTTCCTGGTGACGTGGTGCTGAATGAAGTGCTGGGGACCCAACAGAGAGAACCACAGACATAAAGCAGATGCAGTTCTACCTAGAGAAAGCCTGGTGCAAGAAATACATGGTATTTTCTTTTAAAAAAGTTATACAAAAAAGCAAATCTAGGGGCTGGGGTTGTGGCTCAGTGGTACAGTGCTTGTGTGAGGCATGTGTGAGGCACTGGGTTTGATCCTCAGCACCACATAAAAAATACATAAATAAAACAAAGGTATTGTGTCCATTTACAACTAAAAAATATGTATTTTAAAAAATTTTTAATTTTCTTTTATTTTTACAGACTGCATTTTGATTCATTGTACACAAATGGGGTACAAATTTTCATTTCTATGTTTGTGCACAATGTAGATTCATGCCATTCGTGTAATCATACATGTACATAGGTAATGATGTCCGTCTCAGTCCACCATCTTTCATACCCCTGCCCCCACCTCATTTCCCTCTACGTAACCTAAAATCCCTTCATTCTTCTCTCTCCCCCATCCCCCATCCCCATTATATATCATCATCCACTTATCAAGGAAAACATTTGATCTTTGGTTTTTGGGGATTGGCTTATTATTATTATTTTTTAAAAAATCAAATCTAGACATTCTGGTAAAGAAAAACAAAGGGCAAGCAGAGAAAGCAGTGACATCTGGTCACCTGAGTGGGGGTCAGGGAAGGGTTCTGAGCAAGTGACCTGTGAGTCAAAGCCTGCAGGGTCGAGTGCCATTCATTCACAGGCTGGGATGCCTTTTGGCGGGGGTGGGATGTAGGAGGAGGTCGCTATGTGGGAAATTGGTACTTTACCAAAGGCTGTGTATTCCAAGCTCCTCTTTATTTGGGGTTCTAAGTGCCACCAACTTTGCTGGGCAGGTTGCCACACATTCCCAGTTGAACAATGGGCAGGGAGACGTGCGTGCTCTGGCTCACCTCTCATTGCATCACTGTGTAATCAAGCAGATCCCTATCAGAAGGCAGTGTGACTTGTGACCTCCTTGTCCCTATTTTAACTAATACCTGAATTAGAAGGGGAAAAAATCCCCTGTGCTTATTAAATATATCTATCTCTACTAATAACAAGCAAAAATTTAAAAGTGAAGGGGGAATAGCAAGATTTCCCCAAACCAAAACCACTCCCACCACCAACACAACTCTTCAGATTGGCCAACATAAGCCAAATGGGAAACAATATAAATATAGCAAGCTGTCTGACTAAGCTGGAGGCCCTCGTTTGAGTGTGAACCACAAGGGGAGAGGCAGAACTGGGTGGGACAGGCTCTGATGAGCAATGGCTACCCTGTATTTCTCTATGGGAAGGACTCGGGTGCAAGGAGCAGGTTAGTGGTGGGCGGGGGGAGGGTAAGCACACACTGGAGACACCTCCCAAAGCTCCATTTGCACAAGAAGTTTTTAAGCTACCATGGTGTTTATTTGGAAGAGTAGCTGCCGGGGGCCTGACGAAGAATAAGGTGGAAAAGAAACCCCAAAGCATCCCTGGGCGAGTAGGTCAGCCTTTGACATTTTGTTAACTAGCCTGTTCACCTTTGTCGTGGATGTGACTGACAGCCACACAGCCTCCACTTCCTCTGAACATCTGATTACTGGAACTGGGTCAGTAGGTGAATGGCCACACTTAGGCTGCCACAGTTTGCATCCTTGGCAAGGGTTTCTAAGGCAGTAGGCATCAAAAAACATAAGGGCACTCCAAAGGAAATTTTATCCACTTCCATTGCACAAATGCATGTGTGTGTGCGTGCACGCACGCACGCACACACACAAACACAATTTTTTTTTTTTTTTTTGGTATCTAAAGTTCTAAATGTCAGATTCTGGGCTAAACACTGTCTGGGGGAGAAAATGCTGCCCTCTGGTCTTGCTCATTCTCCTCCATCTCAGATCCACCTACAGCCCTGGAGGCAGATTCTCAGATAACACCCATAACTTTGCACCCTCACCCTGCCACACAGCAAGGTAAGAAGGGGTCACAAGCTTCAGAACTGCAAAAATATAGATCAATCATTCTGTGTCTTTTCAGTCAGTCTCATTTCGTACCTCCTGTCTGGCACCACCTAGAACAGAAGGTACAATTCACAGCCCTGGGGCTACAATCAACCCTTGAAGCAGGCAGGAAGGGGAAACAAACAGGCCCCAAGATGCAATAAGGATTTAATGAAAAGGAATGAGCCATCCTATCAAAGACCTCAAGTAATATCACAAGGCAGAAAAACAAAAATATACCTATCAACTAGCAACATGATTTTTGCTGCAAGGAAACCCTCTATTTACTTGCACTTCCATTCACCCTATTTTAAAAAGTCTGCTGCAGAGGAGGAAAAGATTTACCAGCAATTTCTTGAAGATTCTTATTGCAGAGAAGGAAATAAATGACAAAAATTTCCAGTGCTCAGAAAAGAAGATCTACTTATCACTAGGTGGGGGAGGTGAGTGAGGGGCCATCAGCTGAAATAAAATTTTATTAAGCATGTCATCGCTGCCTTCTAGCAAGTGTGCAATAAATGGTAGTTGATGGTGCTACTGCTGGTGGCTCTAATGAAGATCTTTTCAGTTTTAAAAAAAAAAAGATCATAAATGTGAGTGTGCCAACTGACTTCAGTTAAAACCAAAGATGCAGATATGCATAGAAAGGACCAAAAATAAAACCTATGGAGTAAAAGAAGTCAGTTTTGGGTTGTGGGGATCTGGGGTGACATTTATTTCTTCATACTTTTCATTTCCTCTCAAGGTTTCTCTGATGAATTTATTACTCTTATCATCAGAAGCCAGGGTCACATGTGCTTCCTTCATGATTTCCTTATTTTGATCTGAAAGATGGAAGATATTGGGAAAATGTGGCTTTAAAGTTGTCTTAGCAGTTATTTAGGAAGCGGAGATCAGAAAGTGGCTACAAAAACAGGGACCTTCACATCTTGTTGTACATTATTAAGGGACACTAGTGATGACCCTTTCCCTACCAAGGGCCTTCCTATTGCCTGAAGTAACCAGGCCATCAGGTCTGTTGGAATGGTATACAAAATGAGAGTGGATTGGCTCTCGTTTGGGTCCCAGGAGTCCAGGGGATCTGAGTTCTAGTACATAGGCTGCATAGTACCTACTGCAGTTTTTAGAGGCTGTTTATACTTCCTTAAAGTTTCCTGGCAAGAACAATTGCTTAATGGGCACACACAGTCTGCCAGGGCCTAAGTATCTTGAAACCGAGGAGAGCCCACACCTGCTCACAGACATAGGGACAGAGTGCATTACCCAGCATGTAAGTGCAATGGAAGGGTCAGAGGGCATCATGGGGACACCCAGCAGAACATCTGAGCAGACTGGAGGCTGGGGTAGGATATGGGGGAAGCTTCTGAGAAGAACTGATTCCCTAGGCTTGAAGATGAGGATACAAAACAGGTCAGAATGGGGACTGAAGGAGAAGGTGCAGAGAGGCACCGACACCTGAAGCTAAGGTCTGAGGCGGAGTGCAGGGACTGCACAGCTGTCAGGTGCCGAGGTGGCCAGTGTGAGGTCTCTCACTGTCACTGTACTGCTATTTTCATAATCAAGCATTTGTGGAAGAAGCCAAAGGCCAGTTAGGGGTGTTTTACTCGACCCCATCCCAGGTCACCCACAACTGAGAGCTACACGACTTCAGCTCTATTAATAAACATGATCACTCACCTACTGGTCTCCATTAGAATTTTAAGGCCAGTGCCTGGGGTGAAACAGGTGGCAACTATGGGATCTGGCTTGTAAAAGACTCCAGTAAGTGTTGGAACATGCCGCATGTAATAAAACGACGTCAGCCACAAAAACACATCACTCCAGCAAAATTTTACTCCTTTGTCACTAACTCCATTGACCTACAGGAAACCTTTCACATTTAGTGGATGCCTTTTACAAAGCAGACACCTACACTTGAAGTTCTGGAAGGGGGGAGAAGATAACTTTCACCCATAACTCCACTCACCATCTGTACTATTTAAGAACTAGTATCACTGATTACTTGCCAAATGCTAAATGATGCTTTACCAATTCAACAGTGAGGCAACTAGATGAAGCATTTTTTGGAAATCCTGCATTAGGGAGGTACCATATGCTGGATTAAGATAGATGTGAGTCACTTCTGGGGCAAGTTAACATTCTAAATCCAACCCTAGGCAGAGATGGCATAGGAGGCCTCTTTCTGTATTTAAACTTATGTACATAGTCATTCTAGGTTTTCTAAAGTCCAAGTTTCCTAGAAACTGAGCTTAACATCTGTACAGCTCCACTTGAGGTTTTGGCTGCCCTAAAGTAAATTTGCCTTGACCTGTATAATAGGAAACCTAAGGTCCAGGAAGCTGGTTTCACCTCAGTCCCAAAGCCAAGTGGCCAAGCCCTTTGTCTATCCCTTGCTCCTCTCTTTCCTCTCTGATTCAACAGACCACAAATGCAAGTCATTAACATGGAATGATGAAAACTTGGGGGAATAAAACAACTCAGAAATTCCTTTGTCCCCACACCTGGGTGTGAGTTACAGGCACAAAGGTCAACAGGCCATTGTCTGGTAATAATAGAATTCCTGTCATCATCTGCTCTGGTTGCATTAACTTGCTGCAGCCTGGGCCAACTCTCTGCCCTGGTTCTCAATCCAGAGCTGCTACTTCTCCAGGCCAAAGGGGACAAAAATATCCCCTGAACTGACAGTGGCTGTTACTAGTGGGCATTCCTTAAAGCTCCTCTTTATGGATTCTTCTTAGAAGCTGAAACTAGCAGGTAACTACAAGAAGAAAAATTAGAGATCAAACTCTCAGGTGGATGCAAGTGCTATGCCAAAATGGTACCAGTGACAAGATGATGCTCTGTAGAGTGAGCATGGACAAGGGACAAAATCCTGTCAGGCAACTGTAGCAGACAGCTTTGGAGGTATCGACTCAGGTGCATGGTGAGCCTTTCTAGAGCACTGCCCAGCATGGTTTTGTGGTAAGTGCTGAGCCTCCTATACAACTAATTGGACCAAGCTGGGGCTCCCAGAGTCTGTTTCCCAGAAAATTTAAACTGGGAAAAAGAGGTTTTAATTTAGTCTGGACTGTGTATGGGAAATGGCGAAATGTGACTCAAGGAGCTGAGATTGCCTTTGTGGTATGAACATGTGCAATGCCTTGTGTAAGAGTGGTGAGAGCCGGGATGGATGGACGGATGGATGGATGGACTGACTGACATACAGATGGACAGGTGTAATGGAAAGTCAGATAGATGGGTGGGTGGGTAGGTGGGTAGATGAATGGATGAGGGGAAAGAAGAAGCAGAAACAGAGTGAGACAAAAACAAGGGGTCAGGGGAGGGTGAGTGATCTAAGAAGGAAACAACCTGGGTTCCTCGAATCTTCCTCCGACAGTCCTGGCTAGTTTCTGCCCTTGGATTCTAGGCCCTTTGTACATCCAAGTCTTCATTTTTAGTTCTACCTTTTCTAAATAGCCTGTGATAAATTTTCTCTTTACTACCAAGATGATTTTAACTAAAACACAAAGCGATTTTAGTGAGAGAATTCTTTATTCATCTGCCTAGGATAATAACAGCAACAACAACAGTGGCTACGTAAGGATTAACCAGAAGCAAAGAGGCTTGCACAGTGCCAGGTCTGGAAAAGAATCTCAACGAATAGAAGCTATGGGTAGAACCATAGCTAATCTAGGAGAAGACCTCGTGGCCAGTGCCAAAGTCCCTGCTAAGTCACCAAGAGGAGCATGGTGCAGTGATGGCACCTGGGCTCTGGAGCTGCAGTGTTAGGAGGTACACACAGCTCCTGCTGCACCTATTTCAACTCTCTCAAAGCTCAAATCTGCACAATGAGGATAGCAAGATGGTTGAACTCACAGGCTTAGAAGGACAAAATGAGTTAAGAGTTCCATACAGTGCCTGGCACACGGTAACTGCTCAAAACATGTTAACAACTACTATTATTATTATCCTCCTCATCATTGCCGCCTCCACGACAGCTTCAGGCACCACGGCTATCCCCCAGTTGCAGTAAGTGTAGGATGGTACCCTGACTGCAGCTGCATCCCCTTGGCAGCGAACTTCTGTGAGCAGAGGATGCACAGACAGTGCCTCCCTATGGACCTCTTGGACTGGCACAGGTGCACACTTACACACACCCACATGTAAACAGGATGAAATGGCAGCTGAATCAGCAGTTACAACAGCGCCTCAACTCTCAGGGTAGGACGGGAAGCTGAAGGGTTGATGGAGATGGTCAGACTCCTAGCCAAGTTGCTGGGACACAGGGACATTGCCTGATGTCTTATAGTAAGTCTTGACCAGATAAGAACTTTCCTTTCTGGAAAGATCTTGCTAATTAGCAAGGGGTTACAAAACTAGGTTTGATAACCAAACACTTTAACCACAGTCTCAGTTCCAATCTGCTTCTAATGTTCTAATACTGAACGATAACTCTTATTCTCTACTTTAAAATAATGTTAGTACTATTACAAAGCAAATGTGCTCAGAGTGCAACATATTATTGTGAGACTTTTTATAGTAGCTACTCTCTTCTCCTATAAAGTTGACTCATTCTTATAACCAGATTGAGAAAGATTTTTCTCTGTTGAAAACAGGAATCTATAGTCCTTATGATTTGCAGATGTAACTTTCATTTGACAATGTGTCTTTTTGGAAACCAAGGCAATAAGAAGGCAGTAAGAAACAGTCAAGAAACTCAGGAATGTAGTGGGATAGAGCTTACCTTTGGAAATAATTCAAAGAATAGAAAAAACATATAGTTATGAATAATTTAGTTACTGCTGTAAGGCAATGGCAATCTGGGAGCTACATCTATACTTCTTTACCCAAATTCTAAGAGTAGCTATGAAGTATTTTTATCTGAATAACATCCCCTCCACAGTATCCAAAGCTGTAGAGAGCTACTAACAGCTGCGGGCAAGGAGAAGAAAATCTCCAGTAATAGCATTGTGCTGAATTTCTCCTAAGAGCTATTGCTTTATTTTTTTTTTTTTTTCTCTGACAAAGTCATGTACAGGGTGAATAGGGAGTTCAAATCAACAGGAAACAGTTACTGACGTCAAAGAGGTCACAGTGGAAAATCACCCGTGTGAGGAAATCGATTGCACCACGTCTGAACTGGAAACCACTTGAATTTAACCACATTAAGCACAATTAAAAGGCTGAAAGGAAGCAACAAGGAATGGGAGACAAATGGCTTAATTTTTTTTTGACTTATCATTTTGCATAGCCCAGAAGATGTCAGAATTTGATCACCTAGCAGCCTCTCTGTCAAGCCCATGAGCAAGATACGTCCCGCCTGAGCACAGAAACTAGTCTTGGGGAAGGTGAGATATGTCTCCAGCATAACAAGCCTTGCATTTCAAACCTGGAGGAACACACTGTTCTTTTCAAAGATTTCCCTGGTAATCTGGACCCACTGCCCCCATCTCTCATCACAAAACCTGACAAGACCTACTGGTATATGTACCAGACTGGGAAATAAACTAGCAGGTTGGCACACTAAAAAACATCCAGGCCGGATATTCTTTAAAGCCTAAATAAGCAGAAAACATACAATCAGAGACATGGCAAAGTTGGAGTACAGTTCTCTCCTGTGTGTAGCTCCTGTGATGTATCTGGTCTACATACAGTGAGCCCAGTATCCCTGTGCTAGACTGGGCTGGCTTCACACACTTGGTCATGTTTTCCATGGAGGACCAGACACTTCTAAGGCAGAGCTCAGATGCTGAGTGGTATCTATATCTATATCTATATCTATATCTATATCTATATCTATATCTATATCTTTAAGAATACCAAGCACCATGCCTGGGTTGTAGTGGGGGTCAATAAATGGTTAGGGAACTAACACAGCAGGAGACCATTTTTGTATGCTTATCAAATTTAAATGAGGACTTTAGAAAAATCAGAACAACCTACCGAGATCAGTCTTACACAACCCTTTTACGTAATTAAAATACAAAGAATTGAAGTTCCTTACCTACTGTTGAAATGATTTGTGGAAGAGTTAAATAAGGGAATCAGGTCTGCTGATGCCATTTCATTTCCCTTTACAAGGTTTTGTTTCTTTCATTTATTAAAGGGATTACATGCCCATCCACAGTTCAATGTAATTACAAAGTAAGATTGAGGAAAAAAAATAAAGAAAATGAAAATAAGTCACCCATAATCCTGACAATCAGAGCTAGAAATCTAAATGCAAAGAGAATATTTCCAAAGAACTGGAGAGTTGAGGGCAGATAAGAAACTTACAAGGTAATTTTAACTAGATTTAATTTCCCCCTTAGGTCCTAATTACATTTCACACTCTACAGCATGCTTAAAGGAAAAGGAGAAAATGAAAAACACCCTTCTCTTTTCACTTACGATTACATAACACTTCCTGATAAAATCAGTTATGGAGACCACAATTTTAACAGTTGCATACTATTCTCATGCCACTTCTATGAAGTCCTATAATTAGTTGGACTGCTAATTAAGTTAATGGAAATTAGAGGACATGGTCGTAATAGCACAGTTTCCACACCGTGATAAAGATCACTTTTATTACCCTGGTAAAGCAACCATTTCTGAGGGCAGATGATTGCTAACTAGACATGGTGTTTAATTTTGATTGGCTAATTAATCATTTAGACATCCCTAGCCTATGGAGCACCCCCTGGTGCTTGAGATGCACATGTGAACGGCACCTCTGGATCAAAAATGTCCCCATTCAAATGACACTAAAATTTAGATTCACCAAGGTCTCTTAGGTAATTAGTCACTTTTTTACAAAAAGATTTTAGTCACTTAACAAAATCATGCACAATAGAATTCCTTCAAGTCATTATTTTACAAAGTGCAATTCTCTTCATAAAAACTTTGGTTTAGCATAAAATAATAGGCTCACTGAAGATATTTATAGACTTCGTTTGTATGTGGGTATAGAATAAAAATACCATTTCAGTTACTTAGCTCACTTTTCATGGCAGAGGTGTCTAAACTTTACAAGCTTTTTTAAAAGCCAAGATTTCATCTCTCCCTCTGATCTGTAGATCTATTAGATATTTGGATCTGTGGGAGGAGATTCTGGGTTATCTGTCTGATTAGACATTTTACCCACTTTGAAAACACTGGTCAAAATATTCCATATCTCTCTTGTGATGGTGCCTGGGAATCCGTGGAGAATCTACTCCTTCCTCCTCTGCTCTCTGGCGGTGATATACTTATTGACATTTCCACCTGGAATATAATTCCACAGGCTATTTGGAGTTTGGTTCATGCACTGCAGCCACAACAATCTCTTCTCTGGCCCTCTGGCCAGAACAGGATCTGTGTAAACAAATGATTTACTCACAATCCCTTCCCAAACTAATTTTGCAAGCTGGGCTAGAGACTGATCTTTCACTGTGGGTTGAGGAAAAAAGGTACAGGCCTTACTGCAGAGGTACAGAGACTGTAAGGGAGCTGCAGTGGGTTAACTGGAGATCAGATGGGCACTGCAAACTCCAAAGATGAAAGCAGATACCAAGATGCAACACCAACGACCTCACACCAGATCCAACAGATGGATAGCTCTGAGTCCTTTGGTGAACTGGCTTCTTCTTGGCGCTTGCTTTTTCCTCCTAAGAAACCACATCCTTCTGATTCCTTTCTGATATCCCACACTTCTGTATCCTTTCTTAGAACTGCCTTTGAAGTTCTCTTCTTCCTTTACAGATACTAAACTCTTTCCCATTATGGTTGCTGCTACACCAGATATGGACACTGGTGATATGGAAATCTAACCCCCACTTTCCCCAGTCTGAACTGTGTTTCTGACAAATAAAAATCTTACCGCTAGATTTCCCTGAACTCATTATATTCCATTTCCCCCAGACTCATAACTGGCCAGAATCCTGGCCATGCTTCCTAAAAAGTCCTGTCGAGTCCACCTCCTTTGTGTTTCCCTGACTCCCTTTCCATGATCACTGACTTGGGGTCAACAGGCCAATGGTTCAGTCTTCTTTCCAGAACTGCTACCCTATCCTTCTGCAGAGAGCAACCAGAGATTGCCTTCTAAAGTGCAGTCTTCTGTGGCTCCCTGACTTGAGATCTTTTGCTGGTTCCTTTTACCTCCATGATTGGATCCTGAGCAAAGAAAATCATGACCTTGTTTCTTCATCATACCTGTATTTCCTCTCTTAAAATTCTGTTTCCCAGGCATATCATGCAATTTTAAGCGTCTCTGACTTTGCATGGCTGTTCCTATGTGGGAAGCTGTCCCCTACTCTGTGACTGTAGGGGTCCCTATACATCCTCAAAATGTAGCTCAGATAGTCCCTCATCTGGGAAATCCATTCAACCTCCCCCAAAATCAACTATGGCTTTCTTCTCTCTATCATATGGTGTTATAATGGCCTTTGACTATAGGCAATTAAAGGGTAGATCCATGTTTTGTTCTTCCTTATATAGGGGTACATCGTTTGTGCCCCATAAACATTTACTGAATTGAATTAAAACTGCAAGATTAGTTCAATATTATCATTCAATTTAGAGACAAGCAATGCCCTTGATGGTTAAGGTCTATTTTTAATATTTAGAGGCCATTGAGTTTTGAAGATAGCACTTAAGGCATCTCTATTATAAGGTGAAATGGCATTTCCATAAATAGAAAACAAAAGTAGGAAAACAGTCAGTTTGCTCTCATAAAGTACACTCACATTATGAGCACAACTTCCATGTTGGTTGGTAAATGTTTCTTAAAGCTCTGATTATCTCTGTTTCTAAAATCCAGCCATGTGCAGTACAGACAGGATGGGAAACTGACTCACAGGTTTCCCTGTGAGCTCAGGATGAAAGGACAGTTTTCATCAAATGCCACTGATTCAAGGCCTTGTTGGTAAAATGAAAGTGTAATGATTAAATGCCAAAACAAGAGAAGCTGCATATTTCCATGGCTTGCTTTTTAACATAACCCATTTAAAACACATGCTCAGTGAGCTAATCTTTGGCTCCCTGTTGCCCCAGGCTCTGACAGCTCTGCCTTACCACATGGCAGGCTGCTCTGTGGAGAAGTTCAGCGGGCTAGACCTCTCTATCCAGGCTAGCCCTGGTTCACACACTCTGCACACTTCCTCCAGCTCAGAGGCTCCATCCCTGCAGCCACTGACAGCTGTGAGGAGCCCCTAACAGGAACTCTGCCTTTCTACAAACTCAGAAAAAAAATGATAATGTTTATATTTTTACAAAGATGTGATATATTTCATTTTCATATCTAAAAAAAAATGTATCTGCTAACCTACTTGACCTCCCACGTTGAGGACAGATCACCTGATGTAAGGCTACAGTTTTCAGTCAGGGGAGATTCTCCCCTTAATTGATGGAGTCTTGGTAATGTCTGATGACACTGGCTGTCACAACTGGGGAGGCACATCTGGCATCTTTGAGGCCAGGGGAGCTCCTGAACATCCTACAGTGGGACTGGAGTGCAGCTCTGTGGTTACAGTGCTTGCATGTAATGTAGGGATGGATGGGCTCCATCCCTACCACTGCAAAAATAAACAAAGGAACAAATAAATAAAATCCTGCAATGCACAGGACAATCCCTTCAAGAAAGGATTATTCAGCCCACATGTTAGTAACAGACAAAAGACATTGCACCATGCAAATCAGTGATTCTTTAAAAAAAACTTTTTACCACAAAGGATGAAAATTTCCCCACCTCCAGATTACTAAATTTATTTGACCTACTAGTGAAGATCAAGGTCGTGGGGGTAAAAAGTTCCATACAATGTGGCATGGAACTTTCTACAGATCTGTCCCCGAAGCCCAAGTAAGGAGGGACAAAGTAAAGCAGCAGGCCCTAGAGTCTACAGGCTTCTGGAAGAGAAACTTAAAGTCACCTCTAGGTCAATTCTGCCATATTTGTTCCTTAGTTTTCCTGGTTGTGTCTAACTCAGTTTGAGCTGCCTTTTGCCATGGGAAGACACATTAGTGCAGAAGTTCAAGGTTCATGGTGGGTTTGGGTTGGTTCCCACTTCACATCGCCTCAGAGAGCACCAAGGAGACTGTGGCTCTGTGCTCCCTCGGGGCAGAAGGGGCCAGAGGAAAGTTGAACAGGAAAGTGGCCAGAGCCACTTCCGGTGTTCCCAGGCACAGAAATGAAAAACATGTATGGGATAAAGGGGCAGTTTGGCTGGAAGGACTCTCCTCTTTTGGTTCAATTGGGAATTACATATCATTTTATTTTTAAAATGTCATAATACAGGAGGATGACATTAAGAAACTCTAGGAAGAGTTCTACCTAAGTGGTGAACCATGACAGACCAGAAGCAAGCAGGAGTGAGTTCAAAAAACAGCAGGCTCTTTTGCTGGACAAACACATTGAAAGTTGGGAGCTTCCCACAGAAGGGAAACAGGAACCCCCTGGGTGGCCCCAAAGAGAGGAAATGGAAGGTCTGCTGGGGAAATTGAGTCAAGGGACTAGGTTACAAGAGAAGGCAGGGAATGGAAACTTGGCAAGGAGGAGCAGAGTTGGTCTTGATAGCAAATGGTCAATATGGCGGCAGGCAAGGGAAGTGGACAGTGTCCTTGCAGCCTGGTGCAGAGGCTGCTGGTGAAACAGACCAGCTTACCCAGAGGGCAGGGGAAAATCATGCAAATAACAATGGTGATCAAGGGATTGCTCTTCCCATTATGCCTCTTGCTGTGACCCCCAACACCTGGGCAATAGAGAGTCCATCACCAACCAGAGATACTGCCAACCACCCCTTCGCTCCTCTGTTCCTAACACAATGTCTTGTGAGTCTCAAATTCACTACACCCTACCTAAAAATAAGGGTGCACTCAATATGCAAATACAGCTTCAAGACAAGCCCCGTAGGCCTCCTTCTCACCAGATGGCTGGCTCTGAGCCAGTCTTGATGGAACTGCCACCCAGGACCAGCTATTCATGGAGGGTTGCCAGAGGAGTCTCCTCTGTAGGACAGCCTGTTCCTGAGCTTCAGGCCCATAAACTCCCAGAAGAAGGTCAGTTACATGAGGACAGGGACTCCCCTCTATTGTGTGCAGTACTGGTCCTCGGAGCCTGAAGCCCTGCCTGTACCCCACAGGCACTCCATTCACATGAGCTGAATGAACAAGCATTTCCCAGCCTTCTGTTGTAAGCTAATTGCAATGGGCAATTCTCTAAACCTCCAGATAGCCTAACTTGATGCTAACAGGGTTGTTCCAGCTCACAAGAGGCCCTGGATTGTTCTGGGGGCATACCAGAGACAGATGTGACAGGTTCTTACCAGTGAGGAAGTAATGACAGAAAACTCAAAATTTCAAAA
Source organism: Sciurus carolinensis (assembly GCF_902686445.1). NCBI lineage: Eukaryota > Metazoa > Chordata > Mammalia > Rodentia > Sciuridae > Sciurus > Sciurus carolinensis. The sequence continues at coordinate 161,044,208 of NC_062214.1, read as the reverse complement.
CTAGAATATATTGCAGCCTCCGGTTTTGAACCAAGGTGGTCAGGCTTTATACTGCATGATTCTTCCTTCAGGGTGGGGTGGACACGTGCCAGGTATTAGTTGCAGCTCCAGTTCAGATATTCCATCAGTCAAAGAAGTAGCCCAGCCTGCTTCCTATGGAAACACCTGCAGGTTGTACCCAAGGTGTTAGTTGGTTTTTGGTCTTAGAGCACTTCTGCAGAAAGACTGGCATGTAGGTAGGCACTTCCCCAGAATCTAAGGTTATTTTCAACCAGCTTTCCTTTGGTGGTATAAGGACATAGAACATGCAATCTACTGCACACTGCTACTTCATGCGTGTTGGTCTTCTCCTTCCTAAGACTAAGGAATAAAACAGCTGCTTCTTTTGCTTAGCACTCACTCAGAGTGCCCCTGGAGAGACTGACTTTTCACTAAACTATGTGGCAGAGAGTTCATCTCCTTCTCATCCCGGAGAAAGCACTTGTATTTCCATGAAGGACACTGCTGAGGGAAGGGTATCTATAATTTTCTATATCTTGCAGATTCTAAGAGTTCCCAAATGTGGTCAGGGAAATCCATAACCAAGCAATCACCACCACCAAAAGTTTTCAGTTATCATGAACACATCACACATCGGGGCCACATCTGACCCCGGCAGTCTCGAGTTACATCAAGGGAAATTACACACACTTCCACCAACCATCTTAGCAAATGCAGAAGTGGCAGGTCTGTTCGACTTGTAAAGTCGTCACTGATGACAGCTAGCAAGGAGGTCAGCTATAATTGAGCAACCTTAAGGCCACTGTCTCAAACGTTTTTGTCACACCAAATATCTTGGCAGTGCTATCCAAAGAGACAGAGTCAATGGAACAGTGTGGACTTCGGCTTCTCTTTTTTCCTCCATTTATTTTTGTGGCCTCACTTAGCAACAGAAAGAGAAGCCTGAGAAAACAGAAGACAAGGTCCCCAAAAATCCACCCCACCCCCCAGAACTGAAGCCTGGAGATGGCCTCTGTACATTTTGTCCCCAGGGATCTAGCTGAGATCCCATACATTTGCTCACCCCCCAAGAGCTAGATCCAGGTGACTATGGATATAGAACCACAGTTAATAACCTCGAAGAAAGATGGAACATTATTAAAAAGTTGGGAACATGCAAAGACGTTCTGGCTTATTTTCTGTTTTGATCTGAGCCAAAGGCAAACTATAACAAATGAACCATAAGCAGACCAAATTGTGTTCGTAGCCGTCATTGCTCAGGGAAAGGAGGAAACCTAGTTACAAACAGATAAGAGGAGATATCCTTAGGTATTTCATAAAAGGCCAAAAACTAATATTGTGAAAAACTGCCTCTATTCCTCACTAATGATACTATCCTGTTCAGATATACACATTGCAGAGAGATTTCCTGCTGTGGTATAAAGAAATGGCTTATAAATAATTAAGCTGGACAGCCTGGTCAAGAATCCACATGAGAGCTCTTGCTTGCTGTGTAATGTGGGATAAACTGTTCAACTTTTCTGGACCCTAGTTTTCAGAGACCTTTAAAATGATCTTTCTGGATCACTTAGGTATTAAATAAGACATTTTGTTCAACGGATATTTACAGAACAGTGGTGTTCAGTTTTAGAGACACTGGTAATCAGGAGAAGCACCTAGAAAGTATCCTAGGGTCTCAGTGAACTGTTCTTTCCTTCTTCACCCTTTGCTTTTGCAAACCCAGCATCATTCAGAGTCAAAAAAAAAAAAAAAAAAAAATCAAGCGACTATGCGGAGAGTGACAGACAGAGGCCTCTTGAGAACCCTGAGCTCTACAGAGGGAACTGTTTTCCAGCTGGACTTCTCTCCTACCCTGCAGTCACGGGGTCTCTTGCCCTTGCCTAGGATATCATAGCAACTCAGAGCAAATGGGTAATGCCACTGTAGGGCCAAGTGTGCCTCCTCTTCCCCCAATCCATCAGTGGACAGCTTGGGATACCAACAGGCCCAGCCGTCCTGCAGATGCTCAGCAATCACGTGAGAGGACATGGCAGCTGGGGCAGGACAGGGATGCAGGCGGGCTGCTGTCCCCACATGCAAGCCCGCAGCCAGCCTGGGGAGCCCTTCCAGGAGTGCTTCCACCAACCATGAGGAAAAGGACGCAGATTTGGGAGGAGGGGCTTATCTGGGGCAGAGGCGCTTTTGGAAGACCAGTGGGCTCCTAGCCAAGCCAGAACTGAAGGTCACAGTGGTGTCACCTTCCTGGGGAAGGGCTAACCCACGAATTCCAGGGCCACGTGACTAACGCTGTGCCTCTTCTCTCCCTCACACACGCTCCTTCACTAATATTTAACACAAAAACAATGGAGAAAATAATAAAGAGGAAAGAATGTTCCCTCGAGTTCAGGTGACCAGGTTGTTTTCCTAACATCTCTGAAGTCTACTGAAATCACTTGGTGCCAGCGTGTACATTGATGGCATTGATTTCTCAAGATTCCTGGACACCCCAACCTTCAAAAATAGATTTCAGTTTTGTTGACCCACATCTGAGGTGTGGAAAGCGCTGGCCCTGCCAGGAACTCCTCCCTTGCAGGCTCACACCCCAAGCACGCCTGTCAGCAGCCCAGGCAGAGCGGGGCGGAGGGGACAAGGCTGGGCCTCAGCCTGGCAAAGCGGGTCACAGCAGTCTGCAGCCCACCTCAAGGCAGCAGATGTGAGCTCGAGCAATTTCCCATGGAATGGGGCGTCCCTGACTCATCAGCGGGGCTTGCTACTGAGCAGCAGTTCTTGGGTGCTGGGCACAGTGTCTTGTGTTTTCCAAATGGAACCTTTGCTCCCATAAACTGGGTCTCTGAACAAAGACTAAAGCATCTGACCAATATTTACTTTGCCACTCCCCCTTCCTGCTACTGCCCTGTCTTTGTTCCTTCCTCTCTCCCCGCAATGTCCCCCTTCCTCTGTTGGCATCGGCTGAGACTCCAGCGGGAGAACCAAAGTGGAGAGCCCAGGGGAGGAGGGCCGCTGAGACCCAGATTCCAGGCCATAAATGCCAGGAGGCTCAGCTGCTGACACAACAGTCACTGATTAGGATAAAAGGAGTGTGAGGGGAATTTAGCTGGGGGGGAGGGGGCAGCCAGCGTTTAGTAGACCTACATCCCAGGACCTGGGAGGCCAAGCGTCCTCCCTTAACCACTTAAGGTGGTTTTTTCCTTCCCATCCCTGTGGTTAAAGAAAAAAAAAATTTTATTACCAAATTTGATAAATAGAAAAAGGAAAAAAATTCCTAAGTCCACTACCTCAGTACAGTCTCTGATAGTTACTGCCATAATTTCCTGCCAGTTCTTGTTTGTTTGATTTTTTGTAGGGGTGGGCTCTCTTGGACGGAACTTGACATGGATATATACCACTCATCTTCATAAATTCTATATTGTTTCTTGGGCTCTAACCTCCTAATCCCTTGGTTTTCTAACGTCTTGGATGTTGGGCCAATGACTTAACTCTTCAGTGTTTTACTTCACTCTTTGACAAAAATGAAGAGAATAGCTATACATATCTAATTAGGTTATTATGAGAATCGGACACAAAGAATAATACATGTTAGGCACTCCTGACAATGTCTGACACATAAGAATTCACTGCTTAATATATAATTATTGTATCTTTTTATTACATTTTCTCCTTTTATTGGCTGAAAATACACACATAATTTTTGTCTGTTTGGTAGTGGGGATTGGGCCCAAGACCTTGCACGAGCCAGACAGATGCTCTCCCACTGAGCTAGACCCCAGGCCAGCCTATTATTTAAGTATACCCCTATTGCTGAATGCTGAAGCTATTTCTGACATTTTCCTATTCTAAATAATGCACTGAAACCAACACAATCTTAAATACAGCCAGAGTTGTCGCCCTACCCAACTTCAGAATCTACTATACAGGTAGAGCAATCAAAACAGCATGACGCTGGCATAAAAACAGATGCAAAGATCAATAAAACAGGATACAGAGCCCAGAGACAGAACCACACATTTATAGTCAATTGATTTTACAGATGGGGGAGGGCAGTCTCTTTGATAAATGGTGTTGGGAAAATTGGATATCTACGTGTAGAAGAATGAAACTAGATCCTTATCTCACACCAGACACAAAAACCAACTTAACATGGATTGAAGACTTAAAATATAAGAACCAAAACTACTACAAGAAAGTACGGGGGGGGGGGGGAAGCTCCAGGTCATTGATCTTAACAATGACTTTCTCAATGCAACCCGCAAAGCACAGGCAATGAAAGCAAAAAAAGACCACAGGATTGCATCAAACTAAAAACATTCCGCACAGCAAAGGAAACTACTGACAGAGTGAAAAGGCCACCTATGGAAGGGGAGAACTATTTGCAAACCATGTATCTGATAAGGAGCTAACATCCAAAATACACGAGAAATGCAAGCAATGCAACAGGAGCAAAATAAACATCCCAATTCAAAATAAGCGAAGAATCTGAACCGACATTTCTCAAAAGAGGATATAAGAATAGTCAATGGGTACATGAAAAAATGCTTAGCATCACTACCATCAGAGAAATGCAAGTTAAAGCCACAATAAGATATCACCTTACATCTGTCAGAATATCCCTTCAAAAAAGATGAAAGATTAACACCGCTGGCAACGATGTGGGGGGAAAGGGAACACTTGCACATTGTCGATGAGAATGTAAGTTAGCCCAGCCATTGCAGAAAACGGTATCAAGGTCCCTCAAAACCTTAAAAATGGGACTTACCATATGATCCATATTACCGGGCATACATCCGAAGAAAATGAAATCAATGTTAAAGAGATGTGGATACTTCCTTGATCACTGCAGTATTATTCACAATATGGATGAATGGACAAAGAAGGTGTGGAATGCAAACACGATCGGCTCTTACTCAGCCTTTAGAAAGAAGGAAATTCTGTCCTTCGCAACATCACAGGTGAAACTGGAGGACATGAAGTGGAATCGGCCCAGCACGGAAAGAGAAATACTACATGATTTCTCTGTTATGTGGAATCTGGTAAAGTGTCAGTCCAAGTAAGAACTGAAAATTAAGCACCTTTATGCATACCATTTATTCTTTACACCACTGCTGCAGACTAGACTGTCAGAAATAAAACCAACAGATCCAAGAATACATTTTGTAAGTCTTAATAGAGATTATCAAATTCTTCACAAAATATTAGAATTTATAATGCTATCAGAAATGCAGGAAGGTGCCAGTTTAACTATATGCTTGCCAGGAATACATACCCTAATGAAAAAAAATCAGATGGTAAATGTATGGGTATATAAATCTATGTACAAAATTCGATATATTCTCTAATATTTGAAATTTGCTTTTTTTTTTGCTAAGTACAAAAGAAGCTCCAAAAGAGCTTTGGGGAACTCATGGTTGCTTCCCTGCGGGGGTCTGTGCTGGCTGCTGGGAAGCCCCAGGACACCTGTCTTTGCGTGGGGAACAGTCGTGGTCACAATGAGTCACTCACTGGGCTCGGGAGCAGCGCCTCACACCTTGGAGGAAGTGGTTCTGTGTCGTCTCCTCACGTGACCTCCTGGCTACCCTGCTTCCATTTCCATCATGGGAACCTTAAGGCTCACATGAATTTCAGGACCGACTCAAGCCCTTTAGATGGGGGGAACAGAGCACGGAGAGAACTCAGCCGGAACTCTGGCAGAACTTCCGATCCTGACAGCGCTGCTGTTTCTACCTCAGAAGTTTGGGGGTCAACCCAAAAATGTGGTGTAAGACTTCAGATGAGTGAAGGGTCAGTCAGTCTGGCCCACCTTGCCCCCACCGCCTACCGTCCAGGGACCTCGGCAGTGTGGATTCCACAGGGCTGGACACGAGGGAGTCCCTTTCCTACAAGGGCCTTCCCAGCAGCTAGGCAGTGACTCCAGCAGCTGGCCTGGCTCATCCTCCACTCTGCAGGGGAGACTCCTCCAGGTCACCGTTAAACACGGAGGAGCCTCTCCTTCAAGAAGCCAGGGCCTGCAGAACTGGGGGGCTAAAAGTCACCTGTCTGCTGTTTCTCAAAGCAACTAACGTTTTCTGTCCTTTATAGTCTGCTTTATAGCAGTGAATGGGGATAGTCACAGAGGATTTCTCACAGATGGACACATAGTAAAGAAATGCTATGCACAGGTGCAGCCCCAGATCTCGTAAACCTGGAGAAGGAAAATGAAAAGAGCCATCTACCTTAGACGAGAAAAACTCACTTGATTCTTTCAAGATGGTTCCCACTTCATTTATCATCTAAACGTAAGGCAGGAGAGAATTCCTTTTATCCTTTGTGTTAGACACACGTTTGCAATGCACACATTTTAAAACCTCACTGGCAGTTATATTTGTTTTATTTCACTGGAGAAATAAAAATCACTTTGCAGTAATGACTGCCCCCTTGTGGCCAAACATCAGACTTTCACTGGAAATCCTATGGGACCATTAAAATTTTGGAATACTGTGTAATTTGTACCTTTTCTTGGAAAACTATGCATTCTATAGTCTTTGGGTTCCCAATCTGTTCCAGGTTACTTTCTTGTTCTCTACCTTAACATGATCTAATTGTTAGTGAGACATTTGACTATTTCTAAGAACAGAATCATTGGGATTTTCTTTTTACAAGTAAACTGCCCTTGAAGTTGGGTCTGACAAACTTCTTTATTTGTCTGATCAATTCTAATTTGAGGTTCTGTTTGTTTGTTTCCAGTGCTGGGGATGAAACTTAGGGCCTTGCATGTTCTGGGCAAGTGTTCTACCACCAAGTTATATCCCCAGTCCATCAACTGGAATTCAGAACAAAAGCTTCTGCAGGACCAGCCTAGAGTCACTAAATACCAGTCAACTGCCTGACTCCAGGTCATCGGCCAGTTATGACTATTAACCCAAGATCGCACGAAACCACCCAATCTTTGTGTCAGACCCTAGCGAGGCAATCTGAGTGATAACCCAACTCTGCTGCTTGATTCGTGACATTCACAGTGGTGTTCAGGAGGATGAAGCCTGACATCCAGGTGGACAACTTATATCATCTTTCAGTTGTCCCTCTCAAACCCTGAGCTGTCACCCCACTCTTCTCCAGCTAGATGAGCGGGGTGAGGATGGGTGAAGGGCTTGCATTGGCAAAGGGTGGAGCACAGGAAATCATTTGGAGGACATTGCAGGCAACAGTGGAAGGCAGGGAAAACTGCAGCTCAAAAGGAACTGAGGACCCTGGAGATGGGAAACGGAATTAGGGGCAAGGTGGCAGGTCAGCTCCAGGACATGAGGAGCCACTGAGGACAAATGAAGAGGAGGCAGCTATCTCATGGAGCCCAGACCATGAAGAGCAGAGGTGCAGAGGGAAGCTGGAGAAGCCATTAGCTGCCTCCCCATCTCCCCAGGCCTTTCCAAAACCTGGGACCCCTGGGAGCACACACTGTGCACGCCCTTTAAAGCATCCTCCTGCCTCCAGCTTCCAGTCTTCCCATTCCACCCGTTCTCTAGGCTGCATGGATACCCTTCCCAATGAATGCCAGTGACCTGTAACAATCAGAATGCTCAGTCGCACCCAGTCAGAGAAATGCACATAAAAACTTCAAGCACACCATTTTGTAAAATCTCCCCCGTCACCAAAACAATGCATAGCAAGCTGTGGTGGGAAGGTGTGGGAAAGAGGCTTCCTTGTGCATGCTTTGGGAGTGTGAATTTAGAAAAACAGCACAGCAAGTAGTAATGAAGAATGGGGAAGGAAGAATAGAATTTCAGTGGATCAGACAAAGCGGAATGAAGGGAAGAGAGGGGAGATAGTAGAATGAACAGGACATAACTTTCCTTTGTTCATATATGAATACACAACCAGTGAAACTCCACATCATGTACAACCACAAGCTCCTAATTAGAATAAGTTATACTCCATGTATGTATAATACATCAAAATATACTCTACTGTCATGTATATTTAAAAAGAACACACACACACACACACACACACACACAAACAGGTTAAATAAAATGTGGCAAGTTCTTAAAATGGAATGGAATACTATGCAGCCATTAAAAATTAGGCAGCTGGGTGTGCACAAATATAGAACAATCTCCAAGATATATTATTATATTATAAATGAAGAAAAGAATTGTGATCAAAGTATAGGACTGCTTTTGATTTTTTAAAGATAAATATACATTGCATATAGGTGGTATGCATGTTTCTATGTACAAAAAATTCTCTGAAAAGCTACACATGAAACTAATAAACACTGTTTCTTTTGGAGAAATGATATGGATATTTGGAGAATGCTTATATATTGTAAGAAATTAGTTTTTTTTACAGTGAAGTGAATGCAATCTGAAATGTCACCCTTTTGCTTTGATTTCTTCCATGACTTTCCATTGCTCTGAAGACTAAAATCCAAACTCCTTGATGCACCTCAGTTCCCTCCAGGCCCCTCCTCGGCCTCAGTGCCCGACACGTACTGAGCTGTATTCACACCTGATGTTCTACCTCGCCTCCAGAGCTGTGCACGCTGTTTACCTGACATGGCGTATCCCCCTGCGTTCCCTTTGCCTAAGTAATTTCAACTTGCCTTCTGGTTCCAGCCTCACTGTTACTTTCCATGGAATGTGCTTCGGCATCTCTGACCAGGTGAGATGCCCCTATCCTGCCCCCATGGCACCTTCTACTTCCTGATAGAGCAGGGACGCAAAAGGCACTTTCCCAGAATGCCTTTTGATAGCAAGGGATTCTGACTTATCCACCAGAATCCTGGTCCCTTCTCGGGGGCCATTTCCACTCTTATCAATAACAGAAGCTCAATTTTGAGGCCAATTTTAAATGAGCAGCAGGGTACCCTGCCTTAGGGAGGAACCAGGGTTGATATAAGCCATCAAGTTACACCAGCTTATCTTGACCAGATATTTTTTCTTCCAGCTAAGATCAGCTGGCCTAAGTCTAGGGAAGGTCTTCTCTCCCTGATAGAAGAAGGGTGGTCCCCGCAGCCCTTTGCTCTCTGCCTCTCTGCTTCCTCCTTTGGTCATGTGAGGGTGTGATGTCGAGGGATGCCTCAAATACCCCGAGACCCCCAAGGGGAAGACAGGCTTAATGTCACTGGACCATGAATGACCATCAGACTTGTTATCACATGAAATAACAAGAGCAAAGTCTGTACTAATGAAATAAACCCAACCTGTTTCTGTTTAAACCACTTTTGGTGGAGTATTCCATTAACTGCAGCCAAAAGCATTCCTGATTGCCTTAACCCTTATAGGACAGACGTGAGTCCCAAAATCAGTGCATGGTGTCAATCAAAGGGTTTGGTTTGGGGCTGGGAGAAAATCATTGGGATATTCCAAATCAAGGTGCCCTCTTGGGAATACTCTCTCAGAAAAGGAATTTTTCAGACCCCCTCTTCTGACCTCGTGTGCCTCGTCTGGACCAGTTCAGAAGTTAGGAGCATAGTCAAGATCAAATTCAACAAGGCAATCGGCCCAGGACACTAACTCTATTCTTAGCCTTCTGTGACCTTCACTCTGCTAGAGAAAACATCTATGAAGAGCTCTTCATTCTTAGGACACACAGCCCTCAAGGTAAACCTTCCCCAGGACAATACGAAGGAAGGAGGAGTGGATTCATTAGTTTCCTTTTTCCCCAGAGGGTGCCAGAAGTCACCAATATCTTTGTATGGTCCTATGTGGGGAGCCATTCCCCCAAAATTTCAGCTTTATAAAATCTTCAACATCTTATCATCTCAACTCTGATGAAGGAGGCAGCCGGGCCGGAAGCCCAAGTCATACTCACAGGGGTCTGGAAGCAGCAGAACAGCTGGGTGAGGAAGGGGTGATTGCGGGCCAGAGACAGGATCCTCTTCTCTGTCATGGTGCATTCCACATCGTCGTCCTGGAGGATCACGTCCTTCTTTAGCACCTTCACAGCATAGAGGTCTCCGGTTTCCTTTATCCTTGCAAGCATCACCTAGGGCAGAGGAGAAGGGCGGGTGAGGGAGGCCTCTGCAGGTCCTAGGCTTGGGGAACACAAGTGGGCGTGTGTACACACACAGACACATAGGGAACATGCACATAACATGCTTACTTTAGCCCAGACAGTTAAAGACGCATTAAGACTCACCTTCCCAAAACTCCCCTTCCCCAACACTCGGATGAATTCAAAGTTGTCGATACCAAGTCGGTTGGAAGAATTAACCCCAATCCCATTTCCTTCTTTGGTGCCCTCCTTTCCCTGTCTTCTCAGGGTCGATCTAGAAACGAGTTTCTGCAAAGAAGAGGAGGAATACGTTGAGTTAGAAATTGCAGTGTGAACACGAAGCACGCTTGGATGGAGAAGTCCTTCCTAGCTGGGGGTATTCCTAATCTTCCATCTAGCTTATGTGGAAAGTTCATCTCTGCTCAGTTGATCAAGTTCTGCAACTCAAAACTACCTCAGTAGCAACTTCTGGTCTGTGCCTGCTGCTATGTGGGAAAAGGCATGGTAAAATACATCCAAGCCAGGGAGCTGCAGTTTGAGTTCAAATGGACGTATATGGAAATGTGGATGCCTTAAGCGGGTCCCTCTGTATTCTTTGCTGTGGCTTTTCACAGGGCTCTCAGATTCTCGGATTCTCAGATTCTAGGAGCGCCACCTAGTGTCCACTTTATAGGCGCGCCACCTAGTGCCCACTGCCTGCAAAGAGTGGTTTTCATGTTTGTGCAGAGGATCAAGTTTCCGTCCCACACTGCTACACAAAATGAATGATGCAAAATTTTTAATACAGAATTTTAAATTATGTAAGAGAAGTGAAAATTCAATGTAAAAACTGGAACAATGACATTTGGTCCAAAGGGTAAAATTTTAAATACCTAAAATCTCATCAGTCACTTCTCAAAACATACACAGTTTAAAAACAAACAGACATGCATATTTTCATACTTTGGTAAATTTTTAAAAATATAATTATCTATTTTTATAACACATTTTTCTTTAAAAACTGGTGTGTGTATTACATATCTTTAAGAACCTTTCAGAACATGAAAGGTATGTTAAGTCTACATGTATTTATTTATTTATTGTGGAGACAGGGATGGAACCCAGGATCACACAAACCAGCAAAGTGTTCCACCATTGAATTATACCCCAATCCTTAGGACATGAGCATTAATGGCTGTTCAATAATTCATTTTATGGACATATAATTATTTATTTACTAATTCCCTTGTTATTGAAAATACAGGCCATCTTCCATTTTTTAAACTACAGTGTACATAACATACACTCTCACACCATAGTGAACATACTGGTATGCAAATCATTAACAGGGTGGTTAATGAGTTCAGGTTCAGAAGGAAGCTGCTGGGTTGCCTGCTCTGCAACCTAACCTGTGACCTTAAGCCAGTTACCTTGCCCAGCCTCAGTTTCCTCTCCTAACAAAAACTTCAATTATAGCATCTGCCATATAAGTCATCATGAGAAATAAATGAACATATAGCACCGATTGGTGCCTGTCAGTCAATAAACTTAAGCCATGCCCTCATTATCACTGTCTATTTTTTTTTTTTTAAGTAACTTTTTGGTAATAGAATCCCTTGGACCAAAGTCTGAACTCTGAAGATTTCTGATGCATAGCCAACTTGCACCCTACAAAGATGGGCCAATTTACACCCACAAGCCTCATGAGAGCTTCAGTTTTACCACCCTGCACCAGCAGTAAATGTGGTCACTTTGGTTGGCTCTTGGATCCTTGATACCCTTCACAGAGAGGAGCTACCCAAAGGCAGGTAGCTTTTGCAATTGCCTGCCTTGGGACATTTATAAGGCAAACTACCACTAGACAACACATCAAAAGTCTAACGTCCTGGAGATTTTGACCTATTTAGCTACAAAAAGCTTATCTGGGGAAGCTTCAAACTACTGATGGTAATAAACCCACTGTGCAGTTGCCTAAAACTTCAAGGGTTTTACTCAACCCCATGAAACTGTGATAGCAGATACAAAATGGATATCTTAAAAATCCAGTGGTTTTAATAGTTCCTCCTCTAAATCTCTCATCATAAATTTTTCAAATAGAAGAGTGGTACCAGCTTAAATTTCACTTCCTTCACTTACATACTTCCCCGTTGGGTGAGCACTGGCTAGAGAACTCTAAGACTGTGTTTCTCAATCTTTTTTTTTTTTTTAATTATTATTTTTTAACACTCTCTTCTCTTTTGTTAGACTTAAAATGCTCCTTTTAATGACATAAAGTCATATAACAGGTAATTCTGATTTTCCCAGTTTAAGTTATCATAACATTAAAGATACTTGGTTCAATTAAGAAGGGACACTGCCCATGTCTAGGATTGTGCCACTTGGCCTATATCATTCCCACTGTTTTAGAAGTTCTGGCTCAGGCGGAAAACCTCAATCTCCTCTCTTTAGGAACAGCTGTCCTAGGTACTAGAAATCCCTCTCACTGGTTTAACATGCTACCTGCCTCCCCATAAGACAGACAGACGTGGACTTTTCTGGAAACTTCATCAAATCAAGAAACATTGTCCATACAAGTCCCTGATCTACTGGGCAGAAGTCTTTCAGTAAAAAGGAAATGAGATGGTTAGTGCTGACATTTCTAAGATACCAAGAACTTCACAGTGATTGCATTTCCCTCCCCACAGACCCAGAGATTAGTCAACAGTTCCATTTAGAATTTTCCCAAACCACATACCAAGCTACACCTTACAGATCTCACAGTCCTATAGCCATGGCTGCTTCTCTGCGGACATTGGTCAGGAAGGCAGCAATAAGAATGGGCCTGGGAAGCAGCCAGGGCTCTAGTAACAGCACCAGGCAGATGTCACCCAGGGAGCCTGCATGACAAAACACATCCAGGGCCACTGACCCAACTCCACCCAGTCCACAGAGCCCACAGGAAGGAACTCCTGTCAGTTGCTGAACTTGAGAGATAAATTCACAATCCATAAACAAAAACTGCAGAGCTTCTGGAGTTTAGGGCAACGGAGAACCACAGAGGTCTTCAAATTCTACCCCTTCAGACATGAGGAAGCTGAGTCTGGTGCCTACTGGTCAACTTTCCTGCCCAGTCCCTAGCCAAGGGCATAACGCAGGCCTCTGGGTTTTAAGTGTTTCACTTGACCATACTAACAGTAAGATGATTTTCTTTTTTTTTTTTCTTTTCTTTTCTTTTCTCTTTCCTCTCCCCTCCCCTCCCCTCCTCCTCCTTGTCCATCCTCCCTTCCTCCCTCCTCCTGTTCCTTTTCCTCCCCCCTCCTCCTCCTCTTTCTTCTTCTTTCTCTCTCTCTCCCCCCTTCCTTCCTTTTAATTCTTAAAGAAAGAAAACAAAAACCAAAAGCTTTCTCCCGCTTCTGCATGGTTGTTATTTGTATTCACATAACTGTACCTAGGCTCTTATTTGTGGAACACAATGCTTTTTTAGAATGCAAAACCTCTGTTTAATGTATCTGCTAAGATTAGACACTTTGATGATGGCTCACGTTCTCATTTGGGCTCACCACATCTGAACAACTTTTAAATTGCAATACATGAAAAGAAGCAAAGTCTCACCGAGGTGGGAGAAATATTTCCAGGCTGGAGACCCATCCCTGCCAGGGTCTTGGCAAGCTCCACTGCATTTACTCCACAGTTAGGGGCCACGTTCGCTTGACATCGAATGTGTACATTCATTTTACAGACTGGAGGAACAGGAAAACAGAAGGCCCATTCAGAAAAGAGCCAGGTCACCGTGAGCTTTCACAGAGAAATTTCACAGCCTGAACAATTAGGACCAAGGAATTATGCAAGCTGAACAGTGTCATCTCATAAAATTACACTCAGACTTGTAACAGTTCCTGACATTTTGTCTATTTCTGTTTTGTGCAGAAGCAGAAATCCTCATATGCTAAGGAACAATAGATTTCAAGTACATTTTTATCCTACCATGACTTGATGAAACACATTCATCTAAATCACAAGTAACAGTCATTTCTCAACAGCGTGATCCAATATGAAGATTCAAATGTTTGTTACAGTGACAATTCACAAATAACAAAGAATGGTGTCAACTGACTATTCTTTCCCTTCTTTCTCTCAACGGTGAAATGAAAGACAGCAATCTAAATGCCACAAGACAGACCGCTGTTCAAACAGGATGGAAACGGTGTTTCTGAGAGCAGAGCCAGCCGCGATGTCAAGTTTTCTGAGTATTGTTGTGGTTGGGCAGCCCTCAGAGTGCAGCCATGCATCCTGTGGGGCTGTGGTTCTGAGTTTGCAGCCTGTGGTTCTCACTGTTTTATGGCAGAAGAAAAAGGCAACTTTGCAAACGTTTAAATGGCAGGTGGAAGAAGCAAGCAAAGCCAGCCGTTCCCTGTGCTCAGGAAGCTGACTTGGGACAAGGAAGGTTCCCAGTTTCAATCAGCAGAAATAAATTTCCAGACGGAGTCTTGACATGGGCCCTGCGGATGGGAGGTAGAACCGAAGCTACGTGCAACCAATTTGTTTTACGGAGTCAGACCATTTTTGGAAGCATGCACATACCCAGGTTTTATGGGATTTAAATTTATGCAATTTTGGAAGCCCTCTTTAAGAAAAAGAATGTTAAATGAAGTAGAGAGGGGACCTTAAACTTAACCTTCATAGCTTCATGGGAAATCCACCTCTCTCAGGTAGACTGGAATGGACACAAAGGCCTGCACTGGCCTATCAAAGTCACCTCAGGACAAAGGAAACAAACACTACAGGCTTGTGGCCCTCAGGCTACCAGGGACAAGGGCAAGGGAGATGAACCCCCCTGCATGGCTCTGCACACCAGCAACAACCCGGGAAAGCAGAAAGTGACCTGCAGGCTGGATACTCACACCTAGGTAAGACCATCCAGCTGAGATCAAGCAGCATTGGGACCCCCAAACCCTAAAAATTATACATGAGCAGGCTGCTACTTTGGTTATATGAAAAAAGAATTATTAAATGGTGTTCTACAAAGGTAGAAGAATTTGCTCTTTTAAATGACATGTGATTGATCCTTTTGTCTATAGAAGCAGGTTTGGTAAGTTCAGGCAGTAAATAGAAGTTGGCTAGTCACACACACTAAACCAGCTCTACCTCCTCCATCCTCCCCTGGTCCAGCAACTCAGGAGGTATCTGATAAGGCTTCAGGTGCAACCCACAGTCAGATCATTATGTCTCAGTGGGAGATGACTCAAGGCCAACAGATCCCCAATTTCTCATAGGACAGAAGTCAGCGCTCACCTTCACAGAGCCTTTGCAAAGGCAAAGTTCACACTGTGCTGGGGCCAATTGGTGATATGCAAGCCCATAACTGAAGCTTCAGTGTTCTCTACTCCACCCATGCCTCCAACCTCCTTCAAAGAACTCTTGCAGGGCGGCTCCTGTTATGCTTTAACAACTCCATCCCCCCTTATTTCTGGTGAGGGCATCAGACCCACTCTCTCACCAGTTACCCATAATGCAATTTTCTCTTTTGGCCATCTCACCTCCTCACCTCCTACCATCTTCCATCTCTAACCAACATCCCATTTTTCCTCTCTCAAACCCCTATTTAAAAACATAATGCCTAGTCTGCACTTAGCAACAAATAGGAGATAGTTAGCCAGCTAGATCACTGAATTTAACATTTGGCCTAATGTTCTATGGTAATTTAGGGATCAGATGTAGTTCTCTTTACATGCCTGACAAGGGACATATAATACAAAACTACTAAGATGCTAATATACAATATATCTACAACTCTCAGTCCTAGGTCAGATAATGAGTCTACAGAATTCTAAAATCTAGAACGGTGAGGTTCCCATGAAGAAGTGGGTACCCAGAACCTCAGCATCTCACTTTTACACTGAAGTCCTTGTCGCATTATCCCCCAGAGCAGGGAGCCACAGTGATCGCAGAACGTTGGCACTTTGTAGTTGTGGATGCTGAATTTGTGTGGGATGTTGATTCCAAACCTCTGTTCAGCAATCTGGGGGAAAAAAAAATCCTGAGAAGACAAGAGCTAAAATTTCATATCAACTCTTCTATAAAAACTGTAATAGGAGCCTACCAAAGCAAAGTGTTACAATGACACCTAAGCTGGGTATAATATTTTACTATACATAGTTCCCATTAATTACTTGGGTTTCATTAATCAGACAGCACATTTTCTAATGAACAAGACATGAAAGAAATGTGAGATGCATATTAGACCATCCACCATTTGGAGAGGTAAACAGAAATTAAGATTTTCATTTCATCTTTTATATTCAGGCCACGGCTCTCTCCCTGCCAGTCCCTGCTTTTACATACAGGTATATATCCTCCCTAAAATTTCTTAAAAGGCTAGAGGAGGCCAACAGTCTTTTTACTTAGGAAGCAGCATATACAGTTAACAATGTATTTGTCAATTATATTTCATTTAACCCCAAAAATTAGCATAAGAGGACTATTCATCCTGTTTTCCGATTGTAACACCGAGAGGTTATGGGCCATCCTGAGCTCACAGAGAAGACCACTAATAGAGGCTAGATTGGGCATGTCAATCCAGGTGGTCAGCACAGTGCCTCCACATTAGTAAAACTGATCCATAAAGTTTATGCCCAGCTGCCCACTAATGCGTCCCTCACAAGGCAAGGCCACGCTACATAAGAACAGAAATACAAAACGCAGTAATATAAAAAAGGAAAGAAATTTCAATTCCAATACCACTCTGGGCTCACAGACTGTGGAAGGGAAGTGGGGGAGGGGAGAAAAAGAAGTACAGAAGGAGGGTGGGAAGAAGGGAGAGAGAGCTAACATGCACGTGTGCACGTGTACACACACACACACACAAAGTAGGTGCTTAATCAGCATCTAATATCCTCTTACCTTTGAATCCACTTTGTTAATATTGTTTTGGCAAGTACAGGCTGTAACAATTAGATGATGGCAGCGTTTATGGACGACACAGGTGCACACTAGGAAATCAAATCCAGCAATGATACACTCATCAGACGCTCATAGTCCACCAGTTGCAGCAGAGTCAATAAAGGCTGCACCAAGCCAGAGTGACTCGACTTGGACCTCTGTCCCGCATGGTGGCAGCCAGCACTTCCATCCTTCCTGTCTCCTTTACCGTATCCTAACAGAGACCTTCGCCCATGCTCAAACTGTCTTCAAGTTTGAGCTTACTTCCTCCTCCCCGAATTTATTCCATCCCACACCCGCCTCTGGAGGGCTCTTCCCACAGCATCACTCTGATCCCTTCTGCCCCATGATTTAACATTTTCAATGGCATCTCGCGGCCAATCAATAGTGCTCCAATTTTCTAGCCAGGTTTCAGTTCCTCTAGAAGTCACCCCAGTCTACCTGCTGTCTTTCTTCTATGGGATCGTTTGTCCCAATAAAAACTCAATTAGTTAAAATCTTTAGAACAAGTCTTCACCCTTTCCTAAACACTACTTATGTCCTTCGCTATCTCTAGACTATTCTACCTGCCTATCAACTAACTAAATCTTAAGTTTATGATAAGATACAACAAAAAAAAAAAAAAAAAAAAAAAGAAGAAGAAAGGAAGCCTCTTCCACCACACACGGTGGCACACACCTGCAATCAATCCCAGCAGCTCAGGAGGCTGAGGCAGGAGGATCGCAAGTTCAAAGTCAGACTCAGCAACTTAGCAAGGCCCTAAGCAACTCAGTGAGACCCTGTCTCGAAATTAAAAATAAAAGGACTGGGGATGTGGCTCAGTGGTTAAATGCCCCTGAGTTCAATCCCTGGTACCAAAAACAAACAAACAAACCTCTTCCTTGAAAAATAGCCCTCACCTGGCCCTCTTCTATATTGAAACCACCTCCCGCTCCTCTCATCTTCGACAGCCCTTAGCCTGCCTCCGACATCAAGCCTTCCACATGCAGCCTAGCTGTGCCTAGAATTCCCCACATGATGCCTTCTGCAGTGGGCTTTCAATAAATGTTTGCTGACTGTCTCAATCAACTGCCTGAATATTTCGAACTTTCTGAGTAATATTTTTCCTTGTTTTCATCCAGATAACTGACATAGTGCAGATGGAATCGAGCTTGTCATTAAAGGATGAACACATGTGGGGAAGCAGCATAAAAATATACATCACTCTGAGGTCCCTCGAGATAGGCAGAAAGTCTTAGGATTAATCACACAAAGACAGGCGAGGCGTCAGCAAAGAGCCCTGGGTCTGAACACGCACATCCAGCTTTCCCGGGTTGAATCCTCGGGACCCCACGCTGAAAGTGCTCAGGGAACTGACCTTTTTATACAGGGGATCTCAAACCCACCCTTCAGAAACAACTTCATTTTTGAAGCTGTGTGTGTGTGTGTGTTTGTTTTCCTTGGTCAGCTTGGCAAGAGGTTTGTTAATTTTATTGATCTTTTCAAAGAACCAGCTTTGGTTTCATAGATGTCCCTATGGTTCTCCTGTTTCCAACTTCACTGATGTCTGCTCTGATTTTCTTTCTTTCCTTCTGTTCTCTTTTCTCTAGTTTCCTAAGGTGAAAATTTAGACTATTAGCTTTAATCTTTCTTCTTTTCTATAATAACCATAGAAATGAAAAGTTGTACCCCATTTGTGTACAATGAATCAAAATGCAGTTTGTAAAAATAAAAAAAATAAATATTTAAAAAAATTTTTTAAATTGCTACAAATTCTCATCTGAGCATTGCTTTCACTGCGTTGCACTGTATTCCATTTCTGCTTGGTTCAAGGTACTTTTTATGTTCTCTTGAGTTTTCTCTGACACATGCATGTTACTTAGAATGTGTGGTTTAATCTCCAAACAGTTGGGGGTTGCCCAAGTATCTTTCCATTATTGAGTTCTAGTTTAATTCCATTGTGGTCTGAGAAGATGATTTATATGCTTTCTATTCTTTTACATTTTTATAGCCCAGAGTGTGGTCTCTGTTGGTGAATGTTCCTCAGGGCTGGAGAAGAATGTTTCATCTGCTGTTGTTAGATGACAACAAAATTGTTAAGTATCAATTTGATCAAGTTGACAGTGTTGTTCAGGTTAACTACATCCCTACTCATTTTCTACCTGCTTAGTCTTTTCATTATTAAGAGGCCAAAGATTCTAATAACTGCACTAGTAGATTTATTTATTTCCCCTCTCATTCTATCGGGTTTTTCTGTAGGTTTTTTCTTTTTTTGGTACCAGAGATTGAACCTAGAAATGCTTAACCACTGAGCCACTACCCCAGCCACCTTTTAAAAAATATTTTATTTAAAGATAGGGTCTCACTGAGCTGCTTAATGCCTCACTTTGCTGAGGCTGGCTTTGAACTTGTGATTCTCCTGCCTTAGGCCCTGGAGCTGCTGGGATTGCAGGTGCGCACTACAGCATCTGGCTTCTATCAGTTTCTATCTCATAAATGTTAATGCCTATACGTTACATACATGTGTACAACAGTACATAGATGGTAAGCATCGTTATGTCTTTTTGGAGAACTGACCCCATTATTATTACATAACTAAAGTCTGCTTTGTCTATGGTATACCTCTCTCCAATCAAGCATTTGGTTTTACATCCCTTAGCAAGATGTGAACAAAGAGCGATTCTCTTTCTTCCTGACTAATGTTCTTTCCTGCTCCTTAAATAGCAGGTGACCCACTGAAAATCAGCCACCAAATATCCTTGCACTATAAACCAAAGAAGAAAAGAAAGAAAGTAATAAAAGAGATACAGTCTAAATCACAACCTTTACACTCAAAACTGTAGTCTTGTCTATCTGGAGTTGCTCGACTTATCTTGGTATGTGTGAGATAAGTGTCCCTACATATCCTAAGCTGGGGAGACCAGGCAAAAGAATGATAGTGACCTGGCTTGTGAACTACCTTCTCATTTAGGACTGAATTGACAGCGTCTGGGTCAATTATTACTCTTGTAATGATTACACATTCAGTTTTTTCTAACTTTGAAAATTCAATGGAATTTTCATACATGTTAACATCAAAATTAGATCCAAGTACATCTTACTTGGTTTTTCTAAGGAAAATAATGCTTTAATTCACCTGTAGAAGAGAAAGTGAGAGTTTCTTATTTACACATAGACTATCACTTTAGGATATGAAGTATTCGTTTGTCAATCATCTGCACAGTGAAAATCAAAAAGACGAGTACTGTAGGTGTGGACCATGGGATGATGCAGAAGCCAGTGGGAAGGGAGGGCCAAGCCCAGGCCGAGGCTGATCCTGGCTAGCTAAACCACCCGAGGAAAGGGTCTTGTATTTCACCCAGACTCAGATAGAATGCTAGCAAACAGGTTTTGTCTTAGAATTGTGAAAATCAAAATAAATTTACAGTGTGAAAACACAAGATCATTAATACCTTAGTTTGAACATTTCTCTTATTGCTTTTTAAATCAGAAAATTAAAAAAAAAACAATTTGGATAACAGTTTTCTATTTTCTAAGAAGGTAAAGTGAAGATAGCATTGAGCTACTTCTCACTCCTATTGACAACTGAATGTGAAAAACAAAACTTCATCTTTGATATTCAAGGATCTACTCATAAAATAGCAATACTTTTTAGTACTTTCTTGTTATTGCACAGACAAAACTTTAAACAATGAAACTTAACTGGGTATCCTGGCTTTAGAAATCAAAACATCTCCCTCCAAACTGCCTAAAATACAGCCAAGATCTAACCAAAACTAAGGAATTATAACTATACAGGGGTCTCCTTTGACCTAGTTATTAGTCACAATATTAATGGAATGCATCCTGTTTTCTCTTAGCATAATCATTTTTTAACACAGGAACAAGATTAAACACGGTTTTAAAAATGTGTTCTTACCTTGGCATTGATAACCCTGTTTCCCAAATACTCCCCTGTTCAAAATAATAGAGAAAGAAATTACCATCAGTCAAACATTTCAGCAATCACCTCTTATAATTACAGTCCTTCAAAGAAAATAAATTTCATCCTCCAGTTCTTTATGAAAACACAATTTCAGGGAAGAGGCAAAAATGATGTGCTTTTTGAGCCCCTGTTGTTACTAGAAGACACAAAAGCCAGCGGATGGATTAGAGGGCTCTGGGTGATGGAAACAGTGGGTAATGACCACTGAGATTCCACCCACCTCTGAGGCAATCTCTAGGTCCTCAATAGAAACATCTGAACCTGACAGCCTCAGCCGAACAGCTCCTGCACCACCTTACTGCCTCACATACACATAAAGGCGACAGACAGGAAGTAAACACACGGAAGGACACAATGAGTCCAGCACAGTTCCCTCTTCCCTGTGCCCACATCACCTCTGGAGTCCACAGGGGGGCAGAAGTGCCACTACGTGCCCTTCCTGCCAGACCTTGGACTCATCCCTCCCTGATTCTATGGGTGATGATGACAATATCCTCATTTTCATTAACGAAGACCACATTTTACAAAGCCAATCAGGCCCTGGGCCAAGTGGCTACTATCTCATTTAATCCTCATGAAATCCATGGGAGGGTGCACACATAATGAGATGGGTAAGGGCACAGGCTCCTAAGCCAGATGGTATGATTTAGAGCAAGTTGTTAACTCCTCTGAGCCATGGTTTTCCCATCTACACAGGGGAATAATGATAACAGTACCTACTTCACAGTTTATCACAAAGAGAAAACAGTTGTTAAAATGCTTAAAGTGCCTTACACTTTAAGTACTATGCAAAAACTTATTATATAAATAAAATAAGATCATTGTCTATTTTGCACATGAGGAGACAGTGGTGGGTTATATAACTTAAGTTCACCTACCCAGTTGGTGATGAGATTCAATGTCAGAGTTCATACTGTTAAACATGCACACACACACACACGCGCGCACACATACACGCGCACACACAATAATATATATACCAACATTTTAAGTGAGAGAGAATGTGTGTCAGTGTGGGCATGTGTCATAGGTTTTAAGGCTGGTTAAGGAGTTAATGTTCCCTTGGGGGAAAAAATTCAGTGATATTTTCAAATAAGTTTTTATTATGAACATTAGTTGAGTTCAGAGGTCATCACTACCAATGCCTACGGGACCAGGCAGGTCACTGAAAAGAGGGAACAGAATGGTATGACATGAAATAAAAAGCAGCTGGAGAGTCACCCTCAGGGCAAGCAACCCAGAGAGAGATGGGGTGGGACTGTGGCCAGTTACAGAGGGCAGATTCGTCGGAAGGGAACGTGGTTCAAAGATGCCATAATTGCTAATTTTTTCAATGGAAAATGTAATATGAATTTTTTTATGAAGATTATAAACGTTACAACACACTTGTAGGCTTTATATCAATAGTCCATTTAGGACTCAAGACTCTACTCTGGATTAAAAAGGCCAGAAACACTAAGTAACCCTGGGTTCTCACTGCTAAAAGGAAGAAATCCAAGTAATCATGAAAGCAAGTCAAAGTAATTGATCAGTATTCAGAAATCACTCTGAATGAAGTGCTTCTGCTTCCACTAAAAAAAATTATTAAAGTCTGCAACACTAACAGATCTCCTCTCACCAACACTAACAGATCTCCTCTCACGTTACTACTGACCTGTCTCCCCTGCTGAGAAGCTTTGTATGTAAATTCATGCTTGTGTATATCAGGGGTGTTTCTTTTTCTCTTTCCAAATACAGTGAACATCCTTAATGCTGTGTCTAATTGAAGATAACTACTGCTTAAATTTATTTTATGTTATAGTTTTATGTATTGGAAGATACTGCCTCAAATCTTTAGAATTTACTTGAATTATGTTAGTCCCTAATTGCCTGGGATTAGATAAAAGTACAAGATCACTACAGGCTATTACCTTCTGCTACATACCATGAAGTTGAAGACTACTGGGTGCTTAGTTTTCTTGCAACAATTAATTCCCATAACTCATCACATGATTCATGCCATCTTAAGATCAATACCATTGATTTTTTTTTTCTCCCAGGCTAATTACCTAATTTATTGATTAT
Organism: Sciurus carolinensis; assembly: GCF_902686445.1. NCBI lineage: Eukaryota > Metazoa > Chordata > Mammalia > Rodentia > Sciuridae > Sciurus > Sciurus carolinensis. The sequence goes on along the minus strand of NC_062214.1, from coordinate 161,021,317 downwards.
CTCTTTATTGACCATTTAGCTTCTTTCTCTAATTTATGTTTTCTGACCAGTTCATTAGCACCTTTACTAAAATGATTGGAAAAAGAAATAATATCTAAAACTTGGACCTGGAAATTATTGAGATCTTTTTTTTTTTTTTCCCCTTGGTAATGGGGATCAAAATTATTGGGTCATCATAGTAAGAAGAGGAGGCAAAAAATTGGATCCTAAAAATAGTTCTTAACGATCTTGCTTTCTCCTGAAATCACACAGAACCACAGGAAGCCTCTATGGAGAAAGGGTCTGAGGAAGGAGAAGTCAAGGGGTCTCTCACCAGATGAACTCTCTGCAGTGAGAGCAATAGGTGGGCTGCCGCAGGTATGTGGCCATGAACTTGTGTCCGTTGATCTGGTGGACCCGCCTTCGCATAGCCCTCTGGCGCTTTCTAGTAAAATGTTTGAAGATTCGGTCTCTCTGGAGAGTGGCTGTATATCAACATAGAGGGGAAAAAAGAAAAATGCGTGAAGAATCTAGACACACTACATGAGAAAGTCCGGCAGTTCAAATACTTCCCCAATTTTTTGTTCATTCAAGATTCAAAACATCTTGAAAAAACACCTTACTTTCCTAATAACCTGGGGACTCTTCAATTTTGGATTAGACCTACGTGAGATCCCAGTGACTGATGATAACTGGTTATTCTGGGCCAATCCCCCAGCAGAGACCATGAGTTTCCCAAGGATCCAATGCTACACTGCGGACAGCAACATGGCCTCCAAGACTCGGCCTAGATGACTGGGTCTCATGAGCATCTGTGGACTGTAACGGCTGCAGGTGAAGGAGTTTCTCATTGTTCTTCCCCTTGACTTATGGTGTCCTCACAGACTGAATGAGGGAACTGCCCACAGCACAGGCCCCCAAAGCTGTGCCCAAAAGCAGTCAGTACAAAACCACCTCTGTTACCCCGGATGGTAGAAAGCAACCTTGGGCAGACCAAAATTTTCTAACCTCCAATTTTTAAAACAGTGGCTTCTAATCTGAAGACTCTGGAAACTGTGCACTTCATAAAGACAGTAAATTATGTCTTCTATATCATTATGCTCGAATTTTTCCAATGCAGGGACTTATGATTAATAAAACAAAACTTACATTGTTGAAAATGCTTTTAAGTAAATCACTGAATCAAAAAGGAGATTTAAAGAATCACAGAAGAAAAATCTGCTAATAAATTTTAAAACCTGGAATAAATAGAACTTTTTTTCTTTTTTTAATTGACTTAATTGTACAACTTTAAGGGGTAAGTGCCATGTTTCAGTACATTTATATATTGTGAATTTATCAACTTAGGACACTTAAGGTCATCCATCATTTCAAACATTTACCATTTATTTGTGAAGAGGGCATTAAAAATCCTCTCTTCCAGCCATCTTGAGTTACGAGGTACAATATCATTAATTATAATTCCCCTCTGTGCAATAAAACACCAGAACTTATTCTTCCTCTTTGGCAGTGACTTTGTACTCAATTTCTAAAATAATCTCAAATACAAGTTAGGGAGGAAATTTCATAGAATGAGGAAAACACAGAAAAATATTATACTCCTAGAATGGGATAAGGATAACAAAAGTCCAAAGCCTAAAGACACACCTATCTGCAACTTAAAACATTTAACGTTCTATTTGGCAAAAGACACAAAGCAGAAAGCTGAAAGAAACAAATTGGTGGAAAAAGAATTTGCAATATGTGAGAAAGGGTTACTATTTATAATGTGTAAAAATCCATAAGAAAAATAGTAAATGATCCAGGAAAAACAGATGAGAAAACATAAAGAAAAATTCATAAAACCATAAACACCAATAGCCAATACACATGCCAGGACCTCAGATTCCATCCAAGATGAACATTTAAGAACCAGGAGCTAAGTCAGCTTCTACCTCTAAAATGAACAAATATTACAAGGATTGCTAAAGTGCCCATTTTGACCAGGGTTGGTAGGAGTATAACTGGGCTGTGGTCCTGACCCAGCCACAGTGGCTATTTTCCTTGCCAAGCCTCAGGGTTTCCACCTACAAACCAAAGGGATGTTGTTCTCCTGGGTTTTTTCCAAGGACTGACAGAGGTAACACATTTAAAGTGCATAGCACAAAACCAAGCACATTAAAAAACTGTAGCTATTTCAGGAATAATTTTTGGAGGCCAATTTGACAACAGATGTCAAAGTTTTAAAAGTGCATTTCCTTTCATTCAGCAATCAACTTGAAAAAGTTTTGTTTCTATAAAAATACCAGTAAACAGGAACGTATATGCAATCCAGGTGTCAATGGCTACATTCTTTTACCAGTGAAAAGCAGGATCAATAGGGTGCAATGGCACACCTGTAGTCCTCAGTATTCTGGAGGCTGAGACAGAAGGACTGCTTAAGGCCAGCAGTTCAAGGCCAGCCTGGGCAATACAGCAAGATCCTGTCTCTCTCACACACACAAGTAGGATCGACATTAGAAATTCCAGAGAACAAAATTCAGGAACAGTCAAATGAATTTGGCTAAGGAAAATAATGTCTTCAGAGGCTCTAGCGTGATTAAAATTGTACCGGCTTCACTTTGCGTTTGGGGTATGTTCCAACTGTGGCAAGCTTCCTGATTACTTTCATTCTCAGGTTTCCTGTCCTAAGAACATAAACTAGATCCTTGTCCTCAGTCACATGAAGATAGTGTCATAAACAATACTTCTGACAGGTTCCTAAAATGATGGACAAGGGTCATATAAGAACAGAAGTCACCATAGTGCATTGGTCTGCTCCATGACACCTCCAGAACTCATTTAGTAAGCCCAAAGCAAGCACGTTTTAATCTTCGTTGGTTGGTAGGTGATAACATTAGATATCACCCCATATCTAGCCTACTTCATTACCAGCCTGAGTGAGACCCAGCTTAATACTGGCCAAAGCAAGACTAGTATTGAATTAATAAACACTTTTCATACCTAAATGCAAATTAAATTCTCCCTGGGGGTCTAATTACCAAGAACTTACTCATTTGATCCTTTAATACTATAAAGATCGGCTGAAAGGTCAGTTCACTTGCATTTTTAATATTTCATGAATTGAATCCTATTTTTTCCTTAGTAGCTATTGCCATAGCAGTATCACGCCCTGTGGAGTGTCCAGTTGATTCCTTCTGGGCAGAAGGATTTACAAAGATCTTGTAGCTGTTCACCATGCTGCTCATATCTTGACACCTTCGCTCCTGCTTTCAATCCTTCCTGGAAAACTCTTCCCTGCACTTGTTTTCCACCTAATGAAGGTAGACTGATCTTTAGCCTATCTGCCTCAGCGGCCACCTCCAAATCCTGAGCCGGGTGAAATGCTCCTAACCTGTTCCACGGCAGCCTGGGCGTGTCCCTCCAGTCTTTCCCCTTACCCCACCATCCTATAGGCCACCTCTCCTTCACCTCTGCCCCAGGTGCCTCCCACACACCCCACACAGCCACAGTCTCTAAAGTTCACTTTTTTTCTTCTGCATTCTTTTGCACACGTGCCTCATTGTGTTTAAAAAGCAAACACACACTCATGCACACAGTCACACACACCTAGGAATTTGCAAGACATTGGGTCACATATAAAATCAAGTACCCACTGGTTTCCCTTGTCACTGTTTTCTTGACTGACACCACTGGCAGTAAGAAAGTACTCTCCCAATGCACTGTTCCACCCAGCTACAGACTGGAACCCACTTCACTATCGGAATGCAGCGGGTGCTTCCTCATTGCACTGGCCTCCTGTTTGCTTAGGACTCAGTTAAAAGAAATATAAAAGACTATTTAATCCTGTTGTGCCTTCAACCATCCAGGGCTTGGAGAAATCTTTCAGATCACATTTTAATCGGACACGTCAGGCAACCCTAACATGCTCTGCAGCCAAAACTTGCATCACAACTTCTGCTTGGCTTGGAGGAGCCCCATGCTCCTAAGTAAATAGGAAGCTGGCTGAGCCCCAACAGGGAAATTCACATTCCAGTCTCCAGAGGTCAGCAGTCCTGCAGTCCATCTGTCTCTCCAGGAGTTGGTTCTTACGAGCCATCCCATTGACAGGGTGCAGAGGAATCATGTGGATATAATGAAGATTAACCATTCTTAACTAAAATTCTATTTCATAAAGATTGATTTTAAGAACTTTATAATGCTCAAGTGACTAGGAGTTGCCAAACTACCCCCGGTTAGTTTTCACATGCAAAAGTACCAGACTAAAGTGTGTTGCTGTATGAGGCTTTGAGATAATACTGTTTTAACTTTACCTCAATAAATAGCAAATACTTCACTCTTGTGAGTTTTTTGTTCTACCTACCCAAATTTAAGGTTTTATGTTCCAGCAGCTGAAACAGGTATTTGAAACATTCCAATGTGGGACAATAACAGGGATCATAGTTCCTTATTTTAAAATCATAGAAAGCAAGTTAAATCAGAGAGAAAAAAATTGTGAGATGGCATTTCATTTCTAGAATTACTGACATAAAATGCATAAAGGAAATAACTTTGATTCCATGTAAAACACAATTTAACTCTGTTAAGCTGAATTTGCTTAATAGCACTGTGGTCTGGCCCACTCCGTGGCTTGTCTTTAAAGAGCTGTACAGAGAAAGACCAAGGCCATTCTAACCACGGGCAGGGTGGGACAGTGCAGTGGCTGAGGCATTGGGATCTGTAGCACGGGTATGAGTCCTGCTTCTCTTCCTTATAATCTGAGTGACCTTGGGCAAGTTGTTTGACGTCCTATGCCTCAGTTTCCTCATCTGTAGAACAAGAAGGATATGTCCTTTGAAGGGTCATTTTGAGGACTCATGGCTTAATAACTATATCACAATTGGAAAAGTACCTGCCAGGTGTTAATTGTTACCTATTACAATGGTTGTTAAAAACTTTACCTCACATTACCAGGCAGTTCTAGAAATAGAAAGGATTTTTAATTTAGTGTCTAATTGTCTGGAAGAAGAATGAATACCTAGGAAATCAATACTTAGAGAAGTTAAATGACATGTCCAAGATTCATCTAGCTAACCAGGACCAGAACCAGCATAGGGCTCTTGCATTCTTGCATTTAACCCAGGGCTTTCTGGGTAATACCATACCGCATTGTGCTCTTTACTAACACAATGACTCGCAATTAGACTCTCTGGGTCTCCTGCTATCCCTGGAAAGTAATACATTTTCTGGAAACAGAAACTAACAGGAAGGTTCAGTGAGGTCAAGCAGCTGATGATACAATTGGGGACACCAGACTCTGTGTACTATTGCTGCACCACTGAGTAATACTATCAAATGTCTTTTTTTCTTCTTCCTGAGATAGTTGTTTTATCATTTGTTGCACATGGGAGAGAACTGTGAGAAAAACAAACAGGAAAATCACAGAGTTAAGTAAATGTTGCTAGTCCAGAAAGAACCAGAAAGTATTATGCTTATTTATGCCTCCAAAATACATCTCTGAAGGTAATGAGATAACACAAGAGAATTTTGCTTACCATGATCAGACACACTGAATAAACCCACCATCTGATCACAGAGCTGTTGGCATGAAGAATGTGCAAAAAAAATGTAAACATGGGTGATCCCTGTTTGAGACAATGATATAAACAGAAAAAGACCAGAACATGTATCAAGCAAATCTATAAGATAAACCAGTCTTTATGACAAGCACACACCCACCAGCATGTGGGAGCATTTATTGGATGTTGTGTGAAGAAAATAGTCACAGGAATTACATATCTAGGCCTCTGACTGATTCCAGAAGACTTCATAAAGGACTGATACGAGCAGTTGGAGAGGAGGAAAGAGAACTTGGCAAACTAGGATAGAGACCAGGTTCCAGGATTTGGATCCAGCACCAGCAATCAGGGTGGCACTGAAGGTTTTGGTATTTAAAAGTGGCAGCAAAGGCCCCCCAGAATACTGAGTAGCACAGAATCATCTATGCTTCTTGGAAGGAGCTTAACTATATAACTCACAGTAATTTCCAAATTCGGATAGAGGATTAGACTCACATATTCTGAGACCCAACTCTACAGGAGGAACACAGAGGTGTTCTGCAAAGTTTGGGCTCCCCAGATGAACCTCCACCCACACACACTTATCCTACTGTGAACTGATGGACTGCTGTCATTGGCAAGGGGAGAAGAGGAAGACAATTTGTCACCATCCTGACTCTCTTCAGTAGGACTCAGTCAAGCCCATTCTCACCCACCTCTGCAGCCTCCTCTGCCAACATGGTACCAAAGTTTTATCAAGAGCCATAGGAAAAGCCGCTGGCCACACTGTTATGAGAATAGGGTCCTGACTTCTCACCATCCTGTTCTTACCTGCTTCACCTCTGGGATCTGTACCAACTCCAAAGTACAAACTCTCCCTATGTCAGATCTTGAAGAAAGGAGTTTGGGCTCCAACCGTAGCAGTGGTTTCCCACACTCCACAATTTCTTTTTCTTCAGTGGCCCTTCCCTTCCACCCAATCTTTAAGTTGCATTTCTCCTGAGTTCTCTGCACACCATCCACCCAGTCTTTCTGGATGTCCACTCATCTCTTCAGGGACTCATACATTCTCTTGACTTCTAACAATTGCCTAAACACTGACAACTCCTAAATACGCAGCTCCAGTTCTGGCTGCTAGCCACTAACCTTATTACTAATTTGCTCCCCAGTATCCCTTTAACAACTCCCCAAATTACCTAGAACTTGATATTTGATGGGCTGAGACCTTGTCCCCATATCTTTGACCCACTCTTCCTCCTTCAATATAAGACCACTGTCCTTGGAGTCATCCAGACAAAACTCCTAAGAGACATCTTCAGATCCTTTTTCTCCTACTGTTTGTGGATCCTGTTCTGCTCCATGTACATGTACCATCATTTAGATTTCCTTAGCAGCAGTTTAAGACAAGCAATTAAATTGCAAGTAAAGTCAGCACTGAGTGTATAGGTTCTACATCCATAGATTCAAACGACCTCAGATCAAAGCTATTAGAAAGAAAAAATGCATCTGTAATGAACATGCACAGGATTTTTTGGCCAAACAACACAACATGTACAGGATTTTTATCCCTAAACAACACAACTACTATTTACACAGCATTTGCACCGTATTCGGTATTAAAAGTAATGTAGATAATTTAAATGATACAGGAGGAGGTGTGTAGGTTACATGCAAATTCAATGCCATTTTACATAAGGAATTGAGTGTCCATGGATTTTGGTATCCGTGGGAGATCTTAGAACAAATCCTCCATAGATATCAAGAGTTAGCTACAATTTATTTGGGAAATAATTCCAAGAAGTAACAAAAGGTTACAGAAGTAAGAGAAGGAAAGAAAGGAAACCCACAGGTTTCCAGCGTGGGCAACCAATACTCAACCCCTTTGGGCATCTCAAGGAGTTGGTGGAATATAATCAGAGGAGGAAGAAACTAGATCTTTTCCCTCCAGCTCCCACTCACCATCAGCTGATGATGGCTGTGGAGGAAGGAGGGCACCAATTCCCCTGCATTTCTAGTCTTCTTTTATGAACTGAGAGGAAATAGGGGTGAAGCATCCATATCAAGCACAGTGATACTTACCCTGGTCCTTATTTCTTACTTATAGTCTACTGCCATACATATTTTCTATAAGTTCCTTGAAGCTCTTTGTGGAATAAAGTTTAAGTAGAACATTTTTACAATAATAATCTTTATTATTGTACCTTCTTTTTTCTGTACACATAATTTAATGACAGAAATTCCCTTCCATTCTCTATCATTCATTGTAAAAACCCTACAGTTCCCTTCTGTAAAAACGTTAAAAATTCCTACCTGTTCCCCTGATTTCACCCACAAAGAGACTTCCAACTACCACTTCTTCATCCTTTGCTTTTTAAAAAAGGAAAATTAAACATTCCTCAGTAAATCATTCCCACAAGTTTCAGGACAATGGGGAAAAGAGCTTCTGTTCCATCAAATTTGGATTGGAGCCAGGCTCGGTGGTCATGCCTGTAATCTCAGTGGCTTGGGAGCTGAGGCAGGAGGTTCAAAGCCAGACTCAGCAAAAGTGAGGTGCTAAGCAACTCAGTGAGACCCTGTCTCTAAATAAAATAAAAATAGGGCTCGGGGATGGGCTCAGTGGTCGAGTGCCAATGAGTTCAATCCCTAGTTACCCCCCAAAAATGTTTGGATTGGACCACTTGGGGATACATCCTTGTGATTACTCTCAGTTATTTCATTGGGAAAATATGTCAGAACAGTGGCCCTCTCAGCTCCAAGCTTAAGTTAGATCATGCATCTTGGTTTTATATGCTTCAAGAGGTAAGCCTTGTCTAATTATCCAAAATTTTTTCTTACATCCTTCATTACTAAATTTAACTGGAAAGAAAATACCCTACTCAAGAACTCCTGTTTTTCTGACAACTTTATACTTGTAATTTAAGAGGATGATGTGACCACACGGTGATGTTGGTCGGGAGAGCACAGGTAATATACGAGATCTCTTTTTCCTCTTTTGTCTTTGTCCTTGTTTATAAAGATAATATGTGATCACTACGGAAAATGCAAATGACACAAAAAAATATGAAAAAAAGTTTACTTTTAAAGACCATCTTAAACCTTACTGTAAAATAATCCCTGAATAGCTTTGTAAACGTGTCAAACATACACACTCTACAGACACAGTTTTAAATTAAGGATGTCATATTATGTGTGCAGCTTTGCCAACTATGTACCCTAAACATCTTTCCATGTCCTTTTAAAAGTTACTGCTTCTGTTCTTAATAGCTAATACTGAAGTCACCATTTAAATGGCATATTTTACAAAATGAGCACACACCATAATTTCAAAGAAATCCAATAGCATGAGCAGGTCCACCCATGGAAGTCAGGCTTCCCTTGGAAATCTGTGTGTTTTTCTCATTCACTTCAAGTGTAGGGACTGCTCTCTCCTCCCCCACCCCAGCCTCCAAGCCCAGGTTGGTCTTCCTTCCTCACTTAAAAAAAAAAAAAAAATTCTTACACAAACAACCTGTCCAACCAAAATCTTTTCCAGATAAACATGTGTTTCCTGCTGAGAACTAAAAGAATCCTGCCCTTTAGTTTGGCTTATTCCATTTCCCTTTCAATTTTTTTTTTCTCTTCCACTAGTAGATTTCTAAGGTCCCTTCTGAGCTCTCAAGTTCTGGGTTTATGATTTTGGAAAAACCTTGCAGGATCTTAGCCATGAGGAGCATGATGCCCAATCATTTCCCTCTCAACCACATAGGTGGAATGAAGCAAGCCTGGCTCCCTCCTGTGGCTGATTCATCAGCGTTTTTAAAACTGCTGCCCTGCTACTCTCTGCAAAGACAAATTCAAAACCCAACACAGAAGGTAAAAAATACTTTTATCACACACCAAATTTCCTGCAGCACTAACTGGAGGGTTTGAACCCTCTGTTACTTTTAATTTTTTTTTTTTTTTTTAGTTGTAGATGAACTCAAGCTCTTCATTTTTATGTGGGTGCTGAGGATCGAACCCAATGCCTCACATAAGTGAGGTGAGCACTCTTTACCACTGAGCTACAACCTCTGCCTCCTCTAATTTTTTGTTGATAGTTTTTTGTTAAAAAAAAAAAGCAAAAAGTTGCTTTAATCAAATATTATTTATATTATATGGTTACTTCCTGTCAGAAATTAACTCAAAAGCATATATCTTGGCTGCCAGGTTGGTATTTTGCTTGTTTGTTGGACAATCTCATGATGGCTTAAATAGGAACAAAATAAAATTAAAAAGAGATGAATAAATTAAGTTTGTTTGGTTTTCTTTAAAAACTAGGGATGTGGCTCAGTGGTTGAGTGCCCCTAGGTTCAATCCCTGGTATCATTAAAAAAAAAAAAAAAAAAAAAAAAAAGCAGTATAAATAAGGTTTGATAGTGACAGGGATTGAACCTCTAATGAAAGTAGATTTTTGGATATGCAATGAATTCCTCCTCTATGACCCAGTATTGTTATCCCTCTGCTACCGGAAAGAGCACATTCCACTCACTGGTCAAGGACAAATGGATTCTCTTAAAGTTCATTCACAGGGTTTTTTCTCTGTTTCCATACTAACCCAGCTTATAGCCTTGGGTAAGAGTTTATGCTTTTCTAGAAAGTAGATGGTACATCCACCACCATACACACACACACGAATAAACAAATAACTGGACAAGAAGTGAAAAATGACTTCATCTTCTGTGGCACTTTTGGTACCAGCTCAACACAGCATATTAACAAAAGTCTGGCTATTTGCGGTTTAGTCCAGAGGTTTACTATAATGTAGTAAACACATAGTCTAAATGCACAATAGCTCAGCAAACTGTAAGGGTCCCTGCTGAGAAATGAAGAGCAACAGACCTCACAACCCTGTTGTCATTGAATTCACATATTACTTCTGAGGCCAGGAGATACTGTGCCATATTTGGGGCACTAAATAGCGGACCATTTTTTTTGCTATGACTGATCCCAATATAGTCCCTCTCCATCCTATACTAATCCAACTGACATTGACTAGGTTCTGGACATGGTGATGGAAAGCAGGACTCCAAAGATGAGCGAGATGTAGTTTCTTCATTACCACTGAAAGTCTAAGGCCAGAGACAGGCTGCACGTGGCTGTAACTATTCTCAGTAAAAGTTCCCATGGTAGTGCCGAGGGGCAGGAGCCTTAACCAGACAGGGGGTCATCCAAGAGTGGTTTCTCCGAAGGAGGACAATGAAGCCACAAAACAGTGACAGCTTCAGAACAGGTGAAAAGGAAGTAGTGCAGAATGAATGAAGACGTGTCATAAAAAGAGTAATACCATCTCCCAGAATTAGGAGACCCTAGGGTCAGGTTGACCAAGTCGCCTTATCACCTAGCAGCTGCATCACCATCCTTAAACACTTACCAAAGCATACCTTACCAAAGGTCTATTATCTACCAAACACCAAGCGTTGAGGGGAAGAGTACTCCAAGAAGATTCTCAAAGCAGTATGCTGGGCGCGGGGAAGAAACCTCTGGCCTCCCATTGATTTCTCGTTTTCTTCATTTCAATTTTGTGGATATTTTAGTGTTTATAAAATATGTAGTAAGTAATATAAATATGTATAGTTTACAAGAAAATATACACAATATTGGAGAACGTACTCAACAGTTGACTGGATGCAATCCATTCTAGCTGGAGTAACAGGTTACCAAGAGATGAGAGACACCAAGTGCCCAAAGCCAGGTGCCATCCACAGTATTAGAGGGAAATAAGGGACAAGCACAACCCCAGGGGCTCGGGTGCTAGAGAGAAGCTCCATGGAGGAAGGGTGGGCTTAGGCCAAGATGAGTAGAGAGATTTGGGGGAGACGGGGCGGACCATAAGCCCAGCTATATCAGTGTTGGGAAACACCTGGAAAAACCAACTTCTTGGGGCTGGGGTTGTGGCTCAATGGTAGAGCGCTTGCCTTGCATGCATGGGGCACTGGGTTCGATCCTCAGCACCACATAAAAATAAATAAAAATAAAATAAGGGTATTGTGTCCATCTAAAGAATTTAAAAAAATAAAACAACAACTTCTCTACTACAAGTCTTCCCACAGTGTGGCAGGACAGATGCTGAGGATCCTGACATGGAGACAACAGAAGTTGGGCATCTTCAGGACAGGCTAAGAAATCAAACTTTACCCTGTGGGCAGAAGGGCCCCGGGAAACATGTGTTCCCTCTGGGCCTTATGGTAGGCTTTCTCTGGAAATGGAAAAAGCCAAGCTAAACGGCCAGTAGAGTTCCTCCTAACTCTGAGGAGAATTTGTGTGACCAGCAAAACTGCTTTCAAGAATGAGGGTAAAATCAAGATGTTTCAGAAAACTGAGAGATATCACCACAAAGTACCTTCACTAAAAATAAAGGGTGTACTTCAAACAGGAGGAAAATGATCCTCGAGGGAAGGGCTGAGCATTTTAAGAAAATGGTGAGTTTAAAAAAAAATTAAACATGTGAGTGAATATAAACAAACAATGATCGAATAAGTTGGTAGCAATGTCTAATAAGGTTTCAAAAGAAAAAACATCAAACTACCAAAAAATTGCACATAAACCAGGAAGAAAGTGATCAGAATTAAAAGCATTCTAAGATTCTTACATTGGTTAGGAGGGGGTAAAGCAGTAGCTAAATTCATTACATAGACCTGTTAAAATTCCAGGTATAACCACTTGAAAAAGGTTGCATCTGACAAACTAGTGGGGGATAGGGGGATGTAATTGGTTGAATGAGTGGGGTGGGGAGAATCTCAATCAAAGTTTTAAAAAAATTTTGTAGTTGTAGATGGACAGCATGCCTTTATTTATTTCTTTTATGCGTATTTATTTCTTTTATGTGTCAATCAACTTTTAAAAAAGATCTGCTTGCTATTTATAAGATACACATCTAAATCACAGAAAAAATTGAAACAAAGTAAAGAATAAAAGAGAAGACAAAGAAAACACTAGCCAAAAGAAATGCAGAGTAGCAACATTATGGTCAAATAAAATACAGTATGGGAAAAACAGTATTACTAGAAATAAATAGATATGATAACATAATAATGAAAGGTTTGTTCTACCAGGAGACCATAACAGTATTATATTTGTATATATTTAAGAGCATAGCTTTAAAATAGTCAGGTGTGGTAGTGCATGCCTGTAATCCCAGTTATCAAGGAGGCCAAGGCAAGAGGATTGCAAATTCAAGGCCAGCCTCGAAAATTTAGCAAGACCTGTCTCAAAGTGAAAAAAATTAAGAGAGCTGAGGATGCAGCTTAGTGGTACAGAACCCCTGTATTTAATCCCCAGTACCACAAGATAATAATAACAAATGATATTAAAAAATTTTACTCTGCATTTACGTATCATTCTCTGAAGAAATTAGAGGAATTATAGGATGATATTCTCTTCTCCATTCATCCTCCCTGGCCCATTCTATGGAAAATATTGCAAATTTTCTATTCTTTTATCCATCAGTTTGAAATGATACCATGTTTGGCATTTTTCCATTCAAGGAGATATGTTTTCTCTTAGGTAAATACCCTAGAAAAGAATTGTCAGGTCATTTAATTCTGTAAAAAAATTGCTAGACCATTTTTTACAGTGGTTGTACCATTTTGCACTCTCGCCAATAATATGAAAAATCCTAGTGCTCTGCAGTCTCACCAACATCTAGTGTTACTGGTCTGTCCATTGCAGCCACTACCATGATATTTTATTGTGGTTTGAATTTGAATTTCTCTAATTCCTAAAATCCTTGAGCATGTTCTCATGTGCTTACTGATTATTCATATTTCTTCTTTTGAGATGATGTCTGTTCAAATCTTTTGCTCTTATGAAACAAAATGAGTTGTTTGTCTTTCATTTAACCACGACTGTCTTGTATAACTTTTTTTGTTTGAAGACTTTAGCAACATTTTCCTGTTGAGAAAAGAAACATATGCCTCTTCTACTGAGTGTGAAGCATTTATAAACACTCGCCATTTGTCCTTGAAAAATAGTAAACGCACTTCTATAGGTTTCAGTCTGAGCCTGAAGTTTACAAATTCATCCCTTGATGTGAACATAGTCGTTCTGAACAAAGAGGCCTAAAGATCCCTGTACTCTTTCTGGTCTCCAAGTCTACTTTATTTTATTATTTTTTTTCATATTTGTATTGAATGAGCTGGTAGGAGCCAGTTTTACTTGATTTTTAAGGAATGCAGTTTTTTGTGTTTCCTTCTATTCCCCAGATGAACTGGAAATTCGTGTAACACTATAGGAGCGCTAAAACAATCAGAAGGTAATTCCCTCTTTGTGTTTGCTTTCTTTTTTTCTTTTGAATTATTTACTTTTTTATTTTTTACAGACTGCATTTTGATTCATTGTACACAAATGGGGTCCATCATTTCTTTCTATGGTTGTACATGATGTAGAGTCACACCATTCATGTAATCACACATGTACATAGGGTAATGATGTCTGTCTCAGTCCACCATCTTCCATACCCCACCTCATTTCCTTCTACATAATCTAAATTTAACCTTTGCCTTGAACCTGGAATACAGGATAATGGAATGTGAACTAGGGTATTCAGAAGTCCTTAAACCATCTAAGTGAAAAAGGAAAAGAAAGAAAAAAAAAACTATAGTTCCTGAAAGTTTTACTTCACCTCCTCCAAAAAGAGTATTTTAAAGACAGAAAGGGCTGGTTAAAATATATATATTTAAGTTTTACAGAGCAATGATTGAATCTCAGAATCAAATTAGGAATATTTTCTATGATTGACAGAAATTCTTCATTTTTCCAAAGTAAGAATTCCAGCCAAGGCATTTCTGGTGATTAAGGGTAAAGTCAAAGTCCCACCCAGACACAGAAATAAAGTGGATCAGGTGTCAAACAACCTGTTTTCTTGAGGGCCTGCAACAGAGAGCCTGGCTCAAATCAGAGGAAAGGGAGGTTAGCTCTTCTCAGCCTCTGGCATAGACTCAGTAATAGGATGGGGACTTGGGAGGAAAGTCTCTTTACTGCTTTCAGCTATTCCCCACCACAAACTCTTTCTAATCCACTTTAGAAAACCACATTCCTGAAGCCCTAACTCATGAGAGATGAAAGAGTCAAATTTCCTCAAACAAAACTTTCCACATTTTCTTGTAGCTATGTGAGAAAATTCCTGTGTGAATACAAAGATGGGCTCATGGCTTCACACTGAAATTGAAGGTAAGAGATTCTGAACAGAAACTATTTTAAAATATAGTTTTCCACTTAAAACTATATAAATAACAGAGGACTGTCTTTTTCCAGGATTTGTGACAAACTAAACAAAACAGGAGTATTCACCTCAGACATCTTGGACTTCCTTGGGGCAAAATTACCAGGCACCATGAAAAAGACTGTACCACGGGGTTATTAAGAAGTGACACCTCTCACGCAGACCTTGCCGACACTGGTTGCCCAGACTCGTGAAGAAGCTGAATCTCGCTTCAGCAACGACAGTTTTATTCTCGATCCTGTGTCTAGTACCTTGAACACTTCGTTTTGGATTAATAACTGAGGAAATCACAGTTCTGACTGTTTTCATTGAAGGCGCTAGCAAACACATTGCACAACAGGGGCTGTGACAGCTTGGCAGTGTGTATGCGCGGAACAGGCAGGGACACGTAAACATTCCTCCAAATGAAAAGACCAAACGAAACTGTCCCAGGTTACATCTTGGGCTGCTTTCCACTGACCTGAAGTCAAGTGTAGTCAGGGCTCTCCAGAAAAGAAGTGTGTGGCTATTATGTTAGTTTGAAAAAAATAATTGTGACCTTTGGTAATGAAGTGGATCTGAGGTCAAGGATAACAGACTTAAATTGTCACATCTCTCTAGCTATATTGTATCCCACTCTTATTTTACCTCCCCGCACCCCGTGGGGGTGGGGGCAGGGGAAAACACCTGGCTCAGCATCTCCTGCTAGATAACAATTACCACCCCCTGCACAAACTTGTGTTCCTGTCAAAATGGTGTCCTTGCCACTCCTGCCAGGGCTCTACTCACGTCACTCTCACCTAGAATGGCTTCTCACCTTCCCAAAGCCAAACCACAAGAGAGGGCTTCCCCACCCAAAGGCATCTGCAGACCTCTCCAGCCAATGGTGCTCTCTTCCTTCCCCCTGCAGTCAGGGAACATCCCAGTGCTCGGGATCCTAGGCACAGGGCTCCAGGTAACCCTCACAATCTTGCACAATCTCTCAGTGCCCTGTGTATTTTTGCCTTTTGCCCTGAAGTCAGTACAATTTTCTTGGAGTTCAGAGCTAGATTTTACAGTTTGTGTCCTCCCAAGATCTATTTTAAGTGTTTAACACCCATGAATGGTGCCCTTGTGGATTATGCCTAAGTGCCACTGAAAAATTATAAAATACAAGTTTGAGATTTCTTATTCTCAATTCTCTAGGATGCTGTGGTTCAATGGGACTTGCCTGCTTCTCAGAAGCTATCTCAAGGGACAACTGTGACACAGTGATGCCATAAGAGGGCCTGGCTTTGGAATCATCTATAAGATTTAATTCATGCTCTGACACACTTTTCTGCATAAATTTAGGCAATTTCATGAAAGCATCTGTAGCACAGCAAATTCATACCAGGCACTCTGCTAGGAAATACCCATATAAGCATGAAGGAGAGAAAGTGTGTGGGTGATTGTGTGTGTCCACATGCCTTTGTAAAACCAGGACCTTCAATAAGCTCATAGCCTATTGCGGAGACTTCTGCTTGTTACAAAACAAAGAGTCCCAGACTTGATCCCAAACAGAATCAGAATAACTGGTGCAGGAATCAAGAATCTGCATTTTAAGCCCTGAGAACCAGTGGTTCAAAAGGAAGAACATACAAGTAAATAAACAGATAAAATACAAAAACAATTGTTGCCTTATCTGTAATGCACATGTCTAGGGTACAAGGAGACAGAGGAAGGAGCCCCGATGGTGCCTAGTAATCTGTAGCACACACAGAAGGGGGGATGACTGAACTGAATCTAAAGCCCAAGCAGCAGAGTACCGGGGGCACAGGAAATGTCCCAGAGAGGTCTTTTCTTGAGAATCACTCTCTGCCATGCACCTACTTAAAAACCACTGAATGGGAGACATCAGGCCTTGGACAAAGTCAGCAAAACTGGGCACCTGCAGATGGCCATGACCACCACCAAAACTTATCACTCATCCATCCCCACCTGGCTTGGAGTCCATACCTGCCCTAGTCTCTGCCTTCCTCCCCTCTCCTAACTCTCCCATCCTGTCTGCCACTGAAAGGACCTACTTTGGCAAAGCCTCATATACCTTGAAGTCAGGGTTTGATTACCCTCTTCGTGACTCCACAGCACAGAGACCAAAGCTCTTACCATGGCATCTCATTTGCCTGCTTAGAATGGGAGCCAGGGGACTTAGGGCACGTATCCTCAGCGCCTAGCACGTACACAGGAACGAACAAAGGATGGATGAATTCGTGCTTCAATGAATGAGCTTGCCACATTCAGGCACCCACAAGTCATTGGCTCTTGCTAGACCACGGTACACATGAAAGACTGGTAGGTACGAGATTTTCAAAGAAGACAAGAGCAGACCAGGACAGGAACAAAGTGCAGGCCTTCACAGGTCGCAGGAAGGCACTGAGAGATGTCTAGGTGGCGTAATCTCATCGGATCCCCAAGTTTTGTCAAGATAAGGTCAAGAGATAGCCTGGGTCACCAGACTGATAATAAAGTAAATGAATAAATACTAACTATTTTTACATAGTAAAGTATAGGTGTAGGAATATTTCCTGCAACTTCTAGCAATTAAAGCCTTTCAACTTTATAGTGTTTAGCTTTTGTATCTCGATCAGTATTACTCAAAACGAACTGCATATTTTGGTGACCAATATGCAGAATTTAGGAAATGCAGTCACTCACTGAGGAGCCAAGGAGGACAGAAGCACCTGGGAACTCCGCTCCTCTTTCAACAAACTGATCATGCACCTGGGTCACTCATAAACCATCCACCACATAATTTCTACTCTAAAACAGTGTTACCAGTGGCAACTTTTGTTGAGCCTCCGTTTTCAGTCCAATGGTTTGTGTACTTATCTGATAGCAATAATCCACAGCAGAGATTTGAGTAAATCAAATGATTGCAAATCTTGAGCAAGCTTATGTTTTTTTCTCACAGCAACCTCCCCCATCATGCACCACAGGGAACTAGGGAGCTGCAGGCCCTTTACCCAAGTTCTGACCCAAGTCATCCCCCTGAGGTCCCCTCAGGTAGACAGGGGTGAGGTGGGTAACAGAAGGACAGTGGTGAGCTCTCAGTCTCTTCCAGGAATGTGAAGCAAAGCATTTCCGGGAGTGGGTTTCTCTGTACCACTGAAACCCACAGATGGTCATATAGATAAAAATGAGTTTTTCTCACTCCTTTGTTCCCAAGGCAAACTGTAATGGCCATGTGATCTTTAGGGAAAATAAAACATTACTATGTGGGCCAAGAGAACTTCACCAGTGCCAAACAAATGGTTTGAGAAGGGCATCCTTAGCTAGACACAGGCTCTCCATTGACTAAATGCTGCCTTTAAGCTGCTGAGCAGGGTTAGAAGGAGTTTACTGGGGAGACAAACTGAAGTCAAGACCCTGAGGGAGCCAATTTCCCTCCCTCCTGCTTTCTCTCCTTCCTGGAACCTGTACATCACTCCTTAGGCAAGAGTGGCTCACTTAGTGGTATTGTTTTTGGTTTTTGCAAGATGCAGTTTCTGTCTGTAGCACAGGTCCCAACAGTACTTTTATCACCTCCAGTTAGAAAGGAAATAGTGGAATGGCATGAGCCAAGCTCCCAGAGTCCCCCACAATGGATGCTGAGTGGCAGGAAAGAAGAGATGGCACCAGGCTTCGGAGGAAGCAGAGCAGCTTGTGCATGTGTGCACGGAAGCACACACTACTCACATGGCTCAAAATCCAACTTCCAAATGATTTTGGAACAACTTTGGTCCAGACTGAGATCCAGTTAGAATCTGATTTAAAGAAGTCACAGGTACTAGCCCACCTTGAAGCCCCCAGTGAACAGGGTCAGTTCTGCTGAGCCTCATAGAAACTGGAATTTTATGCAGCAAAGGCCAACTGTATCACTCAGCTGAGAGCCTGCAGTTGGCATCTCTGGAAAAACAGGCCAAATTGTGGTATCCAAACTCCAGTTCCTAAGGAGACAGGCAGATACCCTCCAGCTACCTCTGTTCCCTAGTATACAAATCCAAATATGTGTACATAACCATACAAATATGTGGGGCTGAGGTTGTGGCTCAGTGGTAGAGCTCTTGCCTAGCATTTGTAAGGCACTGGGTTCAATCCTCAGCACCACATAAAAATAAACAAAGGTTCATCAACAACTAAAAGATATTTAAAAAAATAAAAATAAAGGTCTATCAACATCTAAAAATAATTTTAAAAAACAAATATGTTCAGTGTACATATGGGTTCAAAATATGTGTGGACCTAATTTTAGCTTTTTGCTTTGCTTATAACCATCTCTATAACCCAGGTTTAAAAAATTATAAGCTACCCCTCTCTGGGATAGTGCAACTGTGTAGCCCAAAGTTCCACGTACCAGCAGTAGGAACCCTGGGCAGAGTTATCAAGGAGGAGAGTAATCCTACTGCCAACACATGGTTTCTTTCTTTTTTAAAATCCAGATTCATAGACTTGATTGCACTGGTTCTTGACCAGGGGTGATTTCTCCCACTTAGGAGAAAAATGCTGGAAACTTTGCAATATCTGGGGGCATTTTCGGTTGTCACAACTAGGGGGAAGGCAAGGTATGCAACCAGCATCTGGTGGGTAGAGGCCAGGGAAGCTACTAAACATCCTATAATGCACACAACAGTGAATTATCTGGTCCAACACGCCCAGCATGGCAAGGTTGAGAAATTTTGCAGTATTTGGATTCTGTAGGATATTTCACTTGGAAAAAAGGGATTTTGTTGCTTAACAATAAATGAAAACTTCTGCCCTAGGACACCTGCCTGGACACAAACTATTCAACAAAGTGATAGTCTTTTATGTCGTGTTTCAAAGTTCTAAAATAGCACAGATTTTCACATCAGACATTTGCTTTTGAATTTGAATCAAAGGTCTTTTGGAGAACTGCTAGATGCTATAAAGAGCTAAGACTTTTTCTTTCTTTTATTTTTTTCAAACTCAACAAAGTTAGGAATGAAGGGCCCTGTAGCTGCCCCATAGGATATAGTGGTCAACTTCCTACTGAGCCAGTGTAGAATCTAAACAACTTCAACCAGAGGGGGGATTCAGACAAGGGCACAGGGTTCGTCCTGATGGGAAGCCACGGGTGTTGGCTGCACAGAGATCAACTCTACATCAGTCAGGCAACCAGCCAGAAGTTAAATATATTGCTTCGTTTAGGAAGGAAAGTGAACAATGGCCTCTTCATTTGAAGCCACAATGGGAATTGAGGAAGGGGCGGAGCACAATTCCCAGGATGGAAAAAGGCCTGGGCTCAGGGTTAGCATCCTGGCTCACTTAGGACACACCCCAAGAGATTTTTCAATCATTGCTGGTGAGCTCTCTGTTTACTAATTCCAGTACAAAACCCAGGAACTAACTGGTACCTTTTGATGCCAAGAAAAAGAGTAATTCTGCTTCTGGAGTCAAAGGAGTAAATATAGCTGGTCAACCTATCAGGAAGCCTTCATGCTGCTCAGATTCCCTGAGATGTCTCTGAGCAAAAGCAATGGATACCCACCCCCTGCTCAGGCTAATCCTTCAGCTATAAAGGCAGTATGCATCACATCTCTGTGAGCCCTGATCCACCTTCCATCCGAAACCTCTGCTTCCAGGGGTGCCCCAGGCCCCTTACACTTCCATCAACTCACATCATGCTGACAGATGCCCATCTTCCTCTGGAGACTGAGATTTTTGAAAAAAAAAATAATAATAATACTATCCCATTCACCTTTTTATCAACAGACATAGGCTGGTGCCCAGTCCATAAGGGACATAAAGCTGAATGAACGAGATTGACCTGTCAAACACAAAATATACTTCAAAGGACCATCTACCCACACTCTACGTGGCAGGCTCAGTCTTCACACTGAAGTTGCAGTCTGCAGTGTGTGGACACAAGCCCGGAACTCACTTGGGTAAACATAGCCCAAGAACAGGAGCGACCTGTGCAGATGTTAGATCTTTCTCCAGGAACCATTCCATATGTGAAACAATCACAGGGTGGAGAAATTCAATAAACAGCCGGCCTCTGAGGTGGCAAAAGACACACTCTCCCTTTTCAAGTTTAATCAGCGGGTCAGATGACCTTGCCATTACCCTTTCAGCAGAAAATCAACGCCAGAGTGCCTTCCCCATCAGTCCCTGAAAGCATTTACAAAACCCTCCTGCACAAACCAAATGCAAACACTGAACACGCTCAATCTAGATGCTTTCATTTAGACTGTCAAGTCTTATAAGACAGAGATTTGATCCCTCTCTATCTTACAGATGCAGAGACAAGCTCTCTCTCCCCTCCCAAACCCCTTTCTGGAAAACAAGCTTTTGGGACCATTCCCAAGCTATGGGTACAGAACTTCCAAAGCAGAATTTTCCTTATAAAGGTTCATGAATCCAGAACACACCCAGCTCTCTCTCAGAATGAAGAGTAAGTCTCACATCTACCTATCTAGTATTTATAATACTTTTATTATTTTTTTAAAACCCCACCAAAGGCTTTAACGACTTTCCTAAATTTTGTCATTAAGTATATTATTATTGGAAGGAGACCCAAAGTGGTGCCTATGTGAGGGTCTGGGATAATTCAGTAATGGTCTCCTTAATCAAAAGGTCTTGAAACCACTAAGCCAGACCACTTAAACTGTTTTCTTTGCTGTGCTGCACCAACCGCCCTGGCAATGAAGTGCTTTCAGTTAAACAGATCATCAGAGAGAGAGAGAGAAGACTGCCAAAAAGGAGGAAAAGAATACGGTTTCTACTTGGTAAAGCAACCTGGGGTTCTGACAACCAGAAGGAAACCTGTTCAGAGAAGTCCACTCTTAAGGAAGAGTCTGGCCCCTGGAGAGAATGAAGTCACCTTCCGGGATGAATAAAGAGGCTTGAAAAATCCCATCCTGTATTGAACCCCAAGCCTCCTTTTCATATGAAGGAAGCTGAAAATAGGAAAATGGGTACAGCTCATACAAATGCCATGTCAAACTAGGTTCCATGAAATTTTTTAAGTGTAACAGGATGTTGGGTGGGAATTTTCCTGTTGTCCCAGAATTTTGACTGAGGACAAAAGGCCCTGAGTACCCCACAATCTAAGTTCTCGGAACCCCCTCCTTATTGGGGCTTCCTGGAGACAGCACCACTAACCCCCACCACCATTTTCGCACCACTTCCTCAAAGTCACAATGAGTCTGAGAAGGGAAAGGGGGACAGTTTGGGGGGCAGTGTTTCAGAGACTATTCCCTCCCAACCCAAAGCCCAGGAAGGAAACTCCAAGAGAATCCTTCTTGGGGAAGAAGTGGGCAGGAGAGAGGGAAGAGAGAAAAGGGAGAGACAGGAAGGAGGGAAAGAGAGGCACAGGGCCTCCCCCTCTTCAATCCAAGCAGGTGGGCCAAAGTAGGGGTGATGAACCAGAAAGTCTCAGTTGGGTTTGAGATTGAAATTTTCAAAATTAACAAGACGCGATCTTAAGTAATAATATGAGGATTTTTAAAACTGAAGGTGAGCAACCCCCAAGTGTCCACTGACAGAAGAATGGATCAACAAAATATGGTAGGTACCAACGATATAATAGTATCCTGCCTTAAAAAAAAGAATGAAATTATGACCCTACTACAACACGAATGAACCTTGAGGACATTATGCTAAGTGAAATAAGCCAGTCACAAAAGGACAAAGACTGTACAGTTAGAACTGAGATGAGGTTTGTAGTCAGATACACACAGAAAACAGCATGGTGGTGGCTGGGGGGCAAGAGGGAGAGGCAATGGGGAGCTAGTGTTTAATGGATACAGAGTCTACTTTGCATTAAGAAAGGAATTCTGATAGCCTCTTCAACAAATGGTGCTGGGAGAATTGGAAATCCATATGCAACAGAATGAAACTAAACCCCTATCTCTCACCATGCACGAAACTAAACTCAAAATGGATTAAGGACCTCGGAATCAGACCAGAGACCTTGCATCTTATAGAAGAAAAAGTAGGTCCAGAGCTTCAACATGTCGGCTTAGGACCAGACTTCCTCAACAGGACTCCCATAGCACAAGAAATAAAAGCAAGAATCAATAACTGGGATAGATTCAAACTATAAAGTTTTCTCTCAGCAAAGGAAACTATCAGCAATGTGAAGAAAGAGCCTACAGAGTGGGAGAAAATCTTTGCCAATCATACTTCAGATAGAGCACTAATCTCCAGAATCTATAAAGAACTCAAAAAACTCTACACCAAGAATGCAAATAATCCAATCGACAAATGGGCTAAGGAAATGAATAGACACTTCACAGAGAAAGATCTACAAGCAATCAACAAACATATGGAAAAATGTTCAACATCTCTAGTAATAAGAGAAATGCAAATCAAAACTACACTAAGATTCCATCTCACCCCAATTAGAATGGCGATTATCAAGAATACAAGCAACAACAGGTGTTGGCGAGGATGTGGGGAGAAAGGTACACTCATACTTTGCTGGTGGGGCTGCAAATTAGTGCAGCCACTCTGGAAAGCACTGTGGAGACTCCTTAGAAAACATGGAATGGAACCACCATTTGACCCAGCTATCCCACTCCTTGGCCTATACCCAAAGGACTTAAATTCAGCATACTACAGAGATACAGCCACATCATTGTTCATAGCTGCTCAGTTCACAATAGCCAGATTGTGGAACCAACCTAGATGTCCTTCAATTGATGAATGGATAAAGAAACTGTGGTATATATACACAATGGAATATTACTCCACCATAAAAAATGATAAATTTATGGCATTTGCAGGCAAATGGATGAAATTGGAGAATATCATGCTAAGTGAGATAAGCCAATCTCAAAAAACCAAAGGACGAATGATATCGCTAATAAGCGGATGATGACACATAATGGGGGGTGGGAGGGGTTAGTGTTAGGGTTAGAGTTAGGGTTAGGGAGGGGGGCAAGAATGGAGGAAGGAAGGACTGTATAGAGGGAAAAGAGGGGTGGAAGGGGTGGGGGGGAAGGGGAAAAATAACAGAATGAATCAAACAACATTACCCTATGTAAATTTATGATTACACAAATGGTATGCCTTTACTCCATGTACAAACAGAGAAACAACATGTATCCCATTTGTTTACAATAAAAAATAAATAAAAAAAAAGAAAGGAATTCTGAAGATGGATGGTTGGTAATGGTCACAGGACAATGAAATTACTTAACACCCATGAACTGCACACTTATAAATGGTTAATATGGTAAATGTCTAATTTATGCATTATTTTACCACAATTAAAAATAATTTTTAAAAAAATGTAGGTGATGAGCTGGGTATGGTGGCACATGCCTATAATCCCAGCAGTTTAGGAGGCTGAGGTAGGAGAATCGTGAGTTCAAAGTCAACCTCAGCAACAGTGAGGTGCTAAGCAACTTGGTGAGACCCTGTCTCTAAATAAAATACAAAATAGGGCTGGGGACATGGCTCAGGGGTCGAGTGCCCCTGAATTCAATCCTCAATACCAGCCCCCTCCCAAAAAAAGAAGGTGACAGTAAAATTATGAACTTGGCCCAATTTGGTGTTAAGGGATTTGCTACCCAAGGAGGAAGGGAAATTCCATAGATGGTATAATCTAAAGCAAACATTTAAGACTCCTGTAAAATATCCAGTGAGAATTCTCATTGAACTGACCATGCATTGTAGTCCTTCAGGGATCAACCCTCTTCCCCTGCTCTCCTGCTAACTGGAAATGGAGGTCTAGATGGAATTTCTTCCAAAACTACCACTTCTATAATGACCACTTATCATCAAAGTTGAGGAGTGGCTGCAGCTGCTTTGTTGAAATGGGAAATGGCGGGAACCCCTTCTCTTTCAACTTTCTCTTTGACCCACTTACACCCTCACATATCACCACGGCAGGGAGGGCGTGGTACAGAAGTTCACAAGAGAACAGTAACCTCAAATTGCTAGTAATTTAGTTGGGAAGGCAAATCATGTAGGTGGGTAAATATATGAGTTCAAGCTCAGATGTTCAGAAGGAAGCAACAAAAGAAATGGGGAAAGAGGTGCTCGTACACTGATAGGGGAGGAAAGGGACAACAGGAGCCTGAGTCTGAGGCTTTGGAAAGATATCACAGGACCGTGGATCACAGCAAGAACCGTGGCGGAAGGTAACAACCAAGAGGCTGCCTGACAACCAAAGAGCCTAGGAGAATGGGACTCACTTTTAAGCTACAGAAGGAGAAATGGAGGCCCATGAAGGGACCAGAGAAAGGATAATCCAAGAGACACAGCAGCATCAGAAGAGTAGAGGGCCTAGCAGAAGGGGGTTGTTTCCATTTGTCAGATTCTACATTTCATATTCAATGGATGCATGTTTACTAATTGAGAGAAGAAGGGGGGAACTTTAGATTATGTAGAAGGAAATGAGAGGCAGGGTATGAAAAATGGTGGACTGAGACAGACATCATTACCCTATGTCATGTATGATCACACTAATGGTATGAATCTACATCATGCACAGTCATAGAAAGGAAAAAATGTACTCCATTTGTGTACATTGAATCAAAATGCAGCCTGTAAAAATAAAAAATAAAAATAAAAACAAAAGAGTGAATGAATGCCCAGGTGGGAGTGCCCAGCATTTGGCTGGACACAGGAAGCTGGAGTTAAGGAGACCAAGCCTGCAGATAGAGCTGGAGAAGTGGAGTGCAGCTGGCAGAGAGAAATCCCAGGCCAGGATAAAACGTGGGTGAGAACAGCAGAGGGTTGAAAACCAACCCTTGGAGAACATGAACTAAAGAGGAAGTGGAGTGGTCCAAAGAGACAAAGAGGAAAGAATCAGGAAAGCACAAGGATGATCAGCAGATGTCGGGGTGTGGACCTCAAAAAGCGAAGGGCTCTGAGGAGGAGGGAGGGATGAGTGTCAAAAGCAACAGAGACGTCCAATAAAATGGGGACTGAAAACTGCTTACTGGATTAGGCAATCCAGATCTCCTTAGTGACCTTATCAAGAGCTCCTCCAGCAGAATGGTGGAGCTTACATAGTGGCTGGAGGAAAAAGCTGAAGGCAAAGAAGTAGACAGAGTGCACATAGACTAGGTTCTATTTTTATGCCAAGTATAAATATATGCCCCATGTTTTATTTGCTTGTTTTTCTTAGTTTACCTTTTGATACTTATAAAGGTATATATTTACACTTAACCATTACATCTAATTTTTTAAAAAATTTTTTTAAAGATTAAAAAAAAAGAAGTAGAGAGAGTGCACATAGAATCAGGATGACAAAGAGGAGATGCTGAAAGAATTTTCAGGAAGAGGAGGTTTCGCCAAATTTAAAAGTTGGAGGAAGAAATGAAGAAGACAGAGATAGATGCAAAGCCCTTGATCAAGGATGACTATCCTTTGGAACGGAGGCTAAGGAATGAGGACGGAGGGCAAGCAGATAGGAGCAAGATGCAGTTGGGAGGGGCCACACCTGACGCAATCTTCTTCATCAAGGAGGAAGAAGCTACCTGCTTAGAATAAAGGCAAGGGACACATAGGGGCTTGAAGAGAATGATAAAAGTTGAGTCATTGCTGAAGGGAATGCAAGGAGTTGCTGGGGTGTTGATAACCACTTGAAATAAAGGCCACAGATGAGTAGTGGCCACTTGAGGCTCTCCAAAGAAGTACAGTGAGCAGAACCAAATGCAGCAGCAAGGTCACAGCAAAAGATTGCTGGGAAAGGAGAGATGGGTTTGTAAGGAGAAAGTGTCTGGACAAGAGAAGTAAAGGCTGAGGGGAAAGTGGCTGATGAGGAGCAGATAAAAAAATCTGTAAAGACAGTCGGTTATAAAAAGGGGGAAGAAACTGGGTGGTAGGTGAGGACCAGGTGAAGGGTTTTCTTTCCACCTACATTACCCAGGGAGAAGCAACCAAAGGAGACTGAGGGGCTGAACAAAGTGTAGTCAGACAAGATAAGTGAATAAACAAGAATGTGTTGAGAGGACAGACCTGCCCTGGAAAAGATGTACCTTTTTTGAGAAGAGAGGTTCCTGACAAACATCAGAAAGGAAGAAGAAACATGGCCACACTAAGGGACAGCAGGTACAAAAAGATGGAAGTCACTGCAAGATTTTCTCAAGAAAGTGATAGAACCAGAATTTGGGTTAAAAAAAAAAAAAGAGGGGCTTATGGGTATAAAGTTTTGGAATGGCTAAGAAACCAACCCAAGAAGCATGTTTGAATTTTAATGTGTACCTGATTAAACACCAGGAATTCATACACCAGTGGGTTGAGTAGCAGTTTTTGACCCAGGAGGGCACTGTTCGATGGCTGGTTAGGCCAGAAACTGGTGTGCAGATGTGAAGGAAAGTTAAGGGGTTAAGTGGCCCCTGGACATCACTGAGTTAGCATTGCAGTGGTGAACCCACAGTCTGGGCTAGAAAAGCATTGAGCAGAGTAGAAGGAGCTTATAGAGCCAAGAAGTGAGCAGGCGCCAGGTTGGGGCCCCATGGGGTTGGTGGAAATTGAATCATAAAAAAAAAAAAAAAAAAAAGCATCCTATGTTCAAGATCCAACGTGGAATATTTTTTTAATCTTCCATATTTGTACTTAATTTTTTGAACATATGGAAAATAGTTATCATAACTGTTTTAATGGACTTGTCAGCTAATTCTAACATCTGTGTTAGTTCTGGGTTGGTTTCAACTGGCTGATCTGCTTCTATTTAGGGTAATATTTTCTTGCTTCTTTGAATGCCTGGTAATTTTTGATTGGATGCCAGACATCATGAATTTTGCTTATTGAGTGCTGGTTTTATGTTCCTATAAATCTTTAGCTTTGGTCTGGGACACAGTAAATTATTTGGAAATACTTTGATACTATCAGATCTTGCACTCTTAAGATTTGTTAGGTCAGAGTAGTACAAAGTCTGGGCTAGTTAACTCCCCACTAGGGAGGCAAGACCCTTCTATGTACTCTAGCCAATGCTCTAAGACTCTTGAAATTTTCCAGTCTGACATTATTCCTATCTCTGTGTGGTCTCCAAACACAGTTATCTCTGATCCTTCTGGATGGTTCTTTCTCCAGCCTCAGGTAGTTTCTTTATACTCATCAGTATACAGTTGAATACTTTGCAAATCATCGGTATTATCTATACATACAGCTGTCTCCTCTCTGGTACTCCATCCTATAATTGTTAATTGCCCTGGTCTTTCTGGATGCCCAGGTCCATGTCTCCATTCAGGAGTCCACTATACACCCCCTGGTTCCCTTTTCTGTTCTATGGCCTAGAAATGCTCAAGGCAGTTTTAAGATCTCACAGGTCTTACTCCATTTGTTTTCCATCTCTCAGGAATCTTTGACCTTCACTGTCTCATGTCTAAGATATTACAAGTCATTGTTTCATTTATTTTGTCCATATTTTGCTTGTTTTTCAGGTGAGAAGGTAAATCCAATCCTTGTTATGACATCTTACCCAAAAGTGAAGTCCCCCTAGAGGTCTTAAACTGAAAAACCCAAGAACTATTCCACCAGCTTGAGTCAGATAAAGGCATGTGTGGCTAATTGGAAGAGGGATCCTGAAGTTAGTTGTCTGCCAGCATTCACTGTTCCTTCTGAAGGATGTGTCTGTGTGTTGAAGAGTTGCTTTATTTCATGCTATAATCCATCAAAACCATTGTTATCTTGGACAGTAAAAATGATATAGAACTGGGACATGAGCAAAGAGATATGTGTAAGGTAGGCATAAAGGCTGTGACCTCTGGGGTGGCTCAAATTTCTGCATAGCAAAGGCACTCTCTTGCATGGTGACTGTCTCTTAGAGGGCGATGGGTCTTGATCCTTGCTGAGCTCTGAGCTTCTCTGGAGATACGGCAGCTCTGACTGAAGAGTACTCACAATATACTCTCTATACCTTTGTAATCATCCTGCACTTCCAAAATTCATCTGGACACTGCTCTTCCTGGCAGGTTTCATGAATTCAAGGGCTATGGCAGTTCTTGTGGGTTGGCAATAACCAGGCACACTGATCAATGTCACAAGTGCGAGGTGATCAAAACAGTGAGAAATGTGCCCACCCAAGAAAGTCGGCCCTGATGACTGTTTATCTGTACCTCCCATGACTAGGAGAAAGATCAGACACATTGACTATAAGGATTCTTGTCTTTGGAATGGCCAATCAGATCTCTGTGAAAAGGGAAAGGAGAATATCCAAGAATATAGTGAGGCCTACAGAAGGAGTAACTCAGCCACAACTGTCTCCTCTGTTATATTCCATGGATCAGAAATTATGCTGGAAGCCAGAAGCAAACACCCAGAGCTAGACTTCACTCACCCTCACATGCAGCAGGCTCTCCCAACATACTTAAGTGAAAAGATCCTTCAACATACCTTAATGAGACTTGTCAGGCTGCTCAGAAGCAACTGAGCCTCCATTAGCCATCAGATTTACAGTACTCTATACATAGAC
The DNA here is from genome assembly GCF_902686445.1 of Sciurus carolinensis. Taxonomy (NCBI): domain Eukaryota; kingdom Metazoa; phylum Chordata; class Mammalia; order Rodentia; family Sciuridae; genus Sciurus; species Sciurus carolinensis. Next base: position 160,992,213 of record NC_062214.1, on the reverse strand, counting down.
CCACACAGAGCAGGCTGAAGAGATCACCCCAAATCCACTCAAAAGTTAATCAGCTGTTTGTCAGTGCATGTTACTCCTTCATGTGGGAAGGCAAAATTAATATTTTGCCTCCAAAATGCACAAGATGTTTTCATTAATAATCAAGTAGATGGATGTGAACAATGTATGATGTATGCAAGTACAGAAATATCACATGAATCCCACTAATTTGCATGATGAATATGTGTTAATAATTATGGTTTTTAAAAAATCAAATACTGAATTTGTACTAGAACATAGCACCATCTTTAATTTAAGAAGGATCTGGGTGGTAGGTAAGCCCAGAACAAAACAAGCCAGAAAGCAAACAAAACCAGCTTGCGGACTCAACAAAGAGATGCTATCTGGACATTCAAAGACAACCAAGACTGTAAGTTAAAACCACCGAAGTCAGCACATACTTTAACTTATAAATGAGAACTAATTTAATAAAGGAAGGCAAATATTGCCAAAGACCAAAATCTATAAAAATACCCACGTGGAGTAAACCTACTCCATTTATTTGTGAATAAATAACAAAGTAAACAGCCACTCCAGGTTGAAAGGCAGTACTAGGTCAGGTTATCAGACAGATGACCAAACCTAAAGAGATCCTGATAAGGGGGAAAAACAGGAGACAGGAACCAATGCTGCCTGACAATGTTCAATTTTAGCCCTCATAACAAACACTGAGTCCTCTCAAGATAATAACAAGAAACATAAACAATCTGCTGTTAAAACATGCCTTGTTACTGGGCCCTAGAAATGTCTTATAAACATTAAACTTATTCATCTTAACAGAAACACATGGAGAAGGTGCTCATTACATTTCTGTATTTGTGCTGAAAGAGCCAGCCAGTGTGGAAGCTGGTTTTCAGTTTGACCCCGCAGAGCAACTTCCTGGGCCTACAGTTCCCTAGATCCTGATCCCTGTACTGTTCTGCTACCAGCATTCCTATGGACAATGGGGGTGCCTATGAATAGGGCAGGTCTACAGGCAAGCCACCTCCACCACATCACTACCCAGTGTCCTCAGGAGACAGTTCCATCAGCATAATCCAGGCATTAACTGGACCTCAGGCAGTGCCTTGGGAAAAGGTGAGGCACTGGATCTGGAAGGCAGATTTAGAAACAGGGGCCACATATGTTCCCCAAGGCCCAATAAGCGGGAAACTGGGAAGGCAGAGAGCGCTCTTCTCATGGGCAGTGAATCCTTCCCGCACCTTCCCCACCCCACTATGACATATATCCTGTGATATTCAATTGCTGTCTAGAATTTGAAACAATGGCCAAGAGGCAGGGCTTATGTAATCATGTTTTTTTCCAGTGCCTTTTAGATGATTCACTGAGTACCTAGAAGCAAATGGGGTACGGATTTCCTTAAGAGTGGGTGGCACGTAATCTGCATCGGGCCCTAAACAACACTGTTTGTGGGTGTGTGCTTGTGTTCATAATCTCACAGAACCTTCACAGTACTCCTTGGGGCAGATACCATCAGCTCCATGTTTTACACACAAGGTGACCCTTACTCAACTTGTGAGTGTGGGTGGCAAAATAGGTCTGTCTGTCCTACAGCTGATGGCTTTCCCCCACCCACCCCACATCTCAGTACAGTAATATCCCAAAAGCAATTCCTGAGGATTTTATCTGTAAAGTTCTACTAAGAAAAAGATTAACACTGATACCATAAATTAACTCCTCATTTGGGAGCTGTAAGGCATCAGTAAAAGTAGACTTATTATCTGAAAGCATGACTTAATTTCTGGAATCAGAGATTTCTCTCTTCACCCTTCCTGAAAAGCTTCCCAGAACAGCAAGACTGCACTACCCCAAGCCAAAAGTGAGGGCGCTGTTGAGCAGAATGGAATGATGGACAGTGCAAGAGCCGTCTTCATGGCATTCAGTGGAGGAAATCAAAATTTCAATTTTGAGTCTAGTAAAGAATCAAAGGAAGTCCCCATGGCCATTGCACACTAACCAGATGTGAAATGACAAATCGAGGCCAGTGACAGAAGCAGGGAAGTGTCAAGTCAGAGGGGTTCGGACAGCAGGGGATGGTGGGGGTATGCTCAGGAGAAGACTGCCCTGTCTCGAGAGCGCCAGTTGGAAAACTTCAAAAGCATCACATGATACTGTGTACAAAACGAAATGGGTCTGTCGGTTGATTTCAGCCCGCAAGCATTTGCAATCACCAGAGAGGCATGGGGCCAGACAGACACAACCAGCACACAGTCACAATTCTGTGTGTTAGAAAGCCCCTTAAAGATCATACTCATAGTAACCTTCAAGCATTCATGGGGACAAAGACCAAGAACACACAAGTTAGAGGACTCAAAGAATGCCAGAGGAAGAAGTGAAAAGATGTGACAGGTCAGACAACTGGAATGGGACCCTTCTACACCCTGGCTGAGAATTCTCTCTGGTCCTCAGTGAGGAGGAGTTAGAAAGAGATGGCAGAGTAGCAATTCAGTAGAATTGCCATGTGTGTGTTTAGCAAACTCAATATGGTTCCCTTCAGAGTTAAGCTTCGGTCACTGAGGATGAATCCTTCCTAAAGTCCAATGTAAAAAAGGCCCTTCCAGGTATTATTATGTGCTCCTTTGCCTGAATGGACCCAAAGTGCCATTAAATGTGATGGAGGTACCCACATGCACAGTTCCTCCCACAGAAGGTTTTTGGGCACTGCAGACTTATATTAGAGTCATTGCACCTTTTATAAGTAAATTATTTATTCCAGAGAAACCAGAATTCATCATCTAAGTATTTATGACCAAAATTCCAATAATTGTGAGATTCAGATAGGGAAAGTAAATGATCAGAATATAAAAATGGTCACTGGTTAATGACCGACTTCTAAATCAGTCCCTTCTCTGACAACCCTCCCTACTTAAAACTATCCTGTCCTTGCTCACTACATAATTGGCTGCCGTTCTTCTTTTCTGTGTATGAGACACATCCCAAAATACCACCTAAACAATAAAAATCAGTTCCAAATTTTTAAAATGAGATCTTGCAGTTGATGCAGGGGGTCATGAAATTGACTGACCAGCAGCACTCCAATCAGTAAAATCCTGACAAGGCAAACCCAGGCCACAGTGTCCATTGTCAAAGAGGATCAACATTGATGGAGACATACCTGGCAATTGGAAAAACTGATGAAGTCTTCAAATAATTTTGCAAAAAGAACCCTCTTTGGGACTATGCCGAGAAAGTCAATGTGATGTGGAAGATGTTAATCATGCTTTCAAAACAGCAGGGAAGTACACATGGAGTTATTTGATTCATTCTTGGTTCTAAGAATTAACACACAAGTGCCAATGTAACTCCAACACTGATACGTACAGGATGAAAGAAACTGACTTCAGAATTTTTGTTGTTGTTTTTATTTATTTATTTATTTTTTGGTGCTGGGAATTGAACCCACGGCCTTGTGCTTGGAAGGCAAGCACTTTACCAACTGAGCTATATCCCCAGCCCCTATTGTTGTTTTTAAAGATGGAGTACCAACTGAAATTTTTTAAAAAAGATTGTGTGTGAGTGTGTGTGTGTATGTGTGTGTGTGTGTGTGTATGTGTGTGTATGTGTACAATAAAAAATTTTTGGCTCCCATTTTAAGTGGAAAACTTAAAATTGCCTTCTCTCAGTCCCAGTTACCTTGAGAAAAGGGAAATGCCTGGAACTTGTCTCCAGTCCAACAAGTGATGGACAGCTGATTTTATCACTTTCAAGCCTGGTTTGAGTTCCTGCATTAGCACTGAGTGTTTGCAGACATTAACAAGGCTTTAAGCCTGAGTTTCATTTTCTCCTCCTAATAATGCAAAAACTATAACCTGACCTTTGTCACAGAATTTTTAAAAGCTCTTAAAAGAATACACTTGGGCTTTTGTCTACTCTTAATAGACTACACCAAAGTAATATCCTCCCCTATATATTTTTTCTATATACTTTTTCAACTTGCACACCTCCCAATCTCAACTTTCCCTTAATCAAATTAGATATGACTTAGGATACCATGAGGGTGTCCAAACTTGGCCAGCCATTAGCATCAGCCAAAGAGTTTGTTAGAACTCTGTTGCCTTGACCTCTTCCCTCTTCCCCAGAGATTTGTGAATCTGTATTTTTAAAAATTCTTAACTCATTCCATCTGGAAAAATTCTCTCTTAGCATTTCCTTTGTGTTTTTGTTTTTGTTTTTGCTTTTTTGAAGCACCTATTATCAGTACTTGATAAAATCCCAGCCTAAGCACTCAGACAAAGGAGGCATCAGCATGTATGCAAAATGGGAAATATCATCAAAATTCAATAAGAATTAATCCTCCAAAATGTATATCCCTATACCCTATAGTATACCACACTGAGCTCCAACCTATTTACTACTCCAGAGTTGGATAGAAAGATGTGTCCCTAACATTAATTAAAACTGCATCCCCCAAAATGATGACTCATACCAAGTTCAAGAACAGAACACTCCAACTTAAGCTTTCGAGGCTTGAGTTAGAAGGGTGAGGTGCATAAGTAAGAGCTGTTTCTTAATAAGCCATAACCAGAATTGAATTACAGATAATTATATTGAGCAGTGCACAGACTTGCTATAGATCTCCAGACAGCTCAGTTGAACTCTGAATGCTTATTAAGCTGTGTAACAGTTTCTAATTTAGCCAAGCCAACGAGAAGTAATGGAATTCATAGAACCTGAGAAAGTATTCATGATGTCATTTCTACTCTAGCAACACCATGAAGTCATTATAACTGGATGTGATGTTGTGCTCGTCAGGTCCTGAGCTAAATAAAGACTCTCAAAAAAATATGCTCAATCAGCCAAGTGGTAAGCAGCATCAAACCAAAGTGGACCTCAGGAAGGCAACACACGCACATTCCTGAAAAAGGGAGTGACCTTAACAACGTGCCAATCTTGTGCCAATGACCATGATGGGCATCTCCCTGGGCCTCAGAGCTCGGCCATATTCCTCTCCCTGCTGCAATTCTAACTCACCAACCACGTTCCCCTCCAGAGTCTTTGTACTTCCCTTTCCCAACCCTCACAGACAGCCTCAGTGAGGTCCACTCCCTATCTTCTTTCAGCTCTCTGGCTCAAATGACACCTCCCTGGCCACCTGATTTGAACAGAACAGCAAATATACAACCCCCATCTCTGTTCCCTTTCTCTGTCTTATTTTTTCCACAGCCCTTACTACCTGGCATATTGTGCTAATTTGTCTAATTATTTGTGCCTCCACCAAGTTTTGAGTTCTATGAGAATATATCAGTATCATCAGTGAGTGCATTTATACACACATAAGTGAATATATACATCCATTACATAATTTTGTACATAAAATACTGAGTGTGGGTGGTTGGACTGAAGTGGTAATCATTTAAAAGTACAGCTCATTCCAATATATTTTGTAGCCAAATGTAAAATCATAGAGGTGGCAACTGATTTTCTCCAAAGATGGAAATTAAGTTACCACTTACAATATCTAAGGCAAGCTCTCATATACGCAAAGAATGTGTCTACAACCCTAGACCCTTGCTGCCTAGCACACCACCCCTCTCAACTTCATGCAGGGGGTCATTCATCCACCCCCGTGACTTGAGATGCACAACAGACATCTCAGTCAGCTGGATGAAATCATGATGCCGAAGGCAAGTTTAGGGGGAGAAGAAGAGAAGAAGTGCATCTTTCTACCTCCTTCCTGGCTGCTAACAGGGAGTGTAAATGGGGAAAATGCAGAAAAGGAGATGTCAATATAACTGGCCTGGAAAACAGAAACTCTACTGTCTTGTTCATTTGAACAAAAAGAGCAGAGAGATAAGGAGGTGTTGGAAATAAAATTGAAGTATAATGAAAATAAATGTCAGAGCAATTCATTTTTCTATCAAAAAATTAAATCATTCCTGCTTTACTCAAATCTCAGTCCCACTGAGAATACCATGTCAATATAATTTCAATGAAAAAAGGAAGAAGTTGGAAAAATAAATTAAAAAACTAGTTAGACTCCATGTTTTGCATGAATCTTTAATTTCAAAGAAGCATGCAAGTTCATAATAAGTGGGTGCCTCATGAAGTGAGTCTCCTGATCTTTGAGCTGTACCTGAGGTTCGGCTTTTAGTGCTAACAGCATTAACACTTGCTCAGAAGCACCTTGACCGCCTAGTTCTGCCTGAACTAAACAGAAGTTTAGCATGAAGCTAACTGTAACAGGCATCTTTAAAATTAGAAACCACCATAGGCTTCTGGGTTCTTTGGGTGTTACTTCCTGGCCTTATTTTTATGAGAATAGGCTTATAACAAAAACTCATTTAAAAAGTATATTGCTCAGTAAAAATAATTAGTAAAAACATTACAGTTTAAAAAAAAAATCACTGAATTAATCTTGTTACCTTATCACCTAATTGTCACCTAATATCAGTCAATATAACATATACAAATATTTTTCAGTTCCTTCTCCCTATGGTTACAACATTTAAAATTTTGACTTAAAAAAAAAGAAGAAAATTAATTTATAAATTCTAAATTTTTTGGTCTTAAGACCCCTTTGTGGTCTTAAAAATTATTGAGGACTCAGAGTTTGGGTTATGTGGACTATTAATATTTCCCAATTTGGAAATTTAAAAGTTCACATTTAAAAATATTTGTTCACTTATTTAAAATGGTAATAACAAAAACAGTTTATGAAAGGTAACTGTATTTTCCAAAACAACACAAAAATTAATGAGAAGAGTTCATTGGTTTATAATTTGCAAATCTAATTAATGTTTGACTCCAAGCCAGCTGCAGTCTTACATCTGTTTCTGTGCTTAATCTACTGCAACATTGTTCTAGTTAAAGCATATAAATAAAATCAGGCTGCATGCACAGAGTAGTAAAAAGAGAAAGTGTTTTAATAGCTTGTCAGCTAATAGTGAATATTCTTTGGTACTACATCAAAACTCAACAAGTGGTAGAGTTTTTTAAAGTTAGTTGCAATGTGGAATATAAATCGTCTCATGTTTTCACATTACAATCCACTAGTCTATACTACAGTTTCAAAGGATCCTTGACAGACAGATGGTTTTCTAACATCTTGTATTGGTCATTTTGAAGGCATGTGTTCAGCCAGGTTCAGTGGCACATGCCTACAATGCAAGGCTGTAATCACAAGTCTGAGGACAGTCTTGGCAACTCAGCAATACCCTGTATCCGAAAAAAGGGATGAGGTGCAGGTATACAGCTCAATGGTAGAATGCCTCTGGGTTCAATCCCCAGTACTGTTAAAAAACAAAAATATGTGTTCACTAAGTCATCCATATCTTCCAAAAGTTGACCCATTTCATTACACAACTTAAAAATTCACAACTGTTAATTAATATCAACAACAAACTCACAAGAAAAGATTTTAAGTATTAGGACATTGTCAAGTATACTTTATGCACACTTCCTATTTTGTCACACTGAATTTTAGAAAGATATGTAGTCAGAGGCTGAGCTTTAATAACATTAATAATGTCTACTGCTGCATCAAAGATGTTAAATGGAACTACCTACCCCCGCCCCACAGTTGAAGGGCGATAAATAATATACCAACATCTGTACAGTCTGAAGTCTGCTTCATGACTAAGTGCCAGCAGCTTTACCCATCATTCTTTTGCACCACTGGGACAAATGTCAGTACAGTTAAAAAGATAAATAATATCTAAATATTATTCCAAGAAAAACAGTTACTCATTCCTCAGGTTAACCTATGAAAGGAGTAATTACATTAAACTAAAATTTTAAAAATTAAAATCAGTTGGGTACCATGGCACATGTATATAATCCCAGCAGCTCAGGAGGCTGAGGCAGGAGGATCACAAGTTCAAAGCCAGCCTCAGTAACTTAGCCCCAAGCAACTTAGTGAAAGGCTAAAAAAATAAAAAAGGGCTGGAGATGTGGTTCAGTGGTTAAGTGCCCCTGGGTTCAATTCCTGGTACCACCTCCCTCCACCCAATTAAAATCAACAGGTTGTCATTGGGCTTGAAACATGAGAAAGGAATGCTGTAAGTCAACTACGAGTAGAGATAACTATTTCCATTTAAAAATGACACACACTCAAAGTGTCAGGTACAGCGTGACATTGTGGGTTGTAGCTCTGAGCAGTAATATAAGCCTCTTCTGCCTTCTTAGTCCATGTGGCCACAATGATTTAGTGCAGAACAAAATTTTCTGTAAACCAGTGGTTTGACACAGGAAATATGAGTTAAAAACTGAGGTAATGGTACAGGAAGAAAAAGATCAGAATCTTATTCTGCAGCGTAATGCACTGCCTATGAGAGAGAATAAGCAGTCACCAAAATTCAAGTGCCTTTCCATATTGTCCCCCGGAGAAATGTGTCAGTTCCAAATAATATAGTAAAAGACCAAAAGAAGAACAACTGAAGACTTTATAGCAAAAGCAAAACATCTTTTTATACTTAAATGAAGTTTCAAATACACGAATAAAAAAGTATTTTGTGAGTTTTGCTTTGGTCTGTTCTAAAACTTCTTTTCCCCTAGAACTGGCACAGAACAGAATAGCTTCATATTTGCTTTGGTAGTGCCAGAGAAGAAACACATGCTTTTCGTCTTACTGTCTTTAGAAAGATATTTCTATTATTAACTCTTCTGATTTACTCCATTAGCTTAGGAACCCATCTTAAGATTAAGCCCTGAGCAAAATGTTATATAATTGTTAGTAGGAGATGATCTACTTGTCGCTCATTGTGAGTGAGAACTTCATGATGGAACAAAAGGAATTATCTCACTCACCTCTGCCTACTTGCAGTTTTTGACTCACAGCTTAGTATTTATTTAGCACTTTTAAAAATCTTTCTGAAGTACTTTAGACATCTAACTTTTTAACTTACCTTTTCATAATACATGAAAATTTAGAAGTAAGAATAAAATAGCCAAGCACAGTGGCACACATCTATAATCCCAGGTACTCAGGAGGCTGAGGCAGGAGAATCAAAAGTTCAAGGCCAGACTTGGCAATGTAGTGAGACCCTGTCTCAAAATAAAAAGGGATAGGGATACAGCTCAGAGGTAAAGCGTCCCTGAGTTCAATCTTAGCACCACGAAATAAAACAAAAATGATAAAATAGTCAAGAAAAATAACCTCCAGCTTAATTTATTTTGATACTGGGGATTGAACCCAGGGGCACTTTACTACTGAGCCACATCCCCAGTTCTTTCATATTTTGAGACAGGTCTGGTTAAGTTACTTAGGGTCTCACTAAATTACTGAAGCTGCCCTTGAACTTGTGATCCTCCTTCCTCAGCCTCCGGATCACTGGGGTTACAGGTGCACCACCACACCCAGCTCCAGTTTAATACATAAAGGAAGCAAGGTAGCATGTATTCAAAGTTAAAGTATCATTTTTACTGTTCAGGGAACCCAGATTCTGGTTTTGATTTAAGAAATCGATATTCTTAAAAATGTGTTATTTTATTTTACTTTTCACTTTCTTATTAATAAAAATTTCAAATATATGCAAAATTAAACCGTATGGCATAATAAACCCACACACAACATGTAATGATTATACAGATCAGATAATTAACTCATGGCTAATCTGGTTTCATCTATATCCCATCTCTTCTGCCCACTTCTGGATTATTCTGGAGTCATATCATTTCATCAGTAAATATTTCAGGATGTATCTCTAGTAGATACTCCTTTGTTTTGAACAACCACAATATCACAATCACACCTACCTAATGTTAATCATTCCTTAAACTCAGCATACATCCAACCACTACTCCTGCTTTTTCACTTGTGTCCTGGGAGTTGTTTCTTCTAGTTTGTGTTTGAAGTGGGGTAAGGATGGTCTACACTCACAACTGGTTAATCTCTCTCTCTCTTTTATTATTTTGTTTCTTTCTCTTACTCTTTTCTTTTTTCTTGCAATGGGCGGCCAAAGAAACCAAGTTTCTTTTCCTATAAAATTTTCGGGCAGCCTGAATTTTACTGATCCTATCCCATGGTGTCATTTAAAATGTGTGCCTGTCTCCGTGTTTCTTTTGAGCTGGTGGTTGGATCTGGAAGCCTGATCGCACTCAGGCCTGATTTTTTGGCAAGACTCCTTCATTGATGGTGCAGAGTGTTTCCATTAGGAGGCACATCCTGTCTGATCCTCCCTCTGTGGGCCAACCTTCTAAGTTTGAGGTACCCTGAGTCCAGACAAACATCACTTATGCAAACTTCATTTTCACCAAATCTTAAAATCTTCTACTATATTTCTTTTTTTCTTTTCTTTTCTTTCTTTCTTTCTTTCTTTTTTTTTTTTTTTTTTTTGTGGTGCTGGGGATTTGAACCCAGGGCCTTGCGCTTGCAAGACAAGCACTCTATCAACTGAGTTATATCCCCAGCCCTACTGTGTTTCTTAATACCCTAATAATACAACATCTTTTTTTTTTACCTGGTCCCAAAGAGATATCATATTTATATTTTTTTCTGTTCTTTCTCTCCCAATTACAACAATTACAAATTTAGTTTGATACATTTTCCTCAGTTTTCTTTATTTCAACTTTTTTCTCCCACTCTGTGCTTATGGGTGAAAACTAGTGACAATCACAGACACAGTCATAATGATAGAATCCAAAGGCTCCCCTAAAAATCCAGGTCTGATCATGCTGAGAGAAATAAGCTAGGCTCAGAGAGTTGAGAGTCAAATGTTCTCTCTTATATGCAGAAGTTGAAGAGAAGTCAGAAATGTTTTTGAAAGGGAGAATTTCATTAAAATAGAAGATAGAACAGTAGAGTAGAAGAGGGGGAATGAGGGGGAAGGAAGAGGGATGGGAGGAGGAACCTGAGAATTAAATGTCATGTGCATGTATGAATACATCAGAATGAATCCACTTTATGAAATTAATTGTTCTTCCTTATTAGCAACTTCCTGGACAGCTAAGATCATTGGGCTTCTAACTGGACTAAGAGAGTACCAAAGATCAACTCATTAAAGGGGAGGTGGAATTACCAAAGATAAATTTAGCCTATTGCATAGGGTCAGTTAATTCTGAAAGGAATATAACTGCAATGACTTTTTGAGATCTCATCCCCCAAATGACTTATCATTTCTTCCTTCTTATCACTAGAACAAATAAATACAATGAGAATATCCAGGTGTTTTCCAAAATCAGCACAATTAAGAAAGATAACAACCTTAAGAGCATTTAGTCCTAGAGAGCTAGTATAGCGATCTTAAAAAAAAAAAAAAAAAAAAAAGTCAAGTAATGATCAAGATGTAGTCAGACCTGTCTAAATATGTTTGGCCTTAATTCCTTGGTCCTTGTAACATAAGGCAGAAAGGTGATTCAACACATTCAGAATCTCATCCGTTCCTCACTCTGGCCTCTTTCCTCATTGCTGGATTTCTTTCTACCATGCTTAGCCCATGTTCCATGTGCATCCATGGATAAGGCTCTATTTTATTTGACTGAGCCAGGAGCAGACTCATTTGCTTGAAGATTCACCATGTGCAAGATATCAAGCAAAACAAAAAGAGCCAAGGGCAGGTGGTCAACGCCCTAGCTGTCACCTGGATAGTTTTCTATATGTTCAAGTATCCCAGGTTTCTGCTAATTTCAATACTGCATAAGAAAGGCAACATTTAACTGATTGAGACACATACTGAAAAGCTTTAACATTAAGACAATTCCTCCACATGAATACGAACAAAAATGGTTGGCTGAGAGGGATGGAGGAAACAATTCCTCTCCCCAAATAATTAAAATCTCTGGAAAATGTGTTTAAAAATAACAAGTTGAAAACACTAGAGAACAGTTAAAACAGAGACAAACTAGAGGGAATCTGACACTTGCAAGAAGGGTGACATTCACATTTATTGGGCTTTCCCCCAGATTATTCCCCAGTCGGGGAAGGACTGCAAGAATGGAACCAAGCAACAAGCTACAGATGTATTGGCTACAGGAGTGAAATGACAAAATTCAAAACTAATGATGACTAGATAGTGAGGAGAGAGATCCTAGAAAGGATGGGGCGACAGAGTGAACTTCCATATATGTGAACTCATGACCATGTTCTTCCTAAACTGGGCATGTACAAGCAGGGAGACTCCAAAAGGCCCAGACAAGTGTAAAAGCTAAAACACTAAATAAAAAGAAATGAGTTGAGATTTTATCTGCTTCCCACAGTAAAAGAGAGTTTGAAGCTTGAGTTCCGCCAAGTCAAAGGACTTAACGTTTTGGGATTTCCACTAAAACTGCCCTAAGACTATGGCATTTGCCCTGGAATTAAAGTGAAAAAGGTGAAAGACTTAAGAAACTGAGGGAAAAAAAGTGAAACAGTCCAACCTTTAAATCCTCCACAATTTTAAGATGATCAGTTAGCAACATAACTACCTGTCAGAAAATAAAGTAGTATATAGGAGGAAACCCATATGATCATCTCAATCAAGGAAAAGCAAGTGTCAAAATTTAACAGTCACTCTTAATTTTTTTTAAAAAAGCTATCAGATATTTAAAAACAAAAAACAAAAAACCCTATGACTAGGACTAGAAAGGAATGTTCTTAATTGTGATAAAGGGAATCTATGAAATACATACAATTAATGTCATACCTACTGATGAAAAACTAGTTCCTTTCTCTTAAGATTGGATATGAGACAAGAATATTTGCCCTAAATGTCTCAGGATTCAGTTAGGCATGAAAAACAAATAAAAGCCATACATATTAGGAAAAGATAATTATGTTTATTCATCGACATCATGATTTTTTAAACAGAAAATCGTAAGGTATCTACCAAAATAAAAAATGTTACTAGATCTAGTAAGTGAATTTAATAAGGTGAGAGCATACAAAGTCAATATATAAAATATAATTTCTATATGCTAGTAACAATTTAAAAATTAAATTGTTGTAATACCATTCATAATAGCATCAAAAAGCTTACAATAGGAATAACTTCTTTAAATATGCAAGAACTCTACTGAAAATCATTTAATACTGATAATACTAATGAAATTGCTGAGTGACATTAAAGACCACTAATAAACAGAGTGACATACCATGTTTGTGGATATGAAGAAGCTTCAATTATTAAGATATCAATTCTGCTCAAACTGATCTATAGATTCAACACAATTTCAATTTTGTGTGATAATATATAAGGTGACTCTAAAACTGCTATCAAAGTTTAAAATACTGAAGGTAGCTAAAATAATCAAAAACAAGCAAGTTGGAGGACTCCGATTACTTAACCTTAAGACTTCCTGCAAAGCAATAATAAGGAAGAATGTGGTACTAACATAAGGATGGACAAATTAATCAATATAACCAAACAGATAACCCAGAAATAGACACATATATGTGGTCAATTGATTTTCAACAAGGGTTCCAAGGTGATTCAATTAAAAAAAAAAAAATGAAGTCTTTTCAACAGATGGTGCTAAAACTGGATTAGCATACAGAAAAAAATTTCAACTCCTCTGTTATACCATACAAAAATATTAATTTCAGAGGACATATAGACAAAAGATAAAAATCAAAACTATAAGGTGAATATCTCTGTGATCCTATGATATATTTCATAGAAAGGACTCAAAATGTGCAAACTATAAAAGAAGAAACTGATAAACTGAACTTCATGGAAATTCGTGAAAATGTGAAACTTCTGCTCAAACACACCATTAAAAAAATTTTCAAAAGTTGGGCATGGTGGCCTATGCCTGTAATCCCAGAGGCTCAGGAGGCTGGTACAGGAGGATTGTAAATTCAAAGCCAGCCTCAGCAACTTAGCAAGGTTCTAAGCAACTCAGTAAGACTCTTGTCTCTAAATAAAATACAAAAAGGGCTGGGGATGTGGCTCAGTGGTTAAGCACCCCTGGGTTCAATCCCCAGTACCAAAAAAGGAAAAAAAGAAAAAAGAAAAGAAAAGATAAAAGCAAGTCACAGACTAATCAGACATGTTTCTCACAAAAGACTCATATCCAGAAAACATGAAGAACTGCCACAAATCAATAATAAAATGACAAATCCAATTTTTAGAAAACAGGACAAAATGACTAGCACTTATAAAAATATATAAATGAGGCTGGGGCTGTGGCTCAGTGGTACAGGGCTTGTCTGGCATGTGTGAGGCACTGGGTTTGATCCTTAGCACCACATATAAATAAATAAATACAATAGAGGTATTGTGTCCATCTGCAAATATATATATGTACGTATATGCATATATATACACACATATATATATGACCAAAAAGCACGCAAGAAAGTGCTCAACATCAATGAAATGCAAATTAAAACCAAAAAACACCATTTTATGTATATTAGAATGTCTAAAACTAAGAATAATTATCACATCAGGTTTTGGTAAAGATAAGCAGTACCTAGAAATCTCATGCAATACTGTCAAGAGTATAATTATACAACTACTTCCAAAAATCATTTGTGAGTTTTGTATAAAGTTCAATATATAACTGCTCTAATACCTAGCAATTGCACTCCTAGTTATCTACCCAAGAGAAATGAAAGTGTATGTTCACAAAAATGTATACATACAATGGATACAATGTATATATGGAAGCATTATTCATAATAGACAAAAGGGTAAACCCCAAAAGTTCAGCACAAGGAGAAAGAAAACAAATGGATGCTAATTTAGAAAATGGAATACTATTCAGAAATTTTTAAAAATATTGATATGCACAATGATATGAATGAATCACAAAGAAATGATGCTAAGTGAAAGAAGCCAGACATAAAAGAGAGCATGCTTTACAATTTCATTTATATGAACTTCTAGAATAGGTAAAACTAATGTGTGGTACAAGAAAACATTATACTTGCCAGGTGCAGTGTATGGAATTCTGTTTAGCAAGATCCTGTCTCAAAAAAAAAAAAAAAAACAGCTAGAGATGCAGCTCAGTGGCCAGTAAAGCACCTTTGGGTTCAATTTCCAGTACCAAAAAAGAAAAAAAAAGAAAGGAAGAAAGAAAGAATTATACTTAATTGCCTTGGGCAGCAAGAGTGACTGAGAAAAGGTATAAGAGAGCTTTCAGTGACAGAAATGTTCAGTATCTTGAATTGGGGAGCTGGTACTCACTTGTATGCATTTATCAAAATTCAAATTATTCACTTCTGATTTTTCATTTCATGACAAACAAATTTTTCTGAATTTTAAAAACTGCTTTTGGTGGTAGGAAGAAGAGGGAATATTTAGTAGCATGGATTGAGGTATGGAATTCCTTAGAGGTTAAGAATAAAATAAAGATTTTATGCTGAGCAACACTGGAGGCATCACAACACCTGATCTCAAATCATACTACAGAGCAAAAGTAACAATATCAGCATGGTACTGGCACCAAACGGACATGAAGACCAATACAATAGAATTAAAAAACAGAGACAAACCTACTGTTAACTAATACTCAACAAAGATGCCAAAGAAAATATATTGGAGAAAATATAGCATTTTTAACAAATGGTGCTTGGAAAACAGGATATCCATACGCAGAACAATTAACTAGATCCCTATCTTTCATTCTGCACAAAAGTCAAATCAAAGTGGATCAAAACTCTAGGGATTAGACCAGAAATGTGGCAACTACTAGAAGAAACCAGGGTCAACACTCCAGTATACTGACACAGGCAGTGACCTCCTAACAAGAACCCTAAAGCCAAGAAGTAAAACTAAGAATCAATAAGTGGAACAGCATTAAATTAAAAGGTCCTGCACAGCAATGGAAACAACTAAGAATGTGAAGAAAGAGTCCACAGAGTGGGAGAAAATCTTTCCAGCTACTCCTCTGACAGGGGATTAATATCCAGAATATAAAAAGAACTCAAAAAACTTAACACCAAAAAAAAAAAAAAAGACACAACAATCAATAAATAGGCAAAAGAACTAAATATACATTTCTCAAAAGAAGAAATGCAAATGGCCAAAAAATATATGAAAAAATGTTCAACATTCCTAGCAATCAGGGAAATGCAAATCAAATCTGCATTGAGATTTCATTTCACTCCAGTTAGAATGGCAATCATCAAAAATGCAAATATAGGGGCTGGGGGTATAGCTCAGTTGGTAGAATGCTTGCCTTGGATGCACAAGGTCCTGGGTTCAATCCCTAGCACCACATAAAAAAAAAGAATGCAAATATAATAAATGTTGGCAATGATATAAGGGAAAAGTACACTCATATATTGTTGGTAGGAGTGCAAATTAGTACAACCACTTTGAAACCACTTGGAAAAGTAGTATGGAGATTGCTCAGAAGACTAGGAATAGAACTATTAAGTAACCCAGTTATCCCAGTCTTTGGAATTTATCAAAAAGAACTAAAATCAGAATACTGTAGTGATACAGGCAATCAATGTTTATAACAGCTCAATTCACAAAAGTCAAATTGTGGAACCAGCCCAGGTGCCTGTCAACAGAAGAACAGATAAAGAAAATATGGTATATATACAACAGAGTTTTACTCAGTCATAAAGAAGAATGAAATTATGGCATCTGCTGGTAAATGGATGGAACTGGAAAACATCATGTTAAGTGAAATAATCCTTGACTCAGAAAGTCAAGGATTGGATTATTTTTTCTCACATAAAGAAACTAGAGCAAAGTAAGGAGAGAAAGGTGGAGAGAATCCCATGATATAGGGGGATCAGCAGAGTAGAAGAGGATTTCTGGGGAGGGAAGAAGAACAGGAAAAGGGAGGAAATGCAGTATGAAATTGATCAGATTATGCTATGTACACATACGAACATACCAGTGTGAGTTCCATCTTTATGTATATCTATGAAGCATCAATTTTAAAAAATAATAACAATAAAAAGAAGGAAGACCAGTAGAGTAGAGGAAGGAGAACAGGGGGAACAGGAGGAAGAGAAAGCACTGGGTACTGAAATGGAGCAAATTACCTTCTACGCATGCATGATTATGTCAAAATGAACTCACTATTATGTATAACTATAATGCACTAATAAGAACATGTTTAAAAAGTAGATGCTTTTTCTCAGCAAAAGATAAAAATCAATAATGTGAAAAGAGAGCCTACAGAATGGGAGAAAATCTTTTCCACACGTACTTCAGAGAGAGCACTTATCTCCAAAATTTATAAAGAACTAACAAAACTCTACGCCAAAAATACAAAGAACCCAATCAACAAATGGGCCAAGGAACTGGACAGACACTTTACAGAAGGAGACACACAGGTGATTAATAAATATATGAAAAAGTTTTCAACATCTCTAGTAATTAAAGAAATGCAAATTAAAACAACTCTAAGATTTCATCTTACTTCAATTAGAATGACTTTTATCAAGAACACAAATAATAATAGATGTTGGTGTGGATGTGGGGAAAAAGGCACACTTCTACATTGCTGGTAGAGTTGCAAATTGGTGCAACCACTCTGGAAAGCAGTGTGGAGAATCCTCAGAAAACTTGGAATGAACCCATCTTTTGACCCAGTTATCCCACTCCTAGGTTTATACCCACATCCATGTTTATAGCAGTGCAATTCACAATAGCTAGATTGTGGATCCAACCTAGATGCACTTCAATAGAGGTATGGATAAAGTAACTGTGGTATATATACACAATGGAATATTATTCAGTCATAAAGAAGAATAATATTATGGTATTTGCAGGTAAATGGATGGAGTTGGAGAATATCATGCTAAGCGAAATAAGCCAATCCCAAAAAACCAAAGGTCAAATGTTTTCCCTGATAAGTGGATGATGATATATAATGGGGGTTGTGGGTGGGAAGTAAGAGAAGAATGGAGGAACTTCAGATTATGTAGAAGGAAATGAGAGGGAGGCTGGGTATGAAAAATCGTGGAATGAGACAGACATCATTACCCTATGTACATGTATGATTACATGAATGGTGTGACTCTACATTGTGTACAACCATAGAAATGAAACGATGTACCCCATTTGTGTACAATGAATCAAAATGCAGTCTGTAAAAAATTTAAAAAGAAAGAAAGAAAAAAATTTCTGTTCATTTCAAAGTGTTATAGGCCTCATTCAACCCAGACTTAAAATAAAAATAAAAAGTAGAGATTATAAGAAGAGAACATGATTCCTAAATTTCTTTCATACATATTCACAGGCAAACTAAAAGGTTGACTCAAAACCAAAAATTAAAAGTAGAGTTGAATAGGCATGAATCAAAAGAAGCAGAAAAACAATACTTAGCTAAGATGATGAGGAATTAAAACAAAAACTTAGTGAATATGTTAAACAAAACATAAGATTGCCATGTTTAGCAAATACCTTACCCTAGAAATCTGAGCAGACAGAGCATTGGACAACAAAGTCCAGAAGCCCAACTTAAGACTCTGATTACTTCTAAAGTATATTTTATAAAATGCCCCTTTTATAATTTCCATGATAGAAATTCCTATGAAGTATGAGCTGAAATTACACAGATACCAGAAATCACCCCAAATGTATTCTTACCTTCAGTGAAACTTCCTGTGAGGGTTATTACCACAAATACTTTCCCCTCGGGTTCTAGATCCACCTAGAAAGAGGGAAAAAAAAGACATGATTGTATTTTAATATTAAAGTAATTTTTGTAAGCCTTAAATAATTCTTTATGAAAAGACCTAAATGTATAAATCGTAACCATAAATCAAATCTAAATCTTTCATTAAATAGTCAAAAAACAAGGAAATGAGTAAAAACTCAAGAAATTATAAAGATTGAAAAATAAATATAAAACAAAATCTATGTTTTTTCAGAAATTCCTTCCTCTTGAATTTTATTGTCTTCCATCTGTGGCTCTTTGCAATGTAGAAAAGCACCTACATCTCCTTGGAAATCCTTTCAAGAAATCTATATTTCATGCATACCTCTAGTAAGAGCAGCGTCTTACTTAATTTGGTGGCAAGTATATGAAACAGAGAAATAATGGCAACATACAAGGTAAAGAACAAATGTGGCAAGTTACCTATAACTCTTTAGTTTTACAGAGTCAAAAAGTATAAAGAGTCTATTGCCATCAAAGTCTAGTCAATCTTAAGGAAGCAGAAGGAAGGAAGTTCAGGAGCTTTGCATTTGCTGTTCTGGACTGGTTCACAGGAGTATCAACACCCCTTGAAGTTATCCATCAGCTGAGATTTCAAGGCATGCATTCTGCAAACCAGGCAGCCAGAAGTCTCTCCCCATGGTCCCATCCTCTGTGTACGCTCCCACTGCCCAACATGGTGCCCAGAATGAACAGTGTCCTGCAGATCTGTTCTGATTCCCATGTCCCCAGGCCAGCAGGCTCTGCCCGCTTCCCACTGGATGCTAACCTCACCTTGAAGTGAGGTTTGAAGGCTTCAAACACCTTGAAGCCCTACAGTGTGAGCTGCTTGTGGACTCAAATGCACTCATTTACCCTAAAAGAAATCTTAGATGCAACCCATAACCTTTGACTTTCCATCTAAAAGAAAGTAGTCAAGAGAAGCTGAGTGTGGACATGGGTGGACATTTGGGACATAATAGTAAATTTAAATAAGCAGCAAATTACATAGTAAAGTAGAAAACACCTGCACCAGACCAGCCCATGGCCTCTAGTCAGACTCTGCCAGAGCTGGTGTTGTCCTGGACAAGGTCCTTCAGCACCCCTAGCGTCCCTGTTCTCTGAGAGTCTGTGATGCCAGCATTCAGGATTTCTGACTTGTCTTCTATCACATGATCCCGAAGAACCTCAAGAGTACAGATTGTGATTTTTATTGTGCCCACAGGTGAACACAGTAACCCCCAAGGCATTTTCTTGGCTCTGGGTCACCACCATGTACTTTTTATTCTAATGCCACATTCCAATTATATACTTCTCAGAGTAGAAGATGATTGTTTTGTACAGGCTCAGAAAGATTTACCTCTATACTGTAAGTCTGTGCATACCACTCTACCTTTCTTTGCATGAAATCTGTTCCCAGTGAGGTTACCACACTGTAAATTACCTGTGTGTTCAAATTGACTACTTGCATCATTACTAATGCTAACTTACAATATCCCCTCAACTATCTTGACACCACTTGTGAACCTTCACAGAACTGTTCTGAAAATAGAGCTCTCTGGAGAGATGACTAAACAGGATGTCAGTCTCTAATTGTCTTCACGCTGCCTTGACTTGTTTCAAGTCAAAACTATGTTATTTTTAAAAGTCACTCCCTCATCTTCAATACAGAGGCCTGGCAGAGAACGCGCATGCACTCGACCTCACAACATAAACTACTGTTGGCTAAGCCACCCTGCAGACAGACAGACAGGCTGCTGGGCCGCCTATGGCTGGCCTGTAAACTCCCTCCAAAACTGACCCAAGGGCCTGCAAAGATGGCCACTTCAGCTCAAAGGGTCAGAAGCTGCTCTGACAGGCAACAGGAGATTCCACCACTCAGAACAGGAGCCCTCGCACAGAGAAGAGGTTTGCTCCTTACCACTGGGATGGTCAAGCCAGATTCAAACACTGTCATCAAACCTTGTCCATCTGGGGCAGATGTGCTGAGATATAGGACCTTAGAATGCAGGTGACTCATTAGAGGGGCATTAAAAAAAAAAAAGTTGGTTGCACACAACAAAAATTTTTAAGATGAAAAAAGAACAAAAGGTGTAAGGGGAGTTTCAAGATGGTGGACTAGAGGGTGACTGCATTTCATATCGCTCCAGGACTCAGGATTCAAGAAGAGGAGGTACTGAGAGACTCGGGACCAACTCAGAGCTTCCGGGTGAGTCTCTCCCACTGGGCAAGGCTCCCTGGATGGTGCAGTAGTCCCGTAATGGAGTAGAGTGGCCCAATGAGACTTGCCCACTGGAGCTGTGAACCCAGACAACCGGGAGCATTGTAAAGGAGGACCACCCAGCGAGAGGCTTCTGCGCAGAGCGAGGGTCCCAGGACCAGGTGGCAGGACCAGACCGCAGGCAGCTTCTTGGAGGAGGGGCTGCCCAGCAAGAGACTCACTCACAGGGCGAGGTTCCCTGGCCCAGGAGGTAGGTCCGGACCCCTGGGAATGTTGCAGGGGAGGCTGCCCAGCCCAGGCGGTAGTTCTGGACCAAAGGAAATTTCTTGGAGGAGAGCTGCCCAGCAAGACTTCCCCACCAGGTGAGTCTTCCCTGCCGGACGAGGCTTTCCCACCAGGGTGGTAGAACCAGAGACACAGGCCCAGACAAGCCAAGCCCCAACCCGCAGTCTAGGCCCCCTTTTGACTGACCATCGGTCAAAAAGTGGAGGTGCCTCTGCCCACCAGCAGGAAATATACCCCACCCGAAGGCCACCACCCCTAGAGGGGCAGCTTCCTTGTGTATCACTGCATTATCAAGTTCCACCAAGACTTCAGGCTACTGAAGGCTAGGAGGTGAATTATTGGAGATCTACAGGGACACTATAAGTCAATAAAGGAAATCTGCAATATCTCAAGAGTTTCACTACTAGAGGGGTAGATACCTGACCAATATGAGAAAACAAGGGAAGAAAATGTCCCAAACAAACCTAGATGCTACATCAATAAAATCCAATGACAGCATGGCAATAGAAATGTCAGAAAGGGAGTTCAGAATGTACATAATTAAAATGATCAGGGAAGCAAACGATGAGATGAAAGAGCAAATGCACGCATTGAATGATCACACCAATCAACAGTTAAAAGAGCAAATGTGGGAAGCAAAAGATCATTTCAATAAAGAGTTGGTGATAATAAAAAAACAAAAAAAAAAAAAAAAAAACCACAAATCCTTGAAATGAAGGAAACAATAAACCAAATTAAAAACTCCATAGAAAGCATAACCAATGGGATACAACATCTGAAAGACAGAACCTCAGACATTAAAGACAAAATATTTAATCTTGAAAACAAAGTTAAACAGAGAAGATGGTAAAAAATCATGAACAGAATCCACAAGAATTATGGGATATCATGAAAAGGCCAAATTTAAGAATTATTGGGATTGAGGAAGGCACAGAGAAACAAACCAAAGAAATGAACAATCTATTCAATGAAATTATATCAGAAAACTTCTCAAATCTGAAGAATGAAATGGAAAATCAAGTACAAGAGGCTTATAGGACTCCAAATATACAAAATTACAACAGACCCACACCAAGGGACATTATAATGAAAATACCTAACATACAAAATAAAGACAGAATTTTAAAGACTGCAAGAGAAAAGAATCAAATTACTTTCAGGGGGAAACCAATACAGATATCAGCAGATTTTTCAACCCAGACCCTAAAAGCTAGAAGGGCCTGGAACAACATTTTTCAAGTTCTGAAAGAAAACAGATGCCAACCAAGAATCTTATACCCAGCAAATTTTACCTTCAGATTTGATGATGAAATAAAATCCTTCCATGATAAACAAGAGCTAAAAGAATTTACAAAAAGAAAGCCAGCACTACAGAACATTCTCAGAAAAATATTCCATGAGGAAGAGATGAAAAACAACAATGTAAATCAGCAAAGGGAGGAACTAGCTTAAAGGAATAGCTAAATAAAGGAGAAACCACGTTGGGTCAAAAAACAAAAATGAGCCAAATGACTGGGAATACAAATCAAATCTCAATAATAACCCTGAATGTCAATGGCCTGAACTCATCAATTAAAAGACACAGACTGGCAGATTGGATTAAAAAGAAAGATCCAACAATATGCTGCCTGCAAGAGACTCATCTCATAGAGATACCCACAGACTAAAGGTGAAAGGATGGGAAAAAAAATATACCATGCACATGGACTCAGCAAAAAAGTTGGTATCCATCTCATTTCAGATAATGTGGACTTCAAGCCAAAGTTAGTCAGAAAGGATAAAGAAGGACATTTCATACTGCTTAAGGGAAGCATAAATCAGCAAGACATAACAATGATAAATTTTTATGCCCCAAACAGTGGCTCATCCATGTACGTCAAACAAATCCTTCTCAATTCCAGGAATCAAACAGACCACAACACAATAATACTAGGCGACTTTAACACACCTCTCTCCCCACTGGACAGATCTTCCAAACAAAAAATTAACAAAGAAACCATGGATCTCACTAACACAATCAATAATTTAGACTTAACAGACATTTATAGAATATACCATCCAACAAAGAGCGAATACACTTTCTTCTCAGCAGCACATGGATCCTTCTCTAAAATAGACCATATATTATGCCACAAAGCTACAGTTAGCAAATACAAGAAGACAGAGATACGACTTTGTATTCTATCACATCATAATGAATTGAAATTAGAAATAAATGACGGAGTAAAGAACAGAAACTACTCCAACACCTGGAGATTAAATAATACGCTACTGAATGATGAATGGATAACAGAAGACATCGGGGGGAAATAAAAAAATTCTTAGAGGTAAATGAGAACAAAGATACATCATATCAAAATCTCTGGGACACTATGAAAGCAGTTCTTAGAGTAAAATTTATTTCATGGAGCACATTCAATAAAAGAAGAAAAAAATCAACAAATAAACAACCTAACACTACAGCTCAAAGCCCTAGAAAAAGAAGAACAGAACAACACCAAAAGTAGTAGAAGACAGGAAATAGTTAAAATCAGAGCTGAAATCAATGAAATTGAAACAAAAGAAACAACTGAAAAAATTGACAAAATAAAAAGGTTATTCTTTGAAAAAAATAAACAAAATTGATAAACCCTTAGCCACACTAACAAAGAGAAGACGAGAGAAAACTCAAATTACTAAAATTCGTAATGAACAAGGAAATACCACGACAGACACGACCGAAATACAAAACATAATTAGAAGCTATTTTAAAAATCTATACTCCAACAAAATAGAAAATCTCGAATACATCAACAGGTTTCTAGACACATATGAATTACCTAAACTGAACCAGGAGGACATACACAATTTAAATAGATCAATTTCCAGTAATGAAATAGAAGAAGTCATCAAAAGCCTACCAACAAGGAAAAGTCCAGGACCAGATGGGTTCTCAGCCGAGTTCTACAAAACCTTTAAAGAAGAGCTCATTCCAATATTTCTCAAAGTATTTCATGAAATAGAAGAGGAGGGAACCCCCCCAAACTCATTCTATGAAGCCAATATCACCCTGATACCTAAACCAGATAGAGACACATCAAGGAAAGAAATTTTCAGTCCAATATCCTTAATGAACATCAACACAAAATTTCTCAACAAAATTTTAGCAAATCGCATACAAAAATATATTAAAAAGATAGTGCACCACAATCAAGTGGATTTTATCCCAGGGATGCAAGGTAGGTTCAACATCTGGAAATCAATAAATGTAATTCACCATATCAACAGACTTAAAGTCAAGAATCACATGATTACGTTGATAGATGCAGAAAAAGCATTTGATAAAATACAGCATCCCTTCATGCTCAAAACACTAGAAAAAATAGGGATAGTAGGAATATTCCTTAACATTGTAAAGGCTATCTATGCTAAGCCCATGGCCAATATCATTCTAAATGGTGAAAAACTGAAAGCATTCCCCCTAAAAACTGGAACAAGGCAGGGATGTCCTCTTTCACCACTTCTATTCAACAATGTCCTTGAAACTCTAGACAGAGCAATTAGACAGACCAAAGAAATTAAAGGGATTCAAACAGGAAAAGAAAAATTCAAACTATCCCTATTTGCTGATGACATGAGTATATATATTAGAGGAACCGGGAAATTCCACCAGAAAACTTTTAGAACTCATAAGTGAATTCAGTAAAGTAGCAGGATATAAGATCAATGCTCATAAATGCATTGTTATAAATAAGTGATGAATCCTTAGAATGAGAAGTTAGGAAAACTATTCCATTCACAATAGCCTCAAAAAAAAATAAAATACTTGGGAATCAACCTAACAAAAGAGGTGAAAGACCTCTACAATGAGAACTATAGAACACTAAAGAAAGAAATTAAAGAAAACCTTAGAAGATGGAAAAGTCTCCCATGTTCTTAGATAGGAAGAATTAATATTGTCAAAATGGCCATACTACCAAAAGTGCTATCCAAATTCAATGCAATCCCAATTAAAATCCCAATGAGCGTATCTCACAGAAATAGAGCAAGCAATCATGAAATTCATCTGGAAGAATAAGAAAGCCAGAATAGCTAAAGCAATTCTTAGCAGGAAGAGTGAAGCAGGGGGTGTCACAATACCATAACTTCAACTCTACTACAAAGCAATAGTAACAACAACAGCATGGTATTGGTACCAAAATAGACAGGTAGATCAATGGTACAGAATAGAGGACACAGACACAAACCCAAATAAATACAATTTTCTCATACTAGACAAAGGTGCCAAAAATATGCAATGGAGAAAAGATAGACTTCAAAAAATGGTGCTGGGAAAACTGGAAATCCATATGCAACAGAATGAAACTAAACCCCTATCTCTCACCCTGCCCAAAACTCAAGAACCTCGGAATCAGACCAGAGATCCTGCATCTTATAGAAGAAAAAGTAGGTCCAAATCTTCAACATGTTGGCTTAGGATCAGACTTCCTCAACAGGACTCCCATAGCACAAGAAATAAAAGCAAGAATCAATAACTGGGATAGATTCAAACTAAAAAGTTTTCTCTCAGCAAAGGAAACTATCAGCAATGTGAAGAGAGAGCTTACAGGGTGGGAGAAAATCTTTGCCACTCATACTTCAGATAGAGCACAAATCTCCAGAATATATAAAGAACTCAAAAAACTCTATACCAAGAATACAAATAACCCAGTCAACAAATGAGCTAAGGATATGAACAGACCCTTCACAGAAGAAGATCTACAAGCAATCAACAGATACATGAAAAAGTGTTCAACATCTCTAGTAATAAGAGAAATGCAAATCAAAACTACCCTAAGATTCCATCTCACCCCAATTAGAATGGCTATTATCAAGAACACAAGCAACAATAGGTGTTG
The DNA here is from genome assembly GCF_902686445.1 of Sciurus carolinensis. Taxonomy (NCBI): domain Eukaryota; kingdom Metazoa; phylum Chordata; class Mammalia; order Rodentia; family Sciuridae; genus Sciurus; species Sciurus carolinensis. The sequence continues at coordinate 160,966,329 of NC_062214.1, read as the reverse complement.
GCAAGGATGTGGGGAAAAAGGTACACTTATACATGGCTGGTGGGGTTGCAAATTAGTGCAGCAACTCTGGAAAGCAGTGTGGAGATTCCTTAGAAAACTTGGAATAGGACCACCATTTGACCCAGCTATCCCACTCCTTGGCCTATACCCAAAGGACTTAAAATCAGCATACTACAGTGATGCAGCCACATCAATGTTCATAGCTGCTCAATTCACAATAGCCAGATTGTGGAACCAACCTAGATGCCCTTCAGTTGATGAATGGATAAAGAAACTGTGGTGTATATATATATATATACCACATATAATGGAATATTACTCAGTCATAAAGAAGAATAAAATTATGGCATTTGAAACTGTAGAATATCATGCTAAGTGAGATAAGCCAATCTCAAAAAAACAAAGGACGAATGATCTTGCTGATAAGCAGATGATGATATATAATGGGGGGTGAATGGGGGGCAAGAATGGAGGAAGGAGGGTCTGTATAGAGGGAAAAGAGGGGTGGGAGGGTAGGAAAAAATAACAGAATAAATCAAACAGCATTGCCCTATGTAAATGTATGATTACACAAATGGTACCCCTCTACTTCATGTACAAACAGAGAAATGAGATGTACCCCATTTGTTTACAATAAAAAAAAAAAAAGATGTAAACACACCACAGGGAGTAAGGGAAAGCACCATTCCCTGAAACTTTTACTTGCAGTTTGGTATAGATGTATAAGAACGCACTGGGTTTTAATGTAAAAATGTGCTTCTTCCTTACTCCATCATGGAGAAAGATGTGGCCTTAGGGCTTATGTGCTCCATCTATACAATACTGATGTGCTGTTATTTATTCATGGTGGTTGCTTGGATGTCCCAGTGACAGCCAACTGCCTCCTTCAACAGCTGGCCTACTTCATTCCTGTACTCCATCAAAAGTTCCTTCCCTGTGAGCAGAAATACTGAGACTCACTGACCCTACTGCTGTCCTCTACAGTTCTAGTGAACACTGACTCTCTAGCTAGCATATCCATTTCAGCTTCTGCAAATAGCACTTGAACTTTGAGAACTATCCCTCCCTCACGTGTAGTCCAAATGGTGTAGCAGGAATTCTGCCTAAGCGCCAGAGTAGACATGCAAACCCAGGCCTTGCCAATCAGAGCACTGAGTCCCTCCAGCTAGGATGACTGGCCTGGATCTAGCACCTTCCCTTTATCTAGTTATCAGAATAATTGTATCTCCCTCCCCTCAGTAATGCCTGGTTCAGGTTTGGGCACCATGTCCAAGCAGATCCAATTAGGAATCCCGGATCTACAAGGAAGACACAAGTACTCAGTTCTGCTGAACTTCAGTCTGGAAGGACATAAACTTGGGAGTCTCTGGCACCCTTACTCTCAGCACATTTTCTTGGAGAATGAAGGTAAAAAGGAAGAGATAGGTAGGAGACAGAAGGGCACCAGGTCTTGATGATGTCATTTCAATCCATAGATCAGGCCATGCTGGATTCTTCTGGATTTTTTCAGTTATCTGAGCCCATATTTCCTCCTCCTTTGTTTTCGCTAGTTTGAGGAGGGTTTTCTATTGCTTGCACCCACAATATATCCATATTGTCAGAAAAACAGAATAAATCAAATATTTATCAGTAATTACACATCCTCCCTGCATGCCATCCTCTGCAGTCGCTTCTCTGCCTCCCTCCAGCACTGAAGCACCGCCGGCACCCTCATGGCAGCCTACTGCAGAATCCAAACCTGGGTCCATCTTCAATGCGGCTGATCTCTCTGCAGCATTTGATTCTCTTGAGAGTTCTTCTTCATGACTCTCCCAGGTTCCTTGCTTCCAGGACACCACTCTTCCCTGGTCCTCCTATTGCTCTTCTCTGACTTTCTCTCTCAGGCTCCTCCCAGGACCTCTCTCTGACTGCCTTTCAATCTTGTTGCTCTTCAGGGCTCTTTTTCTTTCCACTGGAAGACTCGAAACCATGACTGCAACATCCACCTGAGATTTTTTTTCATCTTTGGGGTAGAAGTGGGACAACGAAACAGAGTGGAACCTCCAAGAGCATGCAGCCTGAAGACAAGGGACTGCGACAGAGTTATTTCGTAAGTCTCAACGTAGACCTCTCCTCCACACCTGTCTTTGTACCTTTTCTGAAAATCTCCATCCCAGTATCCCATGCTCCACCTAATCAACATCCCTTCTTCCTTTCCCAACTCCACCACTTACCCAGCAGCCCACACTGGAAGCCTGGGCTTCTCATCATCAAGTCCACTTTCAGAGTCCTTCCTAAAACCACCCTTCCCTCTCCATTCCTATTGCCATGCCTCATCTGTCCTCTGACAATGGCCTTTTAGCTGTGCCCAGATTACTGCTACCAGTGTGATGTTTTAAAAATTAAAAGCTGACCATGTGACTTCCTCATTTAAAATCCATCAATGTTTCCATGTCCTTCTACTATATAGTATAAACCCCTTCGCACAGCACACAGCCCATATACCATGCCTCTTCCCATCTTCCAGCCTGTTTCCCACACCAGCCCAAGCACATAAAACCAGTACACCAGGACCTGCCCCGCCCTCTTATCTTGTGATACAGGAGCTTGAACCCAAGGCCTTGCACACACTTGCAGAATGCTCTACCACTAAGCTGCATGCATCCCCTGCCTCTTAATTCTCACACATGCCTTTTAACAAATGGTATTAAGACAACTGGATATCCATATGCAAAAGAATCCAGTTGAACCCCTACTCATAAGATGTTTAAACATTAACTCAAAATCAATCAAGACTTAAATGCAAGAACTAAAACACTCTTAAAAGAAAAGAGGACTAAATTTGTCTTACCTTGGACTAGGCAATGACATTTTAGACAACACCAAAACAAAAGAAAATTATAAATTAAACTACATGAAAACTGAACACATTTGTGCTACAAATGATCTTATCAACAAAGTGAAAAGACAATCCACAGAAAATATTTGTAAATCATACATCTGATAAGAACTCGTATTCAGAATATATAAAGAATTCTCACAACTCAATTATGTAAAGACAACTCCATTTTAGAAATAGGCAAAGGATTTGAATAGACCCTTTTCCAGAAAAGATATACATCTGACCAATGGACACATGAAAAAATGCTCAGCATCTTTAGCATAAGGGAAGTGCAAATCAAAACCACAATGAGATAACACTTCACACCCAGCAGGATGGCTGTAATCCAAAAGACAGACAGCACTGTGTGTTGGCAAGGATATGGACATTTGAAACCTGTACGTTATGGTAATATAAAATGATCAGCCACTTTGGACAATAGTTTGACAGTATTTCAAAACATTAAACACAGATTTAGCATATATGATCCAGCAATTCCACTCCAAATTTACCCAAAAGAATTGAAAATAATGTTCATACAAAAACTTATACAAAAATGTTGACTGTGGCATTATTCATAATAGCCAAAACATGGAAACAACCTAAATGTCCATCAATCAAAAGACTGAATTATGATTTATTCTATACAATGAAATATTATTCATCAATACAAAATACTGATAAATGCTATAACATGGATAAATCTTGAAAACACTAAACAAAGTAAAAGAAATCAGTCACAAAAGTCCACATACTCTATGATTCCATTTGTATGAAATGTTCAGAAAAGACATAAAAAAACAAAACAAAACCAAAAAAAACTATGGTGAGCTGGGTGCAGAGGTGCATGCCTGCAATTCCAGCAGCTTGGGAGGCTGAGACAGGAGGATCTCAAGTTCAAAGCCAGTCTCAGCAAAAGCAAGGTGCTAAGTAACTCAGTGAGACCTTGTCTCTAAGTAAAATATAGAATAGGGCTGGGGATGTGGCTCAGTGGTTGAGTGCCCCTCAGTTCCTTCCCTGGTACCAAAAAACAAAACAAAACAAAACAAACAAACAAAAAAAATACAGTGAAAGAAAGTAGATTAGTGGTGGCTTTGGGCCAGAGGGAGAAAGGGGAGTGGGGATTAACTGCTAATGTCATTCTTTTTAGAGAAGATTAAAATATTCTAAATTTTCTTTTTTGTCACATGGTAGTACTATGTTTGATGTTTTTTGTGTGTTGTGTTTTTATTAATATATTTTTAATTGACAAAAAGTAATTGCATAAATTTATGGGGTCCCATGTGACATTTCAATACATGTATATAATATAGAATGGTCAGATCAAGGTAACTGGATAACCATTACCTCAGGCATTTATCATTTATGCTGGGAACATTCAAAATCCACTCTATTAGCTATTTTGAAATATATTCAGTTAGTTGTTGTCAATCATATTATCCCAAAGAATGTTAGAAATGGTTCCTCCTGTTCCTATGAACCATCCTCCCCCCCAACACCCTGTCCAGGCTCTGACAACCACTGTTCTATTTTCTGCATTTATGACATCAACTTAGCTTTAACATATAAGAGAGAACATGAAGCATTTGTCTTTTAGTGCCTGACTTATCTCACTTAGCATAACATGTTGCTGCAAATGACAAAATTTCATTGTTTTTTGTGGCTGAATAATATTCAACATTCCGTTGTGTACCTATAGGTTTTCCTTATTCATTTATCCACTGATAGACACAGAGGTTCATTCCATATCTTGGCAGCTGTGAATAGTGCACATGTCTCTTTGATACACAGATTTCATTTCCTCTGGATAAATATACCCCAAAGTGAGGTTTGCTAGATCATATGGTAGTTCCATTTCTAGTATTTTTTTAGGAACCTCCATAATGCCTGTACTAATTTACATTCCCACCAACAGTGTATGACAATTCCCCTTTCTCCACACTCTTACCAGCATTTATTATTATTTTTTAAATAACAGCCATTCTAACTGGGGTCATATGGTATCTCATTGTGGTTTTGAATCATATTTCTCTAATGATTAATAATGTGGATCAATTTTTCACATCTTGGTCATTTGTATATCCTCTTTTGAGATATGTCTATTCAGGTCATTGATCTAGTTCTTAATCAATTGTTTTGCTGCTAAGTTCTTTGAGTATATTACATATTCTAGAAATTAATCCCTTGTGGGCAGAACATATTTTCTCTCATTCTGTAGCTTTTCTCTTCAAGTTGATTGGTTCCTTCACTGTGCAGAAGCTTTTCAAATTGATGTAAAACCATTTGTCAATTTTTGCTTTTTTGCCTCAGTTTGAGGGATTACATTCAAAAAAAATTTTTTCCCAGACCGATGTCCTAAAGTATTTTGGCCAAACTTTCAGTTCTCACATTTAAGTTTTGGATTTGTTTCGCTCTCAGAGTGTGCTCTGCATGGGAAGCTTTTATCTCTTCACCTGGGACCACTGCCAGGTGACAAGGGTCTAGTTTCTTTCTTCTGCATAGGGATACCCACTTCTCCCAGCACCATTCATTGAAGAGACTTTCCTTTCTCCAATGTATATACTGGCTGACTTCATTGAAAATCAGTTGACTGCAAATACATTTTCATTTTCAACTATGCATCATTTATTGTATATCAATAATACCTCCATTTTTTTTAAAGACAAAAACCTCTTGATAAGCATGAGGGGAGTCCTTCCCCTGAACAAAAAGCTCCTCCACCAGTAGTTCTTTGCCTCGTGCTCTTTATTTTACCCTCTACCCATCAGAAAATCTGTCCAATCACATGGTTTCAGCCCTCTGAGTTTTTAAAATTCTGTTTCTAGTATTCTATATTTTGATCCCTGAAGATCGACCCGGACCTGGCTTGCTGCAGCCCCAGGGGAAAAGTGTTTCCTAGCTAGATGACTCCCATGTGCATCTTCACTGCAATCTGTCCCTTGAGTTCGAGTTCCAAGTAACAGCCTCCTTGATAAGAATCGATCATTGTGCCCTATATGAATCAATGCTGCCTCAAATATTACACCTCCCTATGGAGCTTTACCTTCTGCATGTGGCTGAATAACAGCAACACCAGAGGAGACCTGGGTCCCGAGCTAACTTCATCCTATCTGGTCTGACCCTGGGCAAACCATTCAACCTCTCTATAGCATGGAATCATGGGAGAGGGGTGTTAAGAATATACACACCCAGTCCCACCAACAATATACTGATTTCAAATTTTCTGGGGAAAATGAGAGAGAGGCATCAGTTGTTTTTAAAACACTCACTCATCCTTTGTCCTCCAGAAATGCAATACCCTTGAAGTTGGGCACGGTGCAGCACCCCTGTAATACCAATGACTCAGGAGGCTGAGGCAGGAGGATCGAAAGTTCAAAGGCAGTCTCAGCAACTTACCAAGGCCCTAAGCAACTTAGGGAGACCCTGTCTTGGGAAAAAAGGGAGGAGGGCTAAGGATGTGGCTCAATGGTTAAGTACCCCTGCGTTCAATCCTCAATACCAAAAACAAAACAAAACAAAAAAAGAGAGAGAGAAAGAAATGCAACACCTCCCCCCAAAATAAGTAAGAAAAACGTATCTAACCATGACAGCCAAGGACCCTTCCAAAAGTTCCAACCTCGTCGACTATACCCATCAAAGCCTCTGGTTTCACAGGGTCCTCAGAATAAAGCTTTCCCTGCTCCATCAGCCTTTTAGGCCACCTGGGTTCCCCGTGTGCTGAATCCCATTCATACACCCAAATCTCTTTTCTAAATTCTACTTGTGAACCTGCTCTTCTGGTCAGGCCTGACTCCTCTCTCCACTTGGGCCACACCTTTGCTCTTGGTTCATGCTCTGCCTGGGAAGTTTCTATCTCCTCACTTCACCCATCTGTCCATTCATTACCACTTTCACTAAATGACTCCCAGGTTTGGGACTACTGCCAGGTACTCAGAATTTCCCAGAGTAGCTCCCTAGCATTGCAGTAGGAAGGGTCACCAAGCACACCTGAGGAAGAGGATGCAGCCTAGGAGCAGAGGAAGGGACTACTGCCAAAGAGATCTTGACATCCACACTGATCCCTCCAGTCTCAAAATCCCTGTATCAACTAATATTTAAATACTCCTGTACCCTTAGGCAGTTAGCTAAATGTTCACGTGTTTATATCTCATCACTTACAATAAGCCTGGACCTGACACTTTGTTCCCCAAGGGACCTAGTAGAATGCCTTGACCAAGTAACCACCTATATTTCCTCACCTCTAAAATAGGATTGATAATCTTCACTACAGGATAAAATATTATGTGATAGCACTTTGTGAAAAATAAAATAAAAGCACTCCAAGATGGCTCCAAGGAATATCAGTGGCATACAGACTACAAAGGCCAACTGCTTAGGAATTACGCTCAGTTAGCTTGATGTGCCCACCAGATCCCCTTTTGGCTAACATCTGCTATGTCTTAGCTTCACTTTGTAGAAGTTGGGCAAGTCGGATCCCTGGCCCATGAAATGAAGGTGTTTAAAAATAAAATAAAAAAAAAAAATATATATATATATAACTAGCCCTAAGGTTCCAGGATTTTAAACAGTCTTGGATAAAGTCCTACACATGAGGTTCAAGGAAAAACTCAGTTAACTGGTAATAATTTACAACCATTTCCCTTCACAAAAGGCATTAGAATTGATCACAGACAGGAAACATCTAGCTATTCAAAATTCATCTCAGCCTGGAATCAACAGCCTAGGTACTCAATATTCATCTCAGCTTAGCATATTAAAAGAAAAAAAAATCCTTTATTTGGTCCAAAGATAGAAGGTTCACCTAGATTCTATGGACCTATTAAGCATACAGTGCTTTGTCTTCTCTGTGACAGAGAAGTCAACAAAATTTAAATTCTTGGCCAGGTGGTCCTTTTCTATTGCTTTTCTGTCTTGTGCTAGGGATAAATAACAAAGGAGCCCAAAAACATGATAAAGCATTTCATGATTCTCTTCCAACTGAAAGTCACAGGCTCAAAATGAGAGTTCAAATTTGTACAAGAAAAAAAAAAACTTACAGGATTGTACCAATAACCTTGTCCTTTAATAATTAAAATAACAGCTTAATCTGAAGTTCTGACAATGTGCTGGGGCCCTGCTAAGTGCTTAAGCTATACTATCTCTCACCTTCACCCTCCCCATCATATGAATGGGAAAAATGGAGGCTCAGGGAGGTTACAGAATTGGTTCAGGTCACACAAGCAGTGAAGGCCAAGCCAAGAGCTAGATGCTGGAAAGATCCCTCCAATGGAGCCTCACCAGTCTCCCCAAGGCTGCTGTGACTGCACCTGTCTGCAGGTCTGTCTACTACAGTCAGTCAACCCACAGTCAGCCTGCCCCGGCTTCTGGCACATGAAGTCATCACATCACCCATCTCCCTGGAACCCAGGCAAGATGCATGTCCTCAGCACCCAACTCCTGCCCAACATCCCGGATGGCACCAGACTGATGGTGTTGCTCAACTGCTCCCATTGAGGACAGGAGGCAGGAGTTACCAAGTAAGTCAGTCTGCGCTGGGGCCGATGGAATGTGCAGGCAGTTCAGGTCCCATGAGTCAGCTGCAGGGAGAGCCCAAGTCAGTGCCACGTGCTGCAGACACACAACCCGTCCCTCGAGTAGGAAGGCTAGAGGAACAGGGGGTGACTAAGCAAACACTATGTGCCTGCTGACCTTCTGCTCTCACCTCTAAAACAACCAAACTCAGTTTTGTATGTTAAAAAGCATGCTAAGAAGTATCACAGATTAAAAAGAGCCAGAAAATAATAAAGATGCAAACTGAACAGAAAGTTGAGGCTTGTTAAATCCAACCGGTTTGGGACGAAAGAAAATACTAGCATTATTTTAGCAACTAAGTCCTTAGCCCATCCCTGTCCTGCTAAATTTGGACCCTATGTGAGGTGCGGGGTACAGGGAGAGCTCCAGACCGTGGTCATGACACTAACATTGGCTATGTGCCATTTGAGCAAGTCACCTGGTTTCTGCACCTCAAAAATGAGGTGGATGGAACCTTTCAGTCCTTTTGATATTGAAGAGTGTATAACTCAAGTCAGTTTCTGAACTCCACAGAGCACTTAATGGCACTAGAAGACTACTAACCAATCTGGTTCTAAAATACAAATTTGAGGCTCAGGAGAACTCTTTCCTGCCCGCTGCTAAACATACCCAAGAAGTTACTATAAATTTAAATTTAGAATTATTCCAACTCCAGAGCCCATTCTCCCTATGTTCTAGCTTAAAAGATGTACCTTCTGGCAAAAGTAATATTCTTTAACAATAAAATTAAATTTTTGAAGTTCTTCCATCCATCATTAAATAGTCAAGGTATAAGTAGTAAAGACTGAATACCTCTGAGGACTAGAATATTTTTTCTTTGCCAAAGAGAGGACTAAAGGTTAAAAAAAAAAAAATGACCTTGTGTATGTCATGGTGGTAGTGGTGGAGTGTCTGTCTGTCTGTCTAAATCTTTGACTCCAATATCTGAGGATTGACAGTATCGATTAAATAAAGACGAAGGGCACCTTAGGCTTTTCAAAACATTCTGCTACAACTCTTTCCCCTAATTGTGCAAGTACTTTAATTCTGTACCTTGGTGAATGAAGAGCCTCTGTCACCAAGAAGTCCAGAGCTTCTAGTGGCCCTCATGGACAAAAAGAATGGGCCAAGTTCTGAAAAAATCAAATGCCCATCCTAGAAACCAGCAGAGGACTCAGAACAGCACCAGCTGCCAGGCAAAACTCTCCCTCCAGAAGTGAGAAGGCACTTTCCTCCCCCAGGAAGGCACCCAAAGGAGCTCAAGCCAGAGCAGTCACTGGAGTGAGAGAGGGGAATCCCCCCTGATGTGTGCACGCTCCACACCACATTTCAGCACATCAAAGAACACCCCCAACACGCACTCTCTGCATGAGCCCATCTTTTTCTGCTTCCAGAAAGGAAGTTTGCTTACTCTGTGATTGCCAGGAGCAGATATTAAATGAAAGGGGCAGGCGTCCTTGGGACCCTAGCTAAAAGGGAGGAATGTACCCAGGCTTGCTCTTCCTGCTCAGCAGCCTCGCAGCCCCTTCCTACCTCTCCACCTCTCTGGGTTGCTTGATGAGTACTGTCAGCCCCATGCTGGGCCTCCTTCTCTGAGGGGAACCCCACAAGAAAGGACCAATATTAGGCAATGGAGAATCCAGTAAGTTTTGCCACTGATGCTGTTACAGTTGTAGAAAATAAAGAGGCCATGAAATAATTATTCCTTCTTGCCCTGCCCCCATCCTAACATATGTTAGACTGAAGATGTCAGGTTTAAACAAAAGGATATAAATAAACCCAGAATTATTCTATATCACTGGTTCTCATCCTCCATTGGTAATGGAGGAAGGAGGCAAAAGCCCTAGTGAAACCAAAGAAAGCAAAAGTCAAAACTACATATTTTGTAGGTGTAAGCATCTCCAGATGTTTTGCAGACCTGCCCACTTAACTGCACACTGCCCTTTCTCTAAGTCATGGTTGGAAGGCTTGGAATCTGAGGGGGCTTAGAAAATACATCAAGCCCAAGTATCTACCTCAATAGTTATTTTATGATACCTTTACTCCTTTTGGTCTTTGGTAGAGAAGAAAAGGAAAATGCCTCAAAACAAGGAACATTTGTGCATACCTAGAAATTCAGGGAGCAATTTTCCATGCGGACTAGAGAAGTGGAGGCACACACAAACACAGAGGATCTATGTGGGGGTCACGAGAGTAACAAGGCTGGAGAGGAAAGCTCATTAGATCAATGGGGGCCTCATGACATGCTGGGAGGCTGGGCCTTATCCTGGGGTGATGGACTTCAATCAGCCATGTCACAGTATTATACCTACATGTCAGACCCCTACAGTTGGGATGTTGGGGTCATAAGGGTAAAGAATTTGATGGTGGAGATACACAGTCAAGGACTATTCCAATGGTCTTGATGAAGGATGGTGGTGACTTGAACTAAGTCAGCAGAAAAGTGGAATGAGGGGAAATACACGGGGTGAAGCAGCAGCTGGCCATTGTTACTGACAAAGGGGAGACACAGAGTGAAAGAGATAGAGTCTCCAGGGCCAGCAACAACTCTTGGTACCATTAACTGAGATGGGCTCCAAGGGAATGAGCAGATCCGGAGGAAGATAAGGAGTGCAATGCATGATCACTATCCATGTGGACTGAGGATCCAGTAGGCTACCCTTAGTGGTCTCTTGAAATTCAGATGGAGAAGGAGGTACGGCACCAAAATACAAATTTTAACCAGTGTAGTCCCAACTGGATAGGTAAGTGGCCACATCAAACGTGCTACTCAGATCAAGAGAAGGAGCAATCACTGGGCTGGGGCAAGGCTGGACATGGGAGGTGGCATCTGCATTGAAGCCTGAAGGTGAGCTTCAGTGAGTGGCAGGCGAGACCACCCAGAGTCAGAAACGTGGTGAGAAGGCAGCCAGCATCAGAGCACAACACTAGAGCAGTGGGTTGCAGCTGTGTCATACAGAGGACCAAGAAAGAAGGCTGCACCCCCCCGGATCTTAACCTTATAATGAAGGCCACAGGGAGTCAGTAGAGGCTTTTGATAATGTATAATGATGGAGATGAATGCATAGAAAGGGCATTTTATCTGCAAGACCAATGAACAGGGAGACAGCTCTGGTCTAGAAATGTGAACAGTCAGAAGAGGGCAATCAGCATGATATTCTCCAACTCCATCCATTTACCAGCAAATGCCATAATTTCACTCTTCTTATGGCAAGTAATATTCCATTGTGTATACATACCACAGTTTCTTTATCCATTCATCTATTGAAGGGCACCTAGTTTGGTTCCATAGTTTAGCTATTATAAATTGAGCTGCTATAAACATGGACGTGGCCACGTCACTGTAGTATGCTGATTTTAAGCCCTTTGGGTATAAACCAAGGAGTTGGACAGCTGGGTCAAATGGTGGTACCATTCCAAGTTTTCTGAGGACTCTCCATACTGCTTTCCAGAGTGGTTGCACCAATCTGCGGTCCCACCAGCAATGTATGAGTGTACCTTTTTCCCCACATCCTCACCAACATTTACTGTTGCCTGTAGTCCTGATGATTGCCATTCTGACTTGAGTAAGATGAAATCTTAGTTTTGATTTGCATTTCTCTAATTGCTAGAGATGTTGAATATTTTTTCATATATTTATTAATGGCCTGTATATCTTCTTCTGTAAATTTTCTGTCTAGTTCCTTGGCCCATTTATTTATTGGGTTATTTTTTTTTCTAGTTTTAAGTTTTTTGACGTTAAAACTTTGTATCTCCTAGAGATCAATGATTTATAAGTGAATGCTAATTCACAATAAGTGGGGGGCACTAGGAAAGAATGGAGTTACTTTAGGTAGAGGGGAATGAAGGGAGGGGAGGGGATATGGAGATAGGAAGGATAGTAGAATGAAACAAACATTATTACCTTATGTACACATATGACTGCATCAATGATGTGATTCTACAACACATACAATCAGAAAAATGAGAAGTTATATCCCATTTACATATGATATATGGAAGTGCATAAATGCATTCGATTGTCATGTATAATTAGAAGAAATTCAAAATAAAATAACATTAAGGGCAAAAAGCAAAAAAAGAAAAGAAGTGGGAAATCAGTGAAAATTAAAAATCATCTGAAGAGAACAAGCAGAGGCAGTCAGCAGGTCAAAGTAGAAGTGAAGTTTTAGGCCTGGGTAACCCAGAAGAGGGGTCAGTAACTGATCTCCAGGTCAATTTCAGCTTGCGGTTATTTTTGTAAGTAAAGTGTGATGGAAACATTGCCATGCCCTTTCTCACTTGCATGTATGGCTGATTTTGTTCTAAAGGTAGAAATGATTGTAGTCATGTGCCATGTAATAACATTTCTCTACACGACAGACCAAGGAGGTGACGGTCCCATCAGACCATGATGGAGCTGAAAAGTTCCTTTCACTTAGGGTCGTTCTAGCCATGGTAATGCTACTGTGCAGTGCATTGTTAGAGGTGATACTGGGGTTACTACAATGCTGCCAGTCATATGAAAGTACAGGACTGTACATAATGCTTGATCATAATAAATGTTACTGGTTTTATGCACTTATCACCGTATACTTATCACTGCAATTTTAGAGTGTACTCCTACTTATTTTTAAAAGTTTACCATAAAACAGCATGCTGCTTACCCCAGCAGGAGCCTTGCATAGCTCCATTCCCATCTCCTGATTGCATTTGGAGGCCACCTTCAGTGACTGGTTTGTGCAAGGGCACTCTATGATGTCTTATGACAAAATCATCAACAACACATTTCTCAGACATATCCCCATCATTAAGCAACACATGATGGTAGTTGTGACAGCTCTTATGGCCTACAAAGCAAAATATTCACTGTCTGCCTTTTATGGTAAAAAAATCTGCCAACCTCTGTTACCATTAATCAGTCAGGGAACTCAGAGGGAAAGAACACGTTTTAGAAGGAAGGAAATGAATTTAAATTTGGACACAAAAGTACTCAAATAGAAACATCTGGCAAGGAGTTGGAAATAAAGGCAAATTGTGGAGTAATATAGGGCTGGGGTAATTAATTTGGGACTTTTTCTCAAAAGGTGATCATTAAAGGGTCGTGAAACTTCAAGAAAGAGCCCATGAAAGGAAGAAAGGAAAGAGCAAATTCAATGAGGAGTTGGGAGAAAGAAGAGCCAGAGAATTTGCAAACTGAGAGATGGGAGACCTCACCCAAGGTCAGGGTCATAAAACATGAGAGGAAGCAGCTTCAAAAAACGAGAGAAACCCAAGGCTGCAGAGTTAAGGAAGAGGAAGACTTAAAAGGATTCCTAGGCATAAAGTCTGGGAAGTAACTAGTGGACCTCTTAGACATTTAGAAAGTCTGCTGGAAAGGTATTCTTATGCTAGGCTACTGCCCATGCATATTCCCACTGCAAGGTTAACTCTACCTCTAGAATGTACCCTGCAAGATGAGAGAGAGGGAGGGACGGAGGGAGGAACGGGGGGGGGGGGGGGGGGGGGGGGGAGAGAATGCCACAGAAGCAGCAAAGTGTATGTAGTATATTTATTAGTATAAATTTAGAAGTGTTGGGCAAAAAGTTTTAGAAACCAAGTTGAGTTGAAAGTTTAATATCAAAAAATCAGACTACCAACAACCCTAAAACAAGAGGCTAGAGGTCAAGCTGGGGGAGGGACAGCTGTGGGTTGTGGGCACAATTAAGGGACTATTTCAATGGTACAGGAGTGTGATGAAAGGAGGGAATATAACAAAGGAGCTCCTTGGGACTTGGTGGCTACGGGTTAGAGATCATGGAAAGCCCAAATGGGTTCCAGTATCTGGAGGATTATAAGATTTATCCTGGAATAAGCAAAGGACTCTGGAAGGTCAATTGGTTTGGGATGACTCTGGTTTTTAAAAATATTGATTTTATAAGGAGAATTTCAGGTAGAAATACTGGACAAAAAGAGAGATGAGATCTGAAACTTAAGTCAGACTGAAGGTAGAGGTGCAGGAGTCATTCACACAAGGACAACTGAACCACAAAACAGTAGATCCCAAGGAGAGATGGTTTAGTTCAAAGAGTAAAGGTCGAGGAATGAAACCATGTTGAGAGAATGCAGAAAGGAGACCAGCCAAGGCAAAGGGGGAGTGTCCAGAAAGGCTCTCTCTCTACTTCAGGTATCCTGAGAAGCTACCCACATTTTTTCCATTCATCTTCACAATCATCTTCTGAGTAAAGAAAAGTGTGGCACATTATCCCCACTGAATGGCACAGTCACCTGGAGATAAGTGACTTAGGCTGGTGGCAGACTGAAGTAAGTTTGGATTTTAGGACCTCAAGTACCACTCCTACCACACTAGGAACAGAATCTTTTTATTTTTTATTTTTTGGTGTCAATTTTTTATTTATATGCAGGGCTGAGAATCAAGCCCAGTGCCTCACGCATGCTAGGCAAGTGCTCTACCACTGAGTTATAGCCCCAGTCCAATGAACAGAATCTTAATACATTTCTGACCTTTTAATAAACCTGGTGAATTGATATTTGCCACACAGGAAGGTTTCATGAAGTTCACCTGTCTCACTCTCTCACATCTTACTAAATCAACCTTTGTCTGTTCTTGGGAACTAGTTTCACAACAACAGATGCAACCCAAGTAGTATGTCAGCCAGGTGACAGTCTGACAGTAGACTTGTTTTTGAACATTGGTTGTAATGAGAACCAGAACTTATTTCAGATGCAACCAGTTGGCAACACTCTCCACCAGGCTGTTAAACCAAATGATGAGACCATTAATCGGCACAGAAATTTTGATTTTTTTTTTTTAGGGCAACAAACCTATCCTGAAGGATATTATGATTGTAGATACAGAACACTAAGATAAGTCAAACTCTATAAACTTTACAGCACAGTGAACCTGAAAGTATGCAATTTAAATAAGATTCAGGACATGGACGGGTACTGGGATGCAATGTAGAAGGCAGACTGCAACTTGAGAATCAACTGTATTAAAATGTATGAAATAACCTCACTGAAGGGAGGGAGGGAAAAGATGCTGGTGGAAATAACTTTGGGAATGAGGGCAGATTCTGAGACCACAGTAAAGGGACTTCACAGAAGCAGTGAACTATATCAATAAAGATGTTTCTCACAGTGTTCCAGTTAACAGTTCTGAAGCTACTACACGTACAAGTAAACGGATCGTGGATGGTGTAAGTCAGTGTTTTACTGCTGGAGTGGGAGTCTGCAGACAAGCAAGGGGGAAAGAATAGAATGATCTATGTAGCACTGTCTTGGAATTGGAGAAGTCATTATGAACTCACATTTAACAAAATATTGACAACAGACAGATACCTATAGAAATATTTATAGATGCGTATATTCAAGGGCTAGTACATATACATCATTTCTTTTTCTGTTAGCTAAGAGAACCTACAAGCAATGACAACCCAATAGCAATCGGGAAACCCCATGCCCAAAGTTTGGCTTCTAAATACCATTCTCCAATAAAAGACCAGGATTCCTTGGAGAAATGTCTGATTCTAGGAATGGGGCAACTAAATATAAAGTGAGCCTAAAGCAGTTTGTAGTGCCAGAAACAGGAAGTGCTTCAAAAAAAATCCAAAATGCAACAACAAAAATTCTCCATGGGGCTATGGTTGTAGCTCAGTGGTAGAGCACTTGCTTTGCATGCGTGAGGCACTGGGTTCCATCCTTAGTGCTACAAACATAAATAAATAATAAAGGTATCATGTCCCCATCTACAACAAAAAGAAAAACTCTCGATGAGGGGGGTTTGTCACAAAGGGATATAGGAACCAATAGGGGAAAAAAAAAACAAAAAACAACGTAAGTCCATGCTGATACAAACCATCAAATAAATAAAGGGGGAGGAGAAATCAATCTTCCAAGCATAAGAATTCCAAATGATTTACAAACATACCCCCCTAAGGAGGTGAAGCATAATCTTCTACAACGTACATTTGTGTTGTGCAGAGTGACTTCCTTCCTAAAAAGACAGTATGGTGGAGGAAAGAGTTAAGTGTGGGAGATAGCTGATAACACCACCTGCCTCAGCCAGGGTATGGAGGATCACATCAACAGCGATAAGGGTGTTGATTGTATCATGTATGCAAAGGGCAACGTGTCCTTGATGCAATATGATGTAATGAAATGTGGCACTGGATCGCTGTGGTCTTTCTCCCCAAAGTCCTACAACCTAAGGGAAATATCAGAAAACCCAAATAGAAGGACATTTTACAAAATGCCTCACTAGGATTTCTCAAGCCATCAAGTTCACCAAAACCAAGGAAAGTCTGAGATACTATCACATGGTATAGGAAATGGGATCCTGACATAGAAAAGGAGCATTTCAGAAAAACAAAGGAAATCTGATAAACTCCGGAGTTTAAATAGTAACAATGTAGCATCACTGGTTCATAAGCTGTGACAAATGTACCACATGAAGAAGACAGTAACAGAAGAAAGTGAGCGTGGGGAATATGGAAACTGTACATCTGCACAATTCTTCTGTAATCTAAACCTATTCCACAGTGTTTTTCATTTAACAAATAAGCTTTTCAAATAAAAGCTGCCTCCACGGAGCTCTAAATTCAGGTAACTCTTACAGAAATTAAAATCTGAATTAGGAACTAATTACTACAGATGATAACCGATTCTTTTGCTAAATGAGTGAAAAGAAAGGCAGAGACAGTGATGGAGAAGAAAACCTGACCATTTCAGTGCATGGTACGTTACCACCTTAATGCTAATGTGTTCCTGTCCCAACTTTCCCTGCTGGCACTGTGTCAGCACATCCCAGGCTGAGCCAGTTTGCATACTGACGTGTTTAGTGTCGCTCACACTCCTGGAGAAGGCCCCATGGGAGAGCCCCAGGACTTTTTTCTTTTTTTTTTTAGAAGTTCTTCTTTCTCAAAATTGTTTGCAGACAAGCTCTTGGGGAAGTGTCTTCCCTTAAGCTAAAGAGACAGACAGAAAGCAAGAGGAAGGGGAAAAGGTAGGATAGGGGGAGAGTGCTGTAAACTGCTTCCAAAATCTAATACAAGTACTGTCTGGAGCTAGGGCTGAGTAATACCAATGATATCATGCCCATTACGCTATCTGATTTCAGGGCAAGTTGCAGAAAACCTGGAGGGGAACTCCTTATCCACAAGTGGATATGGACTTGGAGCAGCTTTTCAGGACAGCCATAGCCTTTTATTTCTCTCCCCAATGCTAGGGGAATAAGAACGGCCAGAACTTCCCCAGCCGGAATCACCTGAAGTACTTACTGCAGACGCAGGCCCCACCCCCAGGTCTCACAAACCAGCACCCCATTGAGCAAACTCCTCAGTAGGGCAGCTCTCGTGCCCACTGAAGTTCAGCAGCCACTGTGGCTCCTTCCTTCGCTTTTCTCTCCACCACTCCACTCCCTCCCTTTTCCTACCAAAGATGGGGCAGAGTTTCCATTCATATATTAAGGTTCTCCATTTAAGAAAACATACACAGACTGACTATCCCTTCTCTGAAATGCCTGGAACCGGATTTTCAGATTTCTGCATTGTTTGGCTTTTGGAATATTTGCATGTACACAATGAGATACCTTGAGAGTGAGAATCAAGCCTAAACCCGAAATTCATTTATGTTTCATATATATCTTGTACACACAGCCTGAAGGCAATTTTGCATAATATTTTAAGTGGGCCTACATTTAAACTGTGACCCGTCATGTGGGAATAGGTGTGGAAGTTCCATTTGGATGTCTTGTTGACACTCAAAAAGCTTCAGATTTTAGACAATTTGGGATCTGGATTAGGGATGTTCAGCCTATACATATACACACACATACATCTTTTTGCTTGTTAGTCATAATATATATGCACTGGTTGTTAAAAAAAAAAGTTCCATTTTCTTTTTTAAAAACTAAGAACTTTATCTCTCATCTTCTTCCCACTTTTTTTCTTTTCAATCCTTTGTACTATTACAATAATTAATAATCCAATAATTCTGGAAAACTAACTCCATAGCTAATGCATTGAACAGTCCAAAACACAATAGTTGAGAGCTGATTTGAAAGCTTAATGTTCAAGAAAAGAACACCAACTGAAATCATATTTGTCAGTCTATACTCTTTTCCACAGTTAGTTTACAGAAATTTATATAATAAAATTGTAATGGATAAACTTGTGAAAACCAGAATAGGAAAAATGAAAAAGGAGATGCAGAGTTAAAATGTAAGCAGTTAAAGTTGAGTTACGAACTAAAATCTGAATTTCTGAAGGAAAGTATAAAGGGAGCCAGGGTCACCCACCTAAGTCACTTTAACTGTAAAACGAAGCCTCTGTGATTTCTCAGAACAGTGTCCAAGGTTGTTAGATCTAAAAAGGTGTCTCTGATTCAGTGGTTCTCCAAGTGTGATTCCTCGGCCAGCAGCCCGGGCAGGGCCTCACACTGGGAACCTATTAGAATTGTGCACAGGAGGTGCTGAATCCGGGCAGAGCCTGTCACCCAGGATTTAACAAACCATCCGGGTGATTCTCAGACAGGCTACACACTGAGAAGCACTGCTTTACTGCATCTTCACACAGTGTACAATTGAAGGCATTAACAAATGCACTCAGAAACATCCCAACAATTAGCCAATGGAGTATCCCACACCAAATCCTAGCACATTCTTTAGGGTGAAGAGGATAAAGCGATTCCAAAGCCTAAAACCATGGGACCAACTAGACAGCTTGGAAAAGAAATTTGGAAAGAAGCACAGGGTGCAAGATCAGTGTTCCCCAGGGCCTGGCACACACTAAATGGGCATCTAGGTTTTTTTGAATAAGTAATTATTGAATACATGCATGAATGAACATTCTTCCAACAATTTACCATAAATACCAATTATTGTCAACTCTGTTTCAGTACCTATAATTAAATGCAGTATGTCACTTTTGAAGGTTGTAAAAAAATTTAATGAATTTTTTAGAAGGAAAAAAAATCACCATTTATAATTAAAAAAATCTTCCTGTTTTAAATTTTAAAAATAAAATAAAATTTGCATGCTTCAATCAGCCCTTTAAGCTCCAGAGTCTGGTAAAAAGGAAGTAATTAGTACCAGCCTTATTTTTACAGATGAGAAATACCTACTGGAGAATCACATGAGTTGCCAAAGGGTATGTCATACTTAAGCCCTCTGACCTCTGACCCAGTTGTTCCTCCTTTGTCATTTCATAAACACAGTGTCTACTGAGCAGCAGGTGTATAGAGCCGGTTCTGCCTTTAAATACTTGCCTTGCAACTGAGTCTGGTGGAGTGTCCCATCTCAGGCATGAGGCAGAGGACACCGCAGGAAGCAGCCAGAGTGCAGGAGAGTACAGTGCCTCTTACACAAGATCATCTTGGGAACCTGTTTCTCTCTTTCTCATAACTAGGGGTAAGCTAGGGAAGTGCTGGTAATAGCCTGAGAAAAGGTCAAGGAGGGGCTGTGAGTTTGTGAATTGGCAGCAGATGTTGGACTTAGAGGCCTCAGTGACCCTCAGCAGTCCACAGCCAACACAGGAGGGTTAATTCAGGCAAAAGCAGTGCTTCTCTGCCTCTTTAGGGCCACAGGCTCCTCTCTCTTCCTCCCTAGGAAACCCTAACTCTGCATCCCCTTTCCTGAGGCTCTCAGACAGGTGGAAGTGCTTCCAAGGACCCCAGATTAAGAAAGAGCCCATGGTCTACCGGGGTGCATATTGTCTGTAGTGGTTACAAGAAAATTACAAGCAGCACACAAACCCACCCTGGGCAGTCTCTCTCCCTGTGGAATGACTCCAGGTCACAGACCCTCCAATAGCAGCCAGTTCGGGAATTGGTGCCAGCACTCATTCATCCAGTAGACACCCCTTGAACACCTACTGTGTGCCAGGCACCACGCTGGGTGCTAAGAATAGGGAAATCCTGGAATGAGAGCAGCACCCAGGGGCAACTGAGGTGTGCCTCC
Organism: Sciurus carolinensis; assembly: GCF_902686445.1. NCBI lineage: Eukaryota > Metazoa > Chordata > Mammalia > Rodentia > Sciuridae > Sciurus > Sciurus carolinensis. Next base: position 160,945,984 of record NC_062214.1, on the reverse strand, counting down.
TACAGTGTGACCTCACCCACAGTCACCTCACCCATGGTGACCTCGGTGGCAATTACGTAAGGACCAAAATCTCTCTCTCTCTCTCTCTCTTTCACACACACACTCACACACGCAATACCCAAGCAGTTGTTTTTCAGGCTGCTTGTCCTTTGAGGACTTTGAGTCAGATGTTCAGATTGGGGTGGGGATGGACGTAGGCCCCTTTGAGAATTACTAGCTGACTCTACCCCTTCTCTGTGATTATAATCCATGCTTTCTTCATCTTCCTGTTTCTCTCCTCTTTTCTTATTTCTCTTGTCATATCTTCTGCTTTCTCTCAGCTCTAGATTCCCCAGTCTGCCAAAGTAGGAAAAAGCCCACCAGTTCCAGGAGCAATAGAATATGGAAGAAAGTAGATGCATTCAGGAAAACAAATTTCCCTACTCATCAAAATATTTGTTTCAGCAATCTCATGTTCAGTGCATCTCACTGCTACCTTAGAGAAGGGAAGAAGGTTGCAGAAAGAGCCCAGAGATTCTACTGTCATGCATAACTAAGAGGAATCAATTTTTTTTAAAAAAGCCCAGAGAGAGAGGTGCTCTGGATGGATTCAAGGATGAGGAGGCCTAAGGTTTTCTGCTCCAATTCTCATTACCATTACGGTAAGAGCCTCAGGAACCCCAAATACCTCAAAGCCTTTTTCAACAGAGCTAAGTATAAACACACACAAACCTGGAATACACAGATGTTAAAGGACCACTGATTGTTTAAGAAATATGCACATTAATTACAGAGCTGGGTACAAGCTTCCTTGCCTAATGAATACCATTCATATTCCCAGCGCAATTAACAAGGCTGGAATGACAGACACCCATCTCCTTACACCCAGGAAACCCATGAATTCTGAAGCCACTGCCTCCAAAGTGCCAGGTGCCAGGCTGGGTTCACCCAAAGTGGTCATCAGTCAACCTGCAATTTCCACTGAACTTCTTTAAGGAGGCCAGGCTAATAGGTGAAGCTAGAATATTTTCCTCTGAAGCTTGGCTCTGGCCTCTCTTTTGTTTTGCCTTCTTAATAATTAGGATCTTTTCTCAAGGAAATGATCTTTTAAAAAAAAGATGCACGGCCACGAAAACAATTTTCTCAAAGGAGTCATTTGTCTAGTAGTTTGCTAAACTTTTCCTTAGTTTTATGAATTGCTCCTGAGGCAAACTTTTGTCAATATGGTAATTCTTTTAATCTTGGGTGGTAAATTTGAACAACATAAATAATACCCTAGTAACCTAAAACTTTACATACCTTCAAAAGGTGTGCAATTTTCACCTCCCACACATACCAGAGGACCAGGCTTTATTTGCAAAGAGCTTTGCAATCACTGGCTCATCTTCCAACAGACTAGGAGGTGACACACATCATCGCTGGAAAACTGAGGCAAAGGTAAGGAAGCCAGAAGCCGCAGAACATGGTTTCAGGAATGCCCCACATTGGCCCCTCAACGTAGCCTTTTCTCTTTTCCTTCGTGACTTTTAAGTCTTTATCTCCCTTCTTTTACCACCATGGCCTAAAGTGACCCTTCTGAACTCCTGTGGGAACTGCTGCCTACACAATGCATCTTCCCATTAGTCCTGTCCTGCCCTACTATTTAAATTCTGCATAATTATCTAAGTTTTCCTATGCTTATGTCTTATTTCTTCAGCTCACTTTGAAGCTCCCTAAGCCCAAGAATCAAGTGGTATTCATTCATCTTTCTGTCCTCGCTCTACCGAGCACATAGTAGACCAGAAGATACATGCTAACAGGATTTTTTTTTGTTTTTTTCTCATCTGAGATGACACAATTTTTAAAAAATGGAATACAGAGATGTATAAAGTGAAATTTTAGATGGGACTACATACAAATGCATATAATTCAGCATAAATATACTGTTTCCCTCAGCACTATAAAATGCTTAAATTGACTTTACAGGTTTCGCTTCTTTTTAATAATCCATTCTCTTACCCAGTGAAGTCTATGGAATACCCATATTCTCTCCTACCCCTACAACAAGAACTAACACACTAGAAGTTGACTATAAATAGCTACTTAGCACCACTAAACCGAACTTGAATAGCAATGAAACAACTTTGAAAAATTAAATGTTATCAGAAATTACATTCATTATTAAACTCTTCCTTATTTTCCTCCATAAAGAGACACACACTCAGACTTTTTTCCACACCTTAAATAAATGGCTTGGAAATACAACAGGAATCCTCAGAAATACTGTCCTGTATCACCTGCCCCTGCAGCTCAGAAGACTGCTCAAAAATATTTAGTATCTATCAAAACACAGCTATCTACCATGTTCTGAAACACCCAAATAGAATTCTTCATTATACACAATCGGTCTTATTATTAAAGTCAATACGAGAGAAACGAAAGTCCCGTGTCCACAGCTTTCTTTCCCTGGGGGCTGTCCTTCAGTCCACTGGCCTTCACTCCTGCCACCCACGGCCATGTTCACATCCTGGAAGTCTTCTGTCCTGAAATCTACGCCACCTGCAGACTCCTTCCCTTCTGTTACATCTGCCTTTTGACCATGCAGAGCCCTCCAAGTCGGTGAACTTTTTCCTACCAGCCTCTTAAACCTCTCTGGCTACATGTTCTTCTCTACTCTTAGCAGTGCACATGCGCGCGCATGCGCGCGCACACACACACACACACACACACACACACACACACACACACATTGCCACACCTCACTTTTCTGCCTCATCTCACTGCTGGAACCCCACTGCTGGATCAATCTCATCTGCTGCCACTGGCTCATCTTCTAACGCCCAGGCTAGGGAGCCATGTCCTCTAGGGCCACTCTAAATTCTGTTACTAATCTCAGCTGGGCTTCAGCATCTTTTCACATTTCTTTTACTTTTCCTCTGTCATTTTATCTCCCATATTTTTCAACAACTAAAATTATTCTGTAGGGTCTCCATTCCCTTCCAGCTCCCTCCCCACGTCTTCCTGTCTGCTACTTCATCAAATACTGAGGGTGACTTGGGGTTAGCTCTTTCAACTACACACCTCTTAAAAGTCTCCCCTCCCAGCTTCTGTGACACCACAGAATCCAGCTTCAGACACCTTCTTCTAAGTCTCCTCTGGGAATGTCTTCATTCATCCACCCCTGCCGTTCTGCGTGATGTTCCTTAGACCTCCATCCTCTGTCCCCTACCTTCTTCATTCTCAGTGTTCTGGAGCATCAAACTACTCACACGGCTTCAACTGTCACCTCTCCACAGACGACTCCTAGATTCCTATCTCTAGTCACACATCTTCCCAGAGCACTGGACTCACATTCAGTTGCCTGATGGACACTTTAAAATCAGTTTATACCTTGGCCGGTTCATCCTTCCATGTTCCTCTACCTTCCCTAGTTCTGAAAAGGCAACAAAAACTTCAAGAGTCATTCTGGTCTCACCTACATTACTCATTCCCCATAGCCAATTCATCAAAGTCATATCAACTCCACATCCTAGGCACTTCTTAAACCTGTCTTCAATCCAGCCCTCACTTTCGCTGTCTTCTTGCATGTATGTATCATTTCACATCTTACATGTATATATCATCTCACATCCCGGTAGCTTCCTGTCATCCAAGTGCAAATCTATGATCTATGACCTGAGCTACCATGGAAACCCATCCAAAAGGCAAATCTGACCATTCACACCCCTGGTCAAAATGCTTCAATGGCTTTGGATGGGGTAGGACCTCTACTCCAAGCCCCAGAGCACATGGGGCTCTTCACAGCCCCACCCCTAACTACACCACACCCCTTACAGTCCTTGGCTCCTCCCCCAAGCTTCACATTCTCTTACCACTAGAAGCTTGCATTGGCAAGCACACACAGACTGCTCAATGCATTAACACCACTCATGCTGTTCCCTGCGCCTCCAATGCCCTTCTTCTCCCTCACCCATTCATCATATGAACGAATCCTACTCATCATTTAAGACTCAAGCCAGTTGACATCTCCAGGAAGCTGCATCTGACCATCCTTCTTCACATGGGATAAGAGGCTGTGTTCTATGATATTCCTGCTTCCCGTCATGACGCTCACCACACTAAGGTGACACTGACATCACCTGTGCTGATGTCCTCCCCTTCTGATGACCCACCTCTGCAAGTCTGCTGCTACTCCTTACTCATCCTTGTACCTCGGGATTAACGGGCTATTGGAAGCAAAGAAGGTCCTCAGCATTTTACGGCACTTCAACACATCTTCAGCGATGCTGGCAAGCAACACTGGCCATAAGGAAAAGGGAACTTCGTTTCCCTTTGTTATGATCACTGCAAAGTATTCTAGAGAGGAAGACTTGATTATTCCACCTCCTCTGTGTCAGAGTCACATGAAACCTGACTTTTACAAACCTATAATAATGTTTGTGAACAATCAAAACAGAGCAGTCTATCTTCAAAAACTCTTGGGAAGATGGATTTATTGTTTCTCTTAAGTTGGGTTGAAATCAGTAAACAATATTACTCAAAACAGCAAAATATTCAAATAATCAAAGGTCTTGCTGCTAATGAAAAATCCTTTGAATGTCCTAGTTTCCTCATTTCTCTTGACCCCTTCATTTTTCTACACACAACACACCAATTTGTCTTAAAAGGGAATTTGCTATTAAAACAGATCCTTTGGATCACATTCCATTTTATTTTCTGATAAGTTCCCTCATAATACAAATTCTGAGACTGTCTCAGTGAATTCACCAAGAACCTTTTCTGATTATAGCTTTATAACATGAAAGAAATATGAATGGTAAAACTTCAATCATGACCAAATGTCATCATACACATGATCAAGCAATATGACAAACTTTAATGTTTAAAGGTCTTCCTGAAAATTGGTTGATGTGCCTTAGTTTTTTATTCTACACATGAAAATTATTCTTCTTTTGCCTGTGAAGTAAGCATTATTATTCCCATATTACAGGTTATAAAATTAAGGTTCATAAATTTAAATAATGTGTCCAGGCAGTGAGCATGGGTTTCCATTGCTGGTCTATCTGCTCCAAACCCCAATTTCATACACATAGGATATCCTGTCTCTTTTCAAAAGAAGACATGGCCGGGAGAAAACGAGACTAATTAAAGAAGACAGAGTTGAAAATTGGAGAAAGATCATGAACAAAATCCACAAATAATTAACTCTGAAATTCTAATGTTTTACAGGTCAATAAGTGGTTTCTTGGGTAAAATAAAGAGATAATGGTGGTCAGGAACCACCATTTGCATACACTATAGCAACCATTGTGATTATTATCTAGGATAAACACCTTTATACTTCACTTGATATCACACACTTGCCCACACTATATTCCACCTATGGGTCCCCTGTTCTATTCCTCAAGAGCAGGGCATCCCACAAGGAGAGAGAAACAGGAAGGCAAAGGTAGGAACTCAACCTCCTCCACTCTCAAGCTCAGATCTCTCTCTTAAGCTAAAACTTAAGAACTTACCCAGGCACTGTTAAGAACAAGCTGGGGGAATAGCCCACTGATAGGAAATCAAACAGCTCTTCAAAATCCCAAAGAGATCCACCTGCCATCAGGTGGCAGTCACCTATAGTCTCCTGGGGTCATTAATCGCCAAATGACTCCTACCATCCTTCCCATGTGGGGCAATAGCATGTAAATCAACCTGAGTATCTAAGATGGGCTGTATGGGTCCATCTCTCTGGATCTAATCTTTCCAATCCTGCCTATCTCTCTGAGGTGTCCAAGATATTCAGTGTAAAAAGTAGCTGCTCCACAATGAAAGAGTCTAGTGAGTTCCATGGTTTGTAAGATAGCTGGAGCTTCCCAGCACGGTTCCAGTTGAACTAAACCTATGCTTACTTCTGCAGTTCCTCAGACCACTGGAAGACAAGTGGACAAGGTGACTGGGCAGGAAAGCAGATCTTGCCTTTCTTTTGATTTAAATTTTTAAAGCATTTCATATTATCCAACAATACAAATGATTTGTTTCCCTTTCATCTAGAGAAAACACTGTTGGCTTCCTTTAAGAAATGTAAATATTTAGTTCCAGGATACATTTTAAACTCTCTGAGTTTTTATGATAATG